>NC_141163.1:94913822-95255250 GCF_053477565.2 Lygodium microphyllum | reverse complement strand
CTTTGTCTGCTACTCTCTCCAGCATGTGCTCATTATATGGCAAAGGGTAGTCATCTCTCTTCGTAGCAGCATTCACCTTCTTGTAATTTGCGCACACTCGAATCTTGGCGTTCTTTTTCATAACTATCACTATGGGCGATACCCAATCTGTGTGCTCGATCTCATATATAAATCCCACCTTCATAAGCTTATCGATCTCTTCCTTCACCGCATGAGCATGTTTGGAATTCATAGGGTAAGGTCGCTGCTTCGTTGGCACCGCTTCTGGGACCATGGGAATGTTATGGGTCACGACCCTAGGATCAACTCCTCTCAGTTCCTCCAAGGACCAGGCGAACACATCGACATACTCCCGCAGGAGGGTCACCAGCCTAGACTCCTCCTCCTTGGTCAGGTCGTCAGCAATGAACATGGGTTGTGGTTTCTTGCCCTCCTCTTCCAAGTCGACTTCCTTGACCATTGGCGGGTCCCTCAATTGGTTCCCTGGCTTGCCTTGTCTCTTTGCTCCTAGCAGAACCACCACTCTATCACCCTTCTTAAACTTTGTGAAGAATTTGGGTAGGTCATGTGGTTTCCTTTGCCTCTCTCCTTTTGAGTCTTTAGTTTGCTTCCTGGTCCCCTTCTTTTTCCGCTTGCGTCTTAAGTGGACTGGCAAGTCCCCTTTAGTGCGTCTGACATTAGAGGGTTGGGGTATTTCGGGATCACTCTCTGTACTGACTTCTTCAAACTCCGAGTTAAACTTGCATCCCTCACATGAGGAAGGGGTTTCGCCCGGGGGTCGTAGTTCAATAGGTGTTTCTATCTTCAGTATTGGGACTACCATATTGTGCCACCCCTGCCTGCTCATAATCCATAGCTCCCACCTGCTCCAGCCAAGTTCTATCGCATTCCATCCGCATGACTCCTTTTCCATCCCTTTCCCGTTTCGGCCTTGAGTCTGCCTCAATCTGCTTGATTGCTCTCCCTTCAGTGTCATAATCTATCATGTTAAACCCTTCCTCGCTCTCGTCCGTCTTAGAGTGACAGTGCTCATACTCCTTATCACTAGAATCTTGCCCCTTCAACTGCTCGTCATCCCCTTGGTTCTCCTCTCTGATCTTCACCTCGTTGGTGATTAAAGCCCAGTTGTATGATAGGTTGAGATCGTGCACTTTGGTCCATTCCCATTCAAGCCAAGTCAAGAGATCACTTAGGGGCTTTAGATTAGCCGCTTTGCTGCCTTTCAGTTTAGTGGTTAGGTACCCTACGATTCCCTAAAGCTCGAGCTTGTTCGTGGGGGTTGGAACGAGATCGGTCTCTCTGGTTCCCGCGGGCTCCCCGCCATCATGCAGAGCGGCACCGTGGGTTCCTCTGATGGCATGCTTGGTGACTTAGCCACTTGCTTATACAACTCTTCCTCATCTAAGAATGGTAGGTCAATGGTTGCCAAGACATGCATCCAATCCTCTCGTCCTCAGGGCAGGGAATGTACTTGGTCAGCATCCCATAAGGCTTGTGCGCCTGGGCCTCACCTTTTACCATGGTCGAGATAGCGTCGAGGTTGACTGAGGTAGTTTTCCATGTGTCAATCTGAACCCTTACCACTTCCGTCCTATTCCCCAAGAATATGAGGTTGTTTCCCCAGTCTTCAACCGCTCATGCATTCCTCATCCATGGCCGGCCTAGCAGTATGTCGTTGTCCACCCCTTTCATGACAATGAAATTTATGGAGAACTGCACTCCTCTGATCTTTACTGGCCAGTTTTTTAAGTCCTCGAATGGTCTGTCCTTCATTCCGTTGGCCAATGTAACATTGAACCTAGCCACTTCCACATGTGGGTTTCCCTAGGTCTGTAGAACTGCATGGCTCAAGACACTGACCCCTGCGCCGGTGTCCACAATTCCTTTCCGTGTTGCATCCCCTAAAGCTAGGATAGGTAGGACTGCATGCATCTCCGTGCCTTCCCAAAAAGCACATGAGAGCCAAGTGCAGCATTAGGCTTGGAATTTGTGTGACTGCGTCTTGCTCGTGCAAGTCAACGGCAGCATGCTCCCCCTTTCCCTCCACCTAGTGCCTCAATTCTCGCCACAATGGAGGGTGCTGCCGAAGCAGGTCTCCCAAATTAATGGTCACTGGGGTGGTTACTACGGTGGTGAGGAGATTGATGGGTAGTTGGCCTTCTCCTTGGTCACCACTCTTCGGCCACATGTCGTGGATAGCCTGTTGATAAGCCTCTTCCTAGTCTTGTCCTTGTGGCATCTCTCGTGGTGTTAGCGCATTCCCCGATTGAGGTCGTGATGGCGAATCGGGTGTGCTTGCACTAGACAGGTCCTCCATCGGATCCTCCAATATGGGTTCTACATCTTTAAGATGTTCTTGGGCATCCTTGACCCACTCCTTTACCTTGGCGATAGCCTCGAGTTGCCGCCTGGGGGTCATGACATGCAATGGGATGGGTGTGTCCCCTCTGCCAAAGGTCTCTACGCCAAATAGCCCCAAGGGCACGGAGGGCACGTTGGCCGAACTGGCCGATGGCTTTCGCCTAGGGCAGTCAGGGAACAAGTGCGTGATCCCACATTTGGCACACCTAAGGTCTGCCTTGTCCTGATTTTCATGTTCCCTTTCTGGACATCGTGATGATATATGGCCTGGATGACCACAGGTCCAACATGAGATTGGGTCCTGGCTTGGTCCTCCAAAGCCTCTATCTCTTCCTCTGCCCAGTGCCATCACCGGCACCAGCCGATAGTCCATCAGGACTGGATTGCCCTCCTCGTCACAGGAGATGTATAGGTTTACGTAGCTCTCTTCTTCACTAGGTTCCTCCACATAATGAACAGGATCGTCACTCGATGGTTGGATCACGTAGGGTCCTGGTGGTCTAGGTATGCCTGTTGGGTTCATCTTTAGCCTAGGGATGGCTGGTCTTGTGGCTTTTGGTGCTAGGAAGGCCAGCTGGGCTCCCCTGCCAAGGAAGTTAGAGGGCATGTTGCCTAGGTAAGGAGGGTTGTATTGCTGAGCGTATGGAAACCTCCTGGGCAATCTGCAGTGCAACGCATCATGTCCAAACCTACCACAGTTTGAACACGGTCTAGATCTCGAATCTTGACACTCGGCTGGAAGGTGGTTTCCACCATAGTGTATGCACTGCACGTGGGCTCGCGCAGGCTTCCTTATTTGTTCTTGCAAACGCACGAGCTCCATTCTCACCTTCGCCAGGTCCTGGCCTTGGTCGACTCCCTTTCCCTTATCCCGCACGCTAGAGCTCTCTCTCTCTCTCACCCAACGTCATTGATCCCTCTGAAGCCCTCTCACCTGCACCGTCTTGACTGGTGTTCCTCATGCTTCGCTCCCTCAACTGGTCATCTACTCTTATTGCTTCATCAAAAACCCTAGCCAGCATGTCTCTGTGTAGTGTGGAGTTACTAGCCTTCCTCGCTATGGATTCCATTTATGAATACTGTAGACACAACCTTTTCGTTAGGTCACTCATTGGCCGAGATCCTCTTGAAGAGGCTAAGTACATGTGTGACGTAGTCTCTTACGTCCTCCTTTTCTCTCTGGCTAACATTCATCAAGCAGACGATGAGGTTGTCGGAGTATCCTGCCTTAGAGAACCTCTTGATAAAGTGGTCTTTAAGATGGGCAAAGTTCCCACGCTCGGTTGCATCCAAGCTAGTGTACCACACCCTCCCTTTGTCACCTAAGAACATCCCAAAATCTTGGGAGCGTTGTGCAGGGTCTATGAGGCCGTTTGCTTCACAAACCTGTTCGAACTGCTCCACAAAGCTATATGAGTCGTTGCTAGGTTAGTGCTTGTCTAGTTGTTTTGCCACTATAGGGATCCTAGATTGCCCCTTTGCCCCTTGTGTGGCTAAGGCTGTCGCGCCCTGCTCAGCTGATGTGTTGTCCATGAGCCGCCTGGCTACAAGTTCACTTAATGACAAGTCAGCCTCCACTGCCCGCTCTCTCTCCACATTTGGTCCTGCCTTAGCTGCTCCAGCCAGGGCTAGCAGATGCCCGGGCCTTGTACATATCCACGTCTTGTTGGAGTCTCCTAGTCTTCTGCTCGTGGTTATAGGCGATCATGCTCTCTAGTGCCCTTCTAATTGCTTTCAGTTCCTCTTCTAGGTCCGTTATTACTTCCTCTACCGGCCTACCTTGAACTACCGTCCTGGCCAACAAGTCATACTCGTTGACTAACTCCTGTACCATGACTGGAAATTTGGTAGAAGACCCCAAAAGAAGCCCAAGCCTTATAGACGAAGGCATCGATGGAGGGTCAACACAACACCACGATGGATATCCAAAGCATTGCTACGTGCTCAAGGGTATTATGCAGGTAACCAATGGATTTGGGTGCCAAAACCCCTTGCTAAACCTCCCTTGTCGAGTGAAGGCCAGATCGTATCAAGAGCAAAGAAGTGTAGGAGGAGATCTAAACGAAAAACCAAGTCTCAAGTCAACAACAGTGGAGTAACCGAGCCCCTCATGGTTGAAATCAAGAAACCAAACGGGACCAATCGGAGGGTAAATCCTCAGCCTAGCGTGCTTGACAAGTAGATATCGTATGTAATCATTGAGGATACGCAAAAGCCACTAGTGCCCAAGGAGCCTTTGATTCCCCAAGAGGATAGCATGCATCATAGGCTCAACATTGCTCATGGCAAGGTTGAAGACTGAACAAAGCAAATAGCAAAATCATCTAACAGCCACGAGCAAATCTCCCAGCCAGTGTTAAAGCCACTTAAGAGTCCCAAGTCTCCTACACCCTCTTCCCCTAAACGGACACAGGAAGCACAACAGTCATCAAGTGCAGCTACTCAATCCCAATCTCTACCTACATCAGAGCTTCCAAATGTCCAAGAGGCAAGACACGACACCACCCTTAGCTCTCAACCTAAGGATATGCATGTGCAATCCACCATGGCTAGCTTAATTGATACTCGATCTACGCAAGTGAATGCTCTAAGGGTAACAAAAGACACGACCACTTCCAATCGACCTAAGGACTTGACACCGCAATCCATCAGTAGTAGCAAGTCCACTGAACTAGCTGCTACTACTTCCAATCAGGGATCACAGCAGTCACAGCCCTTGGCCGTGACAATGCCCCTTGCGGAACGTGTCCTTAATCGTTTACCTGTGGAGGAGGTGTCGCAACCAACTTCATTGACAACTCCAGCACTTCCAAAGCGCCTGAAGTCTAGGCTGGAGGAGTTTAATAGAAGGGAAGAACTAGACTCTCCAAAAAGGGAGGCAGGTGTACCCTCACAACCTAGCGAGGCTATTCAACAGGCCATGGTTATGTCCCATAAGGACACACTAGAGAAAGAGAATGTTGAGGCCCAACCAAGCACATCAACTATTGACCTAGTCCAGGGTCCTGAGTCGTTGAGAGATGCATCTTCACTGACCAAGAAAAAGAGGAGAAAATCGCGAAAACAACAGTAGTTACAGGTGGTTGTGGGCCCCAAGAACATTGACACCAAGAGTGCTGGAGAACTGAAAAATAAAGCATCGAGACCATCCACCAATGACCCCATTGATGCCTCTCCTAATAGCGGTGAAACCTCAGACACATCCATGTGCTCTGAAAAATCAAAGCAGTCGTTACCAGCAACGGTTGCTTGCAACACTCAATCCACCGACAATAGAACTCGCATTGACCAATCAAGAGTAGATACAACGCTGTCACAACATGGCGATAAATTTATACCAGTCACATCCAAGGAGAACCATGATGCAATAACAAAGCCTCAAGAGAAACATGGAAACCCAAAGAGCATAAGCAATCCTAGAGTTAACCAATCTTGCTCATCTAGGCCTAAGCCCCTAGCTATGCTAAAGCCTAGGCAAACTCCTAGAACCTTGCATGAGATAGCAACTCAGCAAGCCCTCGTTGAACATAGAAGTGTCGCAGAATGCTTAACCGATTTGGATGTTAAGCTTAAAGTGTTCGCACGTGTCTATGTCCTGGCAGACATGGGTGCATTCCCTAAAGAGTAGCTTGAAGAATACTTGCCATTTCCCTTATCTTGGGAAGAGCAAGAACATCTTGATGAGCACTATAACAGGCTCCTGCATGAACGCATGCGACTCATCTCTGACGAGAGGGAGCCGACGAACTATGCTTAACTGTAACATTCAATGATGTGCTCTGCCAACCAAATCTCTTAGAGATAGAGCAACTAAAGCGACAAAAGGGTCGAAGTCAATTTGAACAACGTTGGTGTGAAACCCGCATTGCAATGGCCGAACTAGAAGCCCGGATCATGACAGTCTCAGAGGAGTGATTGGCCAAATGGCAGTCTCAAAGATACCCAACCTATGTGGCACCAACTTCCTTTCGAGTTGTTGACTACCATTCGTGGTACGGACTTAGCTAAAACTAGCCAAGAGAACTCTCTGTCTGATAAGGTTCTCACTGAGGAGGAGTTACATATTGCCAGTAGACTCGGACAAGGTTCCATGCTACTCAATGTTGCAAAATATCTATCGGTATTGAGTAAGCTGCCACGAGTACTAGATGCGTGTGCCATACTCCAATACAATCCGGAGTTCTACAATTGGCTTTTATCCTTGTGAAGTGACATGGATTCATAGATATGTATATAAATAAACAATGACTTTTGTGACCCTGTATAGAAAATATCAACACACACAAGCAATGATAGTCAAGCGTAGGGAGAAGAGTTGGGTTCAATAGGCTAAGCTCCTCATGTCCTCCTCTCACCACACATTTAGAAGTTGTGTGACCATTCCCGCCTCTAGGTGGAGGCCATGCAACCCTCATTACCACCATAGGAAGCCCTAACCAACATCTCTGATGGTGTAGATAGGGTACCGTCCCTTTCTATACACCTTTCTCCATTTTCGGTCTATCCTTCCGAGGATGAGCCCTACCCCACTCCATGACAACCAGTCCACGCAACTTAGCATAAGCCAAGATCTGCTAATGGTTGGAGGCCAAATGAACATCATCATGGGGGGCATCCCTCTACAACAAACACTGCATGCCTCACCTCTCCCCTTCTCGTCATGTGCACTTGATAACCCATTGTGTAATCCCTTCGATGCGAACAGTTTTATCCTGCCTCAAGGCTTAATCCTTGGTTTGCATATTGCAGGTCCCCCTACAGTAGAGCCAACATGGAGCACCCAGTGCAACTGGCTTGCAAGGACGCTATCTGCCATCAAAGGGAGTAGTCCACGCAACTTAGCATGAGCCAAGATCTGCTAATGGCTGGAGGCCAAATGAACATCATCATGGGGGCCATCCCTCTACAACAAACACTGCATGCCTCACCTCTCCCCTTCTCGTCATGTGCACTTGATAACCCATTGTGTAATCCCTTTGATGCGAACAGTTTTATCATGCCTCAAGGCTTAATCCTTGGTTTGCATATTGCAGGTCCCCCTACAGTAGAGCCAACATGGAGCACCCAGTGCAACTGGCTTGCAAGGATGCTATTTGCTGTCGAAGGGAGAATGCAGCACAAGCTCCTTCACTAGAATGCTACGTACCTACCCTTAAAAGGTATGCAAAGAAACGAGGCCCCAGCAACACCGCCCCAGACATAGGCCAAAAAATCCCTAGGCCAAGGGAATAGAAGCTCAAGGGAGCACATGGGGCATGGCAACACCGATCGTGTAGGCTCCCACAAGTTGTTCAAGCACTAAGTGCTCAAAAGAGGAGAGGGCAGCTCGAGACAAGCAGGAATTTGACGCATTGTTTAAAAGCATTCTGGAAACATTTGCGGCTAGGGACTACACCATTTAGGTCCCGGCCGACATTTTCCCCGCCCAGCCTCACAAGAGCCCCTCACCAGCATAGCCTCAGTCGCTCGACCACCCAGACTCACCCCGACTCGTACAAATAGAGTAGCCCCATGTTGTATAAAGGACTTATCAAAGGCTACCTAGCCATGACTTTTTGTCTTTAAATGGTTAAGTGCTTATATTTTTTCGATTGTACAAACTTTTCATATTTGCGTTTAATATATTTCACGTCTTTAGCAAAAGAAAAAAGCTAATCAAGCGCAGGTGATAAGTATCTAAGCCAACACCATGGAAGTCAGAGAAGTGATGTCTCCTTGTGTTGCACTAGTTTATTCTAATTGCGGCATATGTCATGCATGTACTCTCATGAAGTGACAAGTGGATGCAGGATGACACAGGTTTTGTGCAAAAGTGTTCAATGTCCAAGTCATCGCAAGACCACCGACCCCACAAAGAGCCTCAACAAAGCCACACTGCCGAAAGAAAAAAATCACCTGTGTGAGTGCCCACATCGCATGGGCCAAAGCATGATCTTAACCACTTCCTCTTTTTAGGTTACACTCTATGTCGGACACTCATGGCAGCTGTTACCCCAATTGTATCAATGTCGCACATTCCAAAGAGGGTTGCAATATCTCAAGTGTATCTCCCCATCTCAATGACTACTTCTCTAACAACGAGGCTAGGGCACAATCATCATTGTAATATCCATTTCCTGAGCCTTCGAAGCTTGACATTTCCCAACCCATTGAAAGGGTGATAGCCTCAACATATTGCAATAGTTGTACTCAGGCAAGTCCAAAAATAAATAAATAAATAAAATCACAAGAAAAAGAAAATGAAAAAGGAAAAAAAAGCGAAAAGAAAAGAAGAAAAATATACTAAGCACCCACAATCACAACAGAGCACCTAGGGGTCCTCAAATTAGGTATGACCAATGGCCTTGGTCGATTGGCTCTTTCCCTAGTCCCCTAGCCCTTTAGCATCACCCACAATTGTTCAGGGCACATTAAGGGTAGGACATACATAGGGAGCTTGTCTCGCCTATGGTTAGACCTGTCACCCTGACCCATTCGCACAATTTCCTCTTGCACTCTGCCTTAATACCATTGCATTCAATTGTGGTAAGCACCGCACAAATGGCCATGAAAAGTACACCATCCTCATCAAGCAAGTCCAATAGCTCCCAGCTACCAAAAGGGCAGTGTCCCTATGTTCAATTATGCTATGCCATGCAGTCACAATGCAAAGGATGTCTCATACACCTTCACGTGTACTTCTTCTCAACATGGGCAACTTTGTTTCATCCACACATTGTTACAAGAAAACCAACCCGCAGTCTTCTAACTACGTAATATCTAAGTATACACGAGCACTCACATAATATCTGCACCGAAATATATACACAATTTGGGTCCTCAAGTGCAGGACAATACTCTCAGCTTTCTTAGAGTTCCCTGTCTCCCAAACTAATTGAACCATGTCTTGTGCACGATAAAGAAGACTAGCACTGCCCCTAGGAAGAGACCACCCATGAGAGGTTTTCAATTGCAGGTATTGAAGACTCCAACGAAAGTGTCATTCTCTCTTCATCGACACCCAATTTTGAACTCTTATCCTTTATCATCCTACAAGTCTACCAAGAATCGTCATATGCAGAATCCCCAACAAACCAACACTTGTGCTGGTCATCAGTGCAATCCCCAACAAAGAACAACCCTACCACCAGCCACCTAGGCCACCAACATACCCCCAACAACCTTCCTCCACACCACCACCAACACTCCTCCATGGCAACCATCGATGTCCCTTCCACCCACGTCTTCAGTGCAAGCCTAAGCTTGCTACCTACAACGATGAGTGCCATGGGACTGGCACTTGTCTAGGAGGGGGTAATGTTAACCGTCAGACGAACAAGGTGGAAAATCTGGAAAAGCTAAAGTATAAGAAAAAGGCCAAGGAAAAGTGAAATGGAAAACAAAGGCACACAAGGAAAATCTAGAAACACAAGAAGCGTAGAAAAGTCCCAAATAAGGGAGAAAGATGCACAAGGAAAAGCACAAGTCAATACTTTTGTAAAAGAGTGCAAGCGTATCGTGATTTAATTTAAGGAGCATCAGGCTCTCACCCGTGAAATTTGTAAATGTAGACGGGTGGTGGAAAGGAAGCTAGGATGATAGAATGACAATGGGAAAAATGGCCTAGGCCACTGTCGGCCATGTAAAAAAGGGGATAAGGGGATGACCGCCCAAAAAGGGATTTAGGGTTTTGTATATAAAGTTGAAAAGTGAATGAGAAGTTCATTCTTGTGTGTGGCCAAAAGTGGCTCTCCTCTTCTTCTTCTTCTTCTTCTTCTTGCTTGCTTGCTTGAGCTTGTGCTTGAGAGAGGGAGTGTGAGAGTGTGAGGGAGGAGTGAGTGTGTAAGGGTGAGGGATCGGGGAGGAGAAGCTCTCCATCTTCTCATCTCTTCTTCTCTTCTCTTGTCTTGCTCGCGGCGATGGAGCTTGGAGTGTGGAGCTTGAGGATGGATCTTGCTTGAAGCTTGCACTTGGATTGTGGAGCTACCAGAGTGTGCGGGAGAGGAGATAACTTGATCGGCATGGAGGTAAGCTCACTACACCCGTAAGGTAGGCATTGCGCATCAGCTATGTGAGAGGTAGCCATGGCCGCTCGGCTTCAAACACTTGATCAATAAGCGGTCTGTAGGTCTCGGGGTAGAGCTCTGTAGCTCCCCTCCACATATCTACGATGCTATCTTGCCAATCCATTCAACATTTGTAATGGTGACTTTGCAAGTTAGGTTCATGTGCGGATGGATGGAGAGGAGGGCTATACAAACTCTGCCAGGAGAGTGTGAAAGCTAGGAAAACATGCAGGAGGATCAGTGCATGTATGAGGATTACAAAATAGAGCAATAATGGGATGAGGAGGTATATCAAAGATGCCCTATTTTCCTCAACTATCCAGAAGGTGAATATCCCTCCAATGAGAAAAGTTTGTACCAAAAATACTCAAGGAAAAAGCAAACAAAAGAGACACAAGGATCCAGAGGCATGGTAAGTGAAATGAGTTGCATTCTTACAAGTATATTGCACTTTGTTGTCTCCTAATGAAGAGACTATGATGGGTTCACAGGAAACTAATACTAGTAGTGCGGTTACTTAAAAAGAAAACACAAGAGCAAGTGCACATCCAATATCATTGAAGAGAGGCCAAGCAAAGGCCATCATCACCAATTAATTTGGTTTCTCCACACCTAAAAGGTTTTATGTTTTGAAGTACTATAGCCAATACATCTCTTGTGTTCCTCCAGTAAAAATATTTTCTTGAATATGAATCATAACCACCAAACCATGTAGGCCCCTTCAATGATACCACTGAAGAGCAAATCACAATGGAAGGCATCATCGAGGAGGTCCGTGACATTGGTATGGATAGAAGGATACAACAAGTTCTTCCAAATCTTGTGGTGGAGAGTGTTACCTTACACACCGCTATCAAGAGATGCATGACAATGACAAGAAGTAGTGAGGCATCACATAGAATTGACACATGTATTATAGAGCACCAAGATGGTAAGCTTGCTTTTGTACAAAACTCATGATATGAAGGCACATAATTCTTGTTTATCGCCAAAGTAACATCAACAATATTTTTTAACATGTAGAGGGTAGAAGAATTGAGTGTCGTGGATTTGAGGTCACATCAGACGTGGCACATGCGCAGAGAGGTGAAGAAACAATGCTCATGAATTCCACACATGTCATGATTGGATGATATTAGAGCTTTAAATATTCTATCATTATATGATGTTAATAGTGATGTGTGACCTTATGTAGGGAAGGAAAGAATGCAAGAACATGGACTAGCCGTGCGAGGGGACGTGACAGCTATCGGTAAACAAGCGTGACTCGTGGTTTTTTTTTCCCACAATACAAAGCCAATAAGAATGGTCTGTATTTTTGCAGAGGGGGATACAATTTTTTATTTTCACCCTATAATGCTAGAGGATGTACCAACCACAAATACTGGTGAACTAACGTGTCTCAATAATACTACCTACAATAATATTTTGAATGAAAAATATGTTGCTAGTTTTAAATTTATCATACATACAGCCATACTGAAATTCACGTGGAATTTCACTTGCAAGACATCATCTTCCACGAAGCTACAATGGTGCAAGATGTTCCAACCACACATGCAAGTAAACAAACATGTAAGAATAATATTATATATCATTAACATTCAGTAAGAAGAATATGTTACTAATCAAGGAGTCAATGTGCAAAGGTCCACAACATTGAAAGCCCTATCAAAGACCCCTTGCAAGTCGATGTCTCCCATGCCGCTATGATGGCGAAGAGGTGGAGTGGCATACTGTTCTCTATGACCCATTCGAGATCGGACATGCATTGTGAAATGATCAGCCAAGTGAGGCATTCTCTCAATTGGTAGAGGCATTGGAGGAGGTCAACCAAAACAAGATGGTCGAGGTTGACGAAGAGACCACAAATACAACATGCGATATCATGGTGGTTTGTCTCCCTGAAGATTGTGCCGTGCATGGATTGGGGGATGGAATTCCATCATGGAACTCCCATACTGAGGCAGAGTCAGTCAATGCCATGTATCTAGCTAATCGTGTTCTCAAGGACGCAGGGATGTTACTGTTCCTCGCCACAACACACTCCATGGTAGATCTTATCGAGCAAGTTGTGGAGGATGGACACCAATGGATGGAGTTAGGGCAAAAGTGTTGGCCTTACACATGGCACAAGTTATTCATTGTGAGACACTTGTATGTGTTATTAGAGGTAGAGAGGTGAGAGTTTTAAAGTCATGATATGCTCATGCTAGATATTGTTTATGTATCACACTTGTTGGCTCCATTTAGTGAGTATAATTACTAAAATTAGTATTTGAATCTTTAAATGCAAATACATGTGCTATATATTCTAGCGTACATGTGTTCAAATATCACTTACAATGGAATCATCCCTCCAGAGCTCACAAAAGATAACATTACTACGAATGAGTGGGTGCAAGATACATTAGGATCCCCAATGATAGGTCAATATGAGATCCAATGTTGTTAAACTATTGTTGATATGTTTTGTAAACATTTAGTAGATTCCTAATACATTATATGACTACCAAATACTGTAGGTGGCATGCAACGTCGTAGGGATTTTGAAGCTCGTTCTTGCAAACATTCACAAAAGAAGGGGAGACTGTTTTAGATTGCAATGCAGGATGTAGTGACTTTGCATTGGTAGCACTAAATTCCAATAGACTAATTGCATGTCTGTATCGCTTTGCCAAAGATGGAAGGTATCTAAGAGAAAAGGGAACATTTTTATGTAAACTTGTACAATGTCTGATTGTAATGTAGTGTTCTTTTTTGTCATACCAATACATGGGTGCTCACCCTTCCACGTGTGCATGTACAGATACCTCCCACAACCCAAAAATTGATCGTGTTCGATATGAATGGGGTGCTTCTACATAGGTGGCCAAAGAAAAAGGGATTGTTACCAGTGAAGCCCCTAGAAGTGGGCAAGTATTGGGTGATTTTGCAACCAAGGCTCGCCAAGTTTCTGATGGAAATATCTACATTTTTTGGCATTGCCATCTGGAGCTCCATGAAGGAAGACAACTTAAGTAAGCTGCTCCAATTGGTTAGAAGTGAATGTGTGAAGTCGTCAAAGCAAGCATCAACCTTTGTATTCCAATATGGACAAGGAAATTGTAGAGCAACTCCCACAACAACTTCTGCCAAAAGGAGTTACACAAAGCCCCTTTTCGTGAAATGTTTTGACAACATTGATTGGCCGCACTTCAGCCCAACAACAACACTATTTGTGGATGATAGCATGGAGAAGATGCAGATAAACCCACCCAACACCTTTATATGCCCACCCCCATTTGAGGGAAACCCCATGGACACAATCCTTCTAGAGCACATGCTTCTCTACTTGACCAAGCTAGTGTGCTTCCGTGGTTTAGTCCTAGACTTTGTTAGGGATCACCAATTCCACCCCCCAACAATGGAACTCGATTGATATTTGATGTACATAATAAATATGTACTTTCAAAATTATTAGATTCTTTTTATTTACAAGTGCAATAAAATTAGGATGAGAGGAAAGAGGAGAAAGAGAGAGGAATGTGCAAGTGAAGGAGATTCTGTATAGGGATTTGCTCAATTGCAATACTACAAGATATGTAAACAGAACATGTGCAAAATATCTAGGGAAGGGTGGAGTGTAGGAACATGTATGCATGTGAATGTATGTGTGCACAGTGGATTGAGTAATAATGAGGTAATATTGTTGTCTCGATATTAACTATTCGAACAAAGTGAAAAATATTAGATATATCACGTTACTATAGTGAGTGTAACAAACTATTTGACACCCTATCCTCTTGTAGTAAGTCCACACAATAATGCTCAATTGAAAGTAGTGAAAACATGTGCAATGTAGTTTTGCTTATGTGTGCACAATGGAAGTGATACATCATGATATAATATCAAATCATGCACATAAAAGTGAGAGGTACGTAAATGTATATATGTATGCAAGATAACAATGTGATATTCTTTTTGTCTTGATATTAACAACTAAAAGTGTTTAAGATAATTTACCTCATGTAAAGCCTTGACCCTTGTAATAATAAGATGGTTGTGAAAAACGGATGGATGACCCTTGCAAAATTAAGAGGGGGGAGATAGAGAGAAGTTGCTAATTTAGAGTGTGTATGAGAGAGAGAGGGGAGAGAGAGAGAGGTTGCTATTTGTGTGTGTGTGTGTGTGTGTGTGTGTGTGTGTGTGTCTTCATGAGCGCACAAGAGAGAGAGAGAGAGAGAGAGTGTGTGTGTGTGTGTGTGTGTAAGAGGGGGAGAAAGAGAGGAGTTACTTATTTGGTCTAGTGCTCTCTAATCTAATATTCATTAGTTGCTTTATTTAGTTGCTATATTTGAGAGAGAGGGGAGAAAGGAGACACACACATAGAGAGAGAGAGAGAGGGAAAGAAAACAGGGATAGAGAGAAAGTGGTTGTATATGAATTTGTGAGTGACACAAGGAGATAGAGAGCAAGCGAGAGAGAAGATGAGTGTAAGAGAGGGAGAAGCGAAAAGTTGCCAATAAAGAGAGGGGGGGAGATGGGGAGGAGAGAAAATAGAGAGAGAATAATTGGTGGAAGATGGGAGATAGAGAGAGAGAGAGAGAGAGACCTTAAATAACATGGGGGGAGAAATATGGGAGGGGACGGTAGTGGTGAAACCGGTGGAGGTGGTAATGACACTGACAATGGAGGTGGCAATAGAGGTCTTGGTGGTGGTGGTGGTAGTAGCGGCAGTAGTGGTGATGGTGGTGGCAACGGTGGTGGTGGTGGTGGTGGTGGTGGTGGTGGTGGTGGTGGTGGTGGTGGTGGTGGTGTTGGTGGTGGTGGTGGTGGCGACGATGGTGGTGGAGGTGGAGGTGGAGGTGGAGGCGGTGGTGGTAGTAGGGGCAATAGTGGTGCTTGATATGTGCACAAGAAAATAGGAGGAATAAGTGGAATATGTGGAACAAGAAATGGAGGTTGCCCAAAAAAGTTCGCTTAAATGCTCACTCAAAAAGCTCGCTTTTTTCCCTTCCCCGACTCATAGCAAGGCTTTTGGAACCTAGTGTTTCTCAATCACGTGTGAACTATAGGAGCGCCAACGCCGTTTTTAGGTCTAGAGCTTGAGGCATGGAAACTATGCATTCCCAATGATTGATGTTTGTGAAACTGTGGTCTATACTTAGGGACCCACATAAGTGTTTGGATCGTGGTTCCCCAATGTGGTAGCGAAGGTACTATGGGAGTACATCATGATGTACTACCCCCCTCCTTAGGGTTGACACTAGGTTTAGCTACCAGTGGCACTACATGCTTTGGGACAATTATGGTGCCCTTTCTAAAAGCTATTACTATTTTAACATGATCAATGGCAAGGTGGATGCATTGCGAGTCATAGTCAACATTACAATGAACTTATTTTTGAATAAGCATCCCAACAATGACTCCTTACCAACACTTTGCTTGTTAAGTAGCATGTAGAAGTTGATGGGTGGGCTCTCGGTCTCGATAGAAACCATTAGTTTGCATTTCCCCAAGAGTGGATAGGATTGCACCCAAATAGGTTAAGTTTCGCATTGGTTGGTTGCAATTGGGGTTGACCATGGTGGTCCAATTTTTGTGCAATAAGATATTGGTGTTGGCTCCCTCATCAATTAGTGCATCAAGAGTGTAGGCCTTTTGGGAGGTTACGGTGATTTGTAGATAGGTTGGTGCTATGATTTCCTCATCTGCCTCCTTGAGTTCTATGATGGTTGCAACCCTCATGTTTGTTGGTGTTTCTAGCATCGAAGATTCATGAAGTGGATGTGATAGAGGGTAATATTTTTTTATGTGACTTTTGTTAAAGAAACTTATGCCCTCTCCTTCTAGCATTTCAAGTTCCACATTCCCCAATTCTACTGATATTGCAAACCTTGAAGGGTCCCAATCCCCTGAACTTCATTTTTTTCTTGTGTCCCTTGATAGAGTATAATAAGACTAAGTCTCCTTGCCCAAAGTCTCATTGTTTGATGTATTTATCAAGCCAACTCTTACATCATGCCTTTTCATAGATTAGGGCATGGTTTGCAATGAGACAAGTCTCAAATAGACGTTCCAGCTCTACTAACTGATTTGTCCATTCTTATTGGCCCTCCCATCTCTCTTGGGCTACTATTCTCAAGCTTGGAACAAAGAATTCCGCAACCAAAGCAGCTTCAATTCTATAGGTCAATTTGAATGGATATGAGGTAGAGACCACTTTTGTTAAAATACCCACCAAGATCTTCTTTGTGGATTCAGCTTGACCATTGGCTTGAGGATAATATGGAGAGGACTTTTTGTTGATTATTAAAAGAAGGTGGATAACAAGTGAGAAATCAATTCATTAATGAAATGTGTGCCTTGGTCACTAACCAACTCTATGAGGCAACTGAACCATGAGATCACTTGCTCCCAAAGGAACTTGGCAATGGTCCTCACATCATTCTTGTGACAAGTTGCTCGAGCTTCTGCCCACTTGGTAAGATATTCTGTGGCAACAATGATGTACTTGGCTTAGGAGTATTGAGCTACAAGGATAATTGGATCAATGAAGTTGATTTCCCACTTCTCAAATGGTTGGTGTGCAATCACTAGGGTCAACTCCATTTTATCCTTACAAGTAGGGACTTTGGTCTGTTGGCACTTATCACAATGCTTCACAAACTTAATTACATCACAGAGTAGCATTGGCCACCACAATTGGGACCGGAGCACCTTGTGTGCTCTATAGTGTCTCCACTAAAGTGCCCTCCAACTATTCCGACATGTGCTTCCTTGAGCACATCATACATTTCGTGTATCTCCTTAAAAGTCAATCATGTCCTACCCTATACACTTGACCTGCGATCAACTAATAGGGTTGGATCTTCAAGATTAGTCTTTTTAATCTAGCTTTCTCGATGGGCCATTCTTCTAGTAGTCCGTTCTTGAGTATGTGGACTATCATTTGCCCAATATGGTGTGAGGTATGCTTTAAACAATTCTCATTCATTGGACATTTAAAAAAAAGTGTGTATTTGGCAGGTCATCACCAATTCCCTATCCACATTGGCTTCTCCTATGGGTATACAAGACATATGATTTACCATATAATGTTGTTTGCCCTTGTGTACAACCACAAAGAAGTCAAATTCCAAAAGAAAAGGTAACCATCAAGCAATGCACCCCGTTGCATAGGGTTTATTCACAAGATAAAGCAATGCTTGATGATCCACGAAGAAGGTGAAGTGTTGTCACTAGGAGATAATGTCTGAACTTCTTTACGGTGAACACCATGGCTAACCCTTCCCTCTCCATTGTGGAGTATTTCATTTCTATCTCAATGAGTTGTCTGCTAGCAAAACTCGCTGGATAGTCGAGGTTACGTTCACCAGATTGGCACAACACTACCCCCACAACAAATTTTGATGCATCAATGTGCACATGAAAAAAGGTAATGGACCAATCTGGGGCTCTTAAGATAGGAGCTAAAGTTAGAGCTTATTTAATCCTTTCATAAGTATGTTGACATTCGTTGGTCCACTTGAATACTACCAATAACTTGTACAAGGGTCTAGCAATCAACACATAGTTTAGTACAAATCATCAGTAGTATCCTGTGTGGCCTAAGAAACATTGAACTCCCTTAAAGTTGGTCAAAGGGGGAAGGTCTATAATCACCTTGACTTTAGAGAAGTCTGTGGCTATCCCATTCCTCGACACAACATGCCCTAAGATGAAACCATGCTTCACCCAAAACTGGTAGTTTAAGGGGTTCAATGAGAGAGACCATATTGCCAACACCGTTCAATGACTATTTGTAGCTTTCCAAGTGCTCTTCCCAATTGGTGTGGATGCATAGATTATCAACAAAGACTTCCATCCATTTCCTAATCATGTCCTTGAAAATGGCACACGTGAGGTGCTGGAAGGTAGCAGAAGTATTAGTCTATCCAAATGGCATGATTGTGTAGGCCAACACCATTCAATGGCAAATGCCATCTTGTGCCTGTTGTCTGGATGGACTTGCACTTAGTTATAGCCTGAGAAGCCATCCAAAAATCTGTAGGATTCCTCTTTTACCACTCTCTCTAGCATATGCTTTGTGTATGGTAGTGAATAATTGTCTCTCTTGGTGGCTGCATTGACCTTCTTATAATTTACGCACACTCAAATCTTCCCATTCTTTTTCATGACTATAACTATGGGTTACACCCAGTCCGTATGCTCTATCTTGTAAATGAATCGTGCCCTAAATAGCTTATAATCTCCTCCTTTATGGCATGTGCATGTTTAAGATTCATTGCATATGGTCGTTGCTTGACTGGTGCTGCATCGGGGGGTCATGGGAGTGTTATGAGTCATGATACTTGGATTTATTCCCTTCAAATCATCTAAGGACCATACAAACACATTGTCGAATTCCCTTATGAGATTTATGAGATCATACTCCTCCTTCTCGATTAGGTCGTCCGCTATGTACATGAGTCAAGACTTGTCCTCCCCTTCTACCAAGTTAACCTCCGTAACCTCGGCTAGTCCTTCAATGGGTTCACTTGCTTGCCCTTTTCATTTGGCCCCTACTAACACTACTATTCAATCACCCTTTTTGTACTTCATGAAATGCTTGGGTAGGTTCTGGGGCTTCTTCCTAGCATTTAGCTTTTGAAAACTTTGACCATTTCCTTTTCTCCTCCTCCCTTAACCTCGTGTGCCTTAGGTGTGCTGGAAGGTCCCCCTTGGTGCATTGGGTTCCAAGTGATCGAGGTATCTCGGGGTCACTATCAGAGGTTGCCTCTGACTCGGAATTGTACTCGTCATGCTCACTAGAAGATGTTGTCTCCCCTGGTGCTCACGACTTTGAAGCTAACTCTACTCCAAATAGTGGTGTGGTGCAAGGACGAGCTAGTGCCGCTTGCTCATAATCTACCACCTCAAGTCATTCTTTCCAAGCTCGATCACAATCTACCTTGGCAACTCCTTTGCTCACTCAAAATGTGTTGACCTCTCTAGGTTTAGTGTTTGCTCTAATTTGCTCAATTACTTTTTCCTTGATATCATATTCTATGGTCTCTACTTCCTCTATTCTCTCCTCACTGATAGAATAGCCACTTCTGAGCTCTACCACACTTGTCATAAGAGTCTATTTATATGACAAATTTAGGTCATGCATCCTAGTTCATTGCCACTCTCTACTTTCCATAAGGTCCGTGAGAGGCTTTAAATTTGCAATCGGGTTACGTACAAGCTAAGTTCACAAGTACTCAAGGATTTTGTGAAGTTCTAATTTATTGGCTGGGACATGATAGGTGATTGGTGTTGGTTGACCCATGAAACTCTTGGCCATCATGCACAAGGGTACCACATGCAGGTTAGAAGTGATGTCAATCTTAGGTTTGCTAGCTGAGTCTACAGCTTGCATGGATCCACTCTTGTCCTCTGAGAACGAGAGATTAATGATTGCCAATACATGCATCTAGTCTTGCTCATCCTCAGGGCAAGGAATGTACCTTGTTAGAGGTCCATAATTGCTTCTAGGCCTCGACTCACCCTTTAGCAAGGTAGAGATGGCATTTAAGTCCATTGGTGAGGTTTTTCATGTGTCCATCTCTACTCAAACTACTTCAAATCTATTACGCAAGAATATCAAGTCATTACCTTAGTCCTCTATTACTCTAGCATTTCTCATCAAGTGGGATATCATAACCCACTTCCCTCCTCAACTTCATGGGCTCTCTACCAATGTTATCAAGTTGTTTGTTTATCCATGGTCCCCTCATTCTGCCCATGCAATTGTTCACATGGTGGTGTTGTCTCTCCTACCCTCAAATATGTGGGAGAGACTAGTGGGCTCACGGTTGAGAGTTCAATAATCTCATCCTCAATGATAGGTTCGGCATCTTGAAGGTGAGCTTGCACTTATTTAATCCACTCCTTAACCTTATCCTCCTCAACCTTGAGTTGTTGGTTGGTGTGAGGGTACTCTCCAACTTTAGCACCTCCCTTCTCTCTCGTCCTAGGAGCATATGTTACTGCTTCAATTGCTATGACCTATTTTCCCTTGGTTAATGCTGGGTCCAAGTAATAAGATACTGGCCTACTTTGTTTGAGCTCATGTCATGACATTTAGGGGAATAGGCATGGCATCCTTGCCATGTGACTTGACACAAAATAGTCCAAGTGGCACAGATGGTACAATTGCCGAGCTAGTGGAGGGTTTTCGCCTAGGGAAATCAGCAAATAGATGTGTGACTCCATATTTAGGGCTCCTCAAGTTGGACTTCTCTCTATTTTCTTACTCCTTTTCAGGGCAACAAGATGAGATATGCCATAGATGGCCACATGTCCCACATGCTATGGGTTCCTCTTAGTTCTCTACCTCTTCCTCTACCTAAGGCCATGATCATTACAGGCCTATAGTCCATCAATATGGGATTTCCCTCTTGTCATAAGAGACATAAGGGTTCTGTTGAGATATCAAGCTCCACTCGTGATACGCCAGGATGACCATTGTGTATTTATGTCACTGACTTGTCAGTTGCAAACGCGGTTGGTACACCGCCCATGAATAATAGCTACATGATAGCTATCCTTATCTACTCTAGTTCGTGGCTCAGTTAGTATGCCACCTTAGTTAGTTGAGTTTGGTTTGAGACCCATATATAGGGTTCTTCTATTTCTTTGTACTTGAGTTCTTTTGGCTTACACAACTAAGAAGAGGAAAACTGTTTTCAGCCTCCACCCTTGTGTGTATTCCCCCATTGTGCAAGCAAGAAAGCTACAAGTGAGACTCCTTCCTTCTCTCCCACAATCTTGACATGGTATCAGAGCCTTGTTCGTGGTAAGGAGCTCAAGAAAGCAAGCCAAGCTCGTGGTGTTCTGGTAAGAGGAGCAGTGTTGCTTTCATTTTCTGTTTTGGGAGCAGATCTCTACAGGTAGCACAGCCGGAAAGTGCAGGAGTGCATTGTCTCAGGTTGAGACGCCCTTCGCGGTGAAGCAAGAGGGCAGTATATGCTGCGGACAAGGGCTTTAGCCCTTGGCGACCCTGTTTTTTTTATTTGAGGCCATTTCGGGGCCTGTTTTGGAGGCGGAAGTTTTCTGCACGCACTCAAGAAAAGGCCCAATTTTATGCAGGGCAGCCACTATTCTACAGGTCGGTGAAAAGTTACTGTAAAAATTGCATTGTATGCTTGTGCGTAGAGACATTGGGAGTTACATAATCATCCCTGTTGCCTGTTGATGCAAAATCGTCACTAAGAAGTGACTGTGTGGTCAAATACCACTTTCGCCAATTTTGCAGATTTTCCCGTGTGAGGGTGAAGCTGTGGTTTTTGAAATGACAGAATTTTTTCCAGTCTTCTGTAGTGGCATCTGATTCTCTTTCACAAATTGTCACTGAAAAGCTTGACAAGAACAACTTCCAAGCATGGAAGTTTAGAATGACAAATTTTCTTATGGGAAAAGGATATTGGGAATTTGTTGCAGGAAATGAAGAAGAACCAGTTCTTCCTAATGTTCCCAATCAACAGCAAATGCAGGCATTCAAAACATGGCATGAGAGAGCCAGGAAAGTTATGTATTGGCTGTCTATCAGTATTTCAGACTCTATGATTGTGCATATTCAGGATGCAAGTACGCCAAAGGAGGCATGGGATACTTTGTCAAAAATGTATAGCACAAATACGCAAGCCAGGAAAATGCAGCTCAAGCAAGAGTTGCATAATGTGCAAAGAGAAAGTATGAGCATCAACGACTACCACATGAAGGTGAAGAAGATTGCAAATGCACTTGCTTCCATTGGGTCGCCAGTGGAAGATGATGATTTAGTTTCCGTGACCTTGAATGGTCTAGGAAAGGATTATGCACAGTTCCGAACATCCATTTCTGTCCGTGAAAGATTTCCTGATTTTGAGGAGTTGATTGCTCTTCTAATTTCTGAGGAGCAGAGAAATGGTGGTGCATCTTCTTCAGGAGGAACTTCAAAAGAAGCTGTCTTCTACTCAAATGCTGGAAGAGGTAGAGGAGGCCGATTTGGAGGCCGTGGCAGAAATCAGAATATGCAGCAAACTCAAGAAAACCAGTCCTATGGAGGAGGACGTGGTAACTCTAGAGGTAGGGGGAGCCAAAGAGGTCGTGGTGGATGGCAAAGAGGCCAAAATGCAAACAGTAATGTTGAATGCTACTACTGTGGTAAAATGGGTCATATGGCTAAAGACTGCTATAAAAAGCAGAATGACATCATGAATGGAAAACTGCAACAAGGGAATTATGCATCTTCTAGTAGACAGGGTGATGACAGAAATGAGCACTTGTTTATGGTGCAGCACATGAACAATTATGTGACAAGTGCAGAAGAAAGCAATGATGTATGGTATGTTGACTCAGGTGCATCAAACCACATGACAGGTCATGCAGAATGGATGGAGGATGCAAGAAAAATGGAAAAACCAGGATTTGTGGAGACTGGTGATGATACTGCACATCCTATTGTGCAGATTGGAAAAATTCCCTTGTCTATGTAGGATGGGAAAAAGAAATACCTATCCGATGTATTTCATGTCCCGAATATCACCAAGAATCTGGTTTCTGTTGGTCAAATGGTTGAGCAGGGCTTGCAGGTCAGATTTAATCCTCATGGATGCTTTGTTGAGGATATGAAAAATAAAGGTCGCTTGATAGCAAAAGGAAAGAAGAAGGGCAGAATGTCTACATTGGATGCAGACATGTCTGAATTGAGTGCAGCAATGTTTGCACATGGGACCGGTATAGTTGCAGATATTGATATCTGGCATAAACGCATTGGTCATGTTAATGTACAGTGACTTAAATCAATGCAGGCCCAAAATATTGTTGCAGGTTTGCCAAAATTCAAGGTTGCAGAAATGCATAAGGTATGTGAAGCCTGTCAGTTTGGAAAACAGGCAAGGAAACCATTTCCTAGACATGTTCAAGAGAGTAAGAAGCCATTGGAATTAATCCACTCTGATGTGTGGACAACTAAAGCTGCATCTTTTGGAGGCTGTCATTATTTTGTCAGTTTTATTGATGACTATAGCAGAAAAGTTTGGGTGTATTTTATGAAAAAGAAAAGTGAAGTTTTTGGGCATTTCAAAACTCTTAAAGCGATGGTTGAAAAAGAAACAGGCCTACAGATGAAATGCCTAAGGTCAGATGGAGGGGGAGAGTACCTCTCAAATGAGTTTGCAAGGTTCCTACAGGAGCATGGCATAAAGCAGCAATATTCATGCAATCATACACCATAACAAAATGGAATTGCAGAAAGGAAAAACAGGCATATTGGAGAGGTATCTCGTGCCATGCTCAATGAAAAAGACTTGCCAGATTTTTATTGGGCTGAAGCAGTTGCTACAGCAGTCTACATAATGAACAGGACTCCCACTGCAGCAATACATGGAATGACTCCAGAGGAGAGGTATACTGGTAGGAAACCAGATATTTCTCATTTGAAATTTTTTGGTTGCATTGCCTATGTACATGTGCCAAATGAGTTGAGATCCAAGTTGGATCCAAAAGCTGATAAGTGCATCTTTATCGGTTACTCTCTGCAGCAAAAAGGGTATAGATGCTATAACCCTTCTACTCGTAAGTTTGCAGTGAGCAGAGATGTTGTTTTTTATGAGATGAGTAGCTGGTATAAACCAGTAAATGTGATTGATGATATAGATGCACAAAATGGTAATGTTGCACAGAATTCACAGCAGCAGTCACAAAATATTAGTGGACCTGGAGCGTCCTCTAGCAGTGGTTCACATTCTTCGCCATGGACAGGCAGATTGAGATCAGGAGAATCTTCTCAAAGTAATGCAGATAGTGGTATGCAGGTATCACGAAAAGGAAAAGAGAAGGTTGATCAGCCCATGTTTGATGTGAATGCAGGTCACTCTTATGTGGATGGTGAATCCAGTGGCTCAGAACAGAGCATTGATGATGAGTTGGGTATTCCTTCTATTGTTACACCTAGAGTAAGGAAGACCAGGGATGTTTTGAGAGCACCTGGGAGTGAACCTACTTTGTGCAGGTCTACGAGAGCTAGGTATCCTGTGGATAGGCTGAAATATGATGGATTTACAGCCATTCACTATGCATATATGGTCAAAGTGATACAGGAACCAGAACCCACTTCTTTTGAGCAAGCCATGGGAAAAGAAAAATGGGAGAAAGCCATGGATGAAGAAATGGATGCCTTGGAAGCAAATGCTACATGGGAATTGGTACCTTTGCCTAAAGGTAAAAATGCAATTGGCTGTAAGTGGGTTTATAAGGTGAAGCACAATGCAGATCGTTCTGTGAACAGATACAAGGCAAGATTAGTAGTCAAGGGGTATGCACAAACATATGGCATTGACTATGAAGAAACATTCAGTCCGGTTGCAAGGATGGCAACCGTAAGAGCAATCATTGCTATGGCTGCATCAAAGGGATGGTCTTTACATCAGATGGATGTAAAGAATGCCTTCTTGCATGGTGATTTGCAAGAAGAGGTCTATATGGAGCAGCCACTAGGTTATGTGCATGCTGTTCATCCTGAGTTTGTTTGCAGGTTGAAGAAAGCCTTGTATGGCTTGAAGCAAGCACCTAGAGCATGGTCTGACAAGATAGGACAGTATCTTGTCACTATTGGCTTTCAAATTTCCAAGGCAGATTTCTCACTTTATGTGAGAAAAACAGAGAAAGGTATTATGCTACTTGTCATTTATGTTGATGATTTGATTATGACAGGTGACAGTGATGAAGATATCCTTCATGTGAAAATGCTATTGAAGCAGAAGTTTGAGATGAAGGATTTGGGAGAGCTGCGTTATTTCTTGGGCATTGAGGTGATTAGATCACCAAGTGGGATACAGCTCTTGCAGAGGCAGTATGGATTGGACATGCTGTCCAAATATGGGATGACAGGCTATAAGCCTATTTCAGTTCCTTTGGAGCAGAATGTGAAGCTAAGCACAGATGCAGGTGAGCTTCTAGAAGACCCTACTATGTACAGACGCATAGTAGGAAGTTTGATTTATATGACTATTACCAGGCCAGATTTGAGCTATGCTGTTGAATTGGTAAGTCAGTTTATGCAGGCTCCAAGGAAACCACATTTGGATGCGGCTAGACGCATACTCAGGTATGTGAAGTCCACATTGCAGTATGGGCTATTTTATGAGACTGGGGTTCAGATACAGTTGCATGGATACACTAATGCTGATTGGGCTGTTAGTATCTATGATGGACGATCTACCAGTAGATATGTGTTCTCTTTTGGTAGTGCTGTAGTCACTTGGAGCAGCAAGAAACAGCCTACAGTTGCCTTGTCGAGCACAGAGGCTGAGTACAGGGGTGCAGCAATGGCTGCATGTGAGGTAGCTTGGTTGCATAAGCTACTTTATGATATGCATTAGTCTACAGATGGGCCAGTTGTCATTTATTGTGACAACATAAGTAGTATACACTTGGCAAATAACCCAGTCTATCATGCTAGAACAAAGCACATTGAGGTGCATTATCACTATGTGCGAGAGAGGGTTTTACTAGGTCTTATTGATCTAGTTTATATCAGCACAGAGGATCAGGTAGCTGACATATTCACGAAGGCATTGGGCGCAGAGAAGCTGCGCAAGTTTAGAGACCTGCTTGGTGTGCAGGAATTGGGATTGAGCTCGAGGGGGAGTGTTGAGATATTGAGCTCCACTCGTGATACGCCAGGGTGACCGTTGTGTATTTATGTCACTGACTTGTCAGTTGCAGACGCGGTTGGTACACTGCCCATGAATAATAGCTACATGATAGCTATCCTTATCTACTCTAGTTCGTGGCTCAGTTAGTATGCCACCTTAGTTAGTTGAGTTTGGTTTGAGACCCATATATAGGGTTCTTCTATTTCTTTGTACTTGAGTTCTTTTGGCTTACACAACTAAGAAGAGGAAAACTGTTTTCAGCCTCCACCCTTGTGTGTATTCCCCCCATTGTGCAAGCAAGAAAGCTACAAGTGAGACTCCTTCCTTCTCTCCCACAATCTTGACAGGTTCAAGTAAGAATCTTCCTCCAGTGGATCCTCCATAAAGTGCACTAAAGCCTCATTTGGTGGATGGGTCAGGATAGGTGTTGGAGGTCTAGGGATTCCCATCGTTTTGATGTCTATCCTTGAGGTGATTGGCTTTGAATTGTTAGGTACAGGGAGAGCCACATGGGTTCCCCTTCCGAAATATGGTTGTCTAACTCCCGGATGGTATGGTTGAGTGTAAGGCTACTAGTAAGGAAACCATGTTGGCAGTCGATAGTGCATGGTGTCATGCCCAAATCTTCCACAATTGGCACAAGGCCTTGAACTGGGATCAGGACATTCAGAAGGTAGGTGGTTCCCTCCACAATGCACACACTGCATGTGAGGTCATACCTATCTTCGTGTTGACTCTTACAATCTAGCCGACTCCAATTTTAGGCCAGCTTGGTTCTAGTCAAAACTCTTCCCTTTTTCTTGTTCATTGGGGACTTCTTGTTCACTTATTGTTGTAGCTCTCTAGATGCTCTTAAATGCATTTCTACCTTGTTACGTAGCCCAAGAGCTTCTCTCCCTAAGCAAGTCATCTACCTATATGGCTTCCTCAAAGACTCTTGTAAACACATCCCTTTGCACATTTGAGTTTCTTGCAAGGGTGTTATAGAGTTCTTCATTGCAAATCCCATTAATGAATATGGTAGAGACCGCTCTCTCATTGGGTTGCTCAGCTACTATACGTATCCTCTTATAGAGACTTCTCACATGTGTGATGTAGTCTTGTATGTCCTCTTTGACTTTCTAGTTGACATTCATCAGCTTAACAATGTGGTTATCAAAGTATCCTTCCTCTAAGAATCTCTTGATGAAGAGATCCTTCAACTAGGTGAAGTTATTACATTCAACATTGTCTAAACCGGTGGACCAAGCCTATCTATTGTCTCCCAAGAAAAGACCAAATGCTTGTGCTTGTTGAGCAGGGTCTGTGAGGTTATTAGCCTCACACACCTACTCAAACTACTTGACAAAGCTATAGGGGTCATTGCCTACCTAGTATTTATCAAGTTGCTTTGCAAATATGGGTATTTTTGTTTGACTCCTGGCATTTGGGGTGACTCCCATCCTAGCTAGCAATGATGCTGCCAAGACTAACCCACTTTGCTCAGCATTGGTATTGTTTAGCAATCTTTTTGTGAGTAGCTTGCTTATTGTAAGGTTGATTTCCAGGGCTCTCTCCCTATCAGCATTACCTCCCATTCTGTTCCTACCTGAGATGACTAGGATCTTGTGAACCTCATTGAGCTCTCTCTCCTAACGATGGCAATGTGGGAATAGATAGGTATGTCATGGTAAGATTTCTCTTTCAAACTATAATGCTATCGATGTACTATTTTGAACTACTAGAAAACATGAATGTCAACTAGTTCACTAGTTGTAGCCACCCTTTTCTTCCATCAATACCCTTAGCAACAATGTCTATACTTAGAACCTATATGATGAGCAAGGCATGCTTAGAAATATCATTATGGAAACTACCTCTACCACTATCAAGGAATCAAAGAGAGCTACAATGAAGTCCTCATCATTTATGTTTAAACTATTTTGCTTCACCCAAAAAAAGGAGAAAAATATGAAAATTGAAAAAATGGAAAAGAAAATTTACCAGAGTCCACACACAATCAAAGTATCTAAGGGGCCTTAACCCCTAGCTCCTTCTCCACTGCACAAACTCAAGTCACCTTAAAGGCAAGACATGTCAAGAACATCTATAGACCTATCACCCTAAGCTTTGCATTGCACCTCCCCTAACACCAACTGGGTCCTCAAGTGTGGGACAATACTCTAAGCACACTTGGGGTCCGACTCATCTCCCAATTACACTAACACATGCACAAAAGTCACAACATAGTGAGGTAGACACCCCCCTTATGAAGTACACACATTATTTCATGGTGAGAATCTAGCTTGAAGAGCAGCTCAATGAAACTAGTGATATCAGTGGCTCATATTATCTTAATCCCTCTCTCTTTGACCTCAATAGTGAGCCTACCCTTGAAGGCTAATTTGAGTTAATCCATTCCCACTAACATTGGCCCAAAGCACAAGAATACTAATGGTTACCCTCTACACTTCCAATTGACACCAACAACTGCTCATAGATCCAATTAGACCATAGAGTGCCATGGTACTAACTAAAACCTAGAAGGGGACAATGTTAACCCTTTCTACGAAGGTGTAGCCAAGGGCATGCAAAAGAAGAATTTACAAAAACTCAAGAAAATAAAAAATGAAGCAATAGCTTAGCACATACAATTTTTGAAACTAGAAAGTTAATTTGAATTATTTGTATAAAAGAGTATCAACATCACTCCTATGCAAATTGTAATAATTGATCTTGACCAAGCTAGTTGAAAAATAATTGAAAGAATGTAAATGGTGTGTGCAAGTGAGAGAATGTCAATCTATAAAAATAAAAAATTGAATGGATAATAGCTCTCTTCTTATTTCTTGCTTGCATCTTTTGTGTGTGTGTGTGTGTGTGTGTGTGTGTGTGTGTGTGTGTGTGTGTGTGTGTGTGTGTGTGTGTGTGTGTGTGTGTGTGTGTGTGTGTGTGTGTGTGTGTGTGTGTGTGTGTGTGTGTGTGTGTGTGTGTGTGTGTGTGTGTGTGTGTGTGTGTGTGTGTGTGTGTGTGTGTGTGTGTGTGAGGGAACAGTTGGAGAAGATCATGCTTCCTCTTCACCTTCCTCTTCTTCTCCTTCTTCTCCTTTGTGAATCTTGCATGGCAATCGAAATAGAGGAGTTGAAGCTCACTCAAGACACATTGCAAGGATTGTGGAGCTATCAATGGCAAATAGGCTACAACAAGAAGGTAAATCAGTGAGTTTGCTACATTCATTTGGAGAGCTTGCAATAGCTATGTGAGAGGTAGCAATAGCTACATTGCTTGAAATGCTTGAAACAATAAGCAATTTTGTAACCCTTGTGATCTAGCTCGCGAGAGCAGTGACATTAATAGATATGTTTGCTACTCATAGAGTCTTGTTCAAGGGTTGTGGTCTAGACTTAGTCAAGAGGATGCCTTATTTTTAATCTCTAGATGCAATCACTAGTCACAATTAGGTGATGTGTAGCTAAGAGCAAGAGTAATTGTATGTGCAACAAAAATTGTGTGTAACAACAATCTTGTGCCATAACAATTATATGCATAGCACTTGTGTGTAATATCGATTCTCTGCTATAGTAATTGTGTGCTCATCAATCATGTATTGCAATCATGTGCTCAGCAATTGTACACTAGTTGGAAGTTTTGTGCTTTGTATACTAGCAATCATATGCTCAACAATCATGCGCTAATAATAGTGTGCTCGACAATCATGTATTAATGGTCATCACTTGTGCTCAACAATTGTTTGTTGGCAAACAATGTGCCATTAGTCTTCTCTCATCCACGTAGTCCACTACCTTATCCATCTCTCAACCACACTCGAGCTCTTCAAACTAATGAATCGTGAAGTATAATCTATCTAATGCAAGAAATCAATGAACCTTCAAGTACTAGAATGCTCATACAAGATTGACGGATTAGTATTTTTTGTGATTTTTCTATGTTTATTTCTTATTCAACATTCCTAATCTAATCTAGTTTATTCTCATATGTTTCCAATCCTCAAATTAGTACCTCACCAACTTGGTCTTCTAACTAGTCTTATGTGTTTGAAAGTAAATAAGGCATGCAAGTGGGAATTTCTTTCCTCATTGTTCTACCCCACTTAAGCACATAAGCTTTCCTATTATATCACACATGGCAAGAATATGAGTGCCTTGCAAAAATTGGTTCTATCCTTGTCCCAACAATGAAACAAAATGTTAGGCTCAATGGGAGCACAACAATGGGACACTAGATGGAGACTTATCTTTCAAGAGCATAATATGCTTATGGCTCAATTATCTCTCACCTAGTTGGCTAGTACTCTAGCTCTGAAATATCTAAGCTTCCCCCCACACTCCTCATGCAAGCAAGAAATGAAGAGATTCAATGGTGTGGTCAACTCACCTACTTACCTTCTATTGTAGGCCTTCATCATATAGTAGCAAAATTTAATTAAATTGTTACCTTCATCACCTACTTACCTTCTATTGTAGTCCTTCATCATACAGTATCAAAATTTAATTAAAATCTTAAAAGGACACAAATTGCCAAAGAGAACATAATAGAAAAAGAGTGCACAACACAATCAATGGGTACAATCTCCCTATATGCATGGGTGAGCATCTACCCCATGCATATAGTTATGGATGCCTAGAAAAATCAAACTATAGACATATTCTATGATTTTATAACAAAAATTATATTTTGGCATTTCTAGGCTCTTTTGCAAGAAATCACAGTCATGTAAATAGCTTGCATATATGCACATATAATAACCCTGTGCTAAGAAGTTCTTACAAAAATATAATAATCCTATGCCAATGAAGCACCTAAGAATAAATAAAATTCGTATGCTATGATGTGCTCTACTAAAAAAATATTAATTTTCCTAACTCCACCTAATAACTTGCTCACCACAACACAAAATACATTTGTTTTTAAACATCTATCTACCAAGCACAATGCCACCAATGTCGCACATGGGTCCATGCATAACAAGTCACAATCTTGCAGCAAATAGATAAAGAAAATCCACAAAGTTAAATAAATTAAAACCATCTTGTTTTCATAGCAATTTCCATAATGTTGTAAAGATACAATAGCACAAAACTTTCTTTGATGATACAAGAATTCATTGACATATATATAACGATAAGCAACATTGATGCTACTATTCTAAAACCTTTACTAAATAATATAAAAATTAGAATTTAATGCATATATAGGAATCATAACATCAAAATTTTGAACTCCAACAATAGAAATAGCATTCAAAACACAAGTTTAATTTTATTAAAACCAAGCAGATGATGTGCAGAAACATTTTTGTTAGGCCCTACTTCCTTTAGCCATATTCTCTTTTACCCATCATACATGCACATTACTACCTTAGTAACTCGCCTTCCACCCCCCATTGGGGATGTCTCAATGACTCTTTTTATTTTGATGGGTTTTGCCAAAAAGATGCCAAGCCCCCATATGGCTTAAGTAGAAAGAGCAGGCAGTCCTTGGTATTTGTAGCCTTGTTCTCTACATGCACACACACTACTCCCTTATCAACTTATCCTTTATCCCCACAAGAAGGTTTTGGCATTTTGCTATGTGGGAAAAGGGGTTGTTTTCCCCCTTGGAATTCAACATCAGGAGCTCTTGTGAGGCAGGCATTGGACTCTAAGGTAGGTCTAGTTGGGGGGGCAAGGGACCAAGCTCTTTTCCACAATATTCAAACCCATCTCTTTACATGCACACACATTGCTATCTTAGAAACTCATCATTTATGCCCACAAGAGTTTTTGGACATTTTTCCATGTGAGAAAAGAGTGAGGAAAGAGGCTCTTTTTCCTTGGTTTTCCATTGGTGTTCAACTTCTAGAGCCCCTTTAAGGGAGGCACTGCATACCAAGCTAGGTGTGCTTAGGGGCATGGGCTAGGGCACTTTTAGTTTTGTTTTTTCATATAATATTCAATATCATTGAGATTTTTCTCAAGAGACACTACATATGTAAGTAGATGTAGTTGGGGGCATCGGATTTGGCTCTTTTTCCTTATTTTTCTTTATAGCATTCAATTCATGAGCTTCTACATGTGAGGCCCCACATATGTAGCTAGGTGTGGTCAAGAGTAGGGGGTAGCCAACTCCACCTCAATCAACAATATTTTGCATGCAATAGCACCTAGCTAAATATGTGGTCCCTTCATGGTAGAACCTTATGATTCAAGATGTGGACATCTTATGGCCATTAAGGTGGGAGTCACCAACTCCTTAGCCCCAGTTGCACCTAGCTTGATGTGTGGTACCCCTTTTGGACAGGCTCATGATATTATTATAATTCACACCTAGTTTCCACTCGATGCTTTGTGCCGAAACTAGTGCTACACACCAAACTTTGAAGCATCACTATTACAATTTGTTGAGGATTGAATTGACATGTTTGTTAAGCTAGTTTTTGTTATTTTTATGAGTTGAATGATTGATTTGAGGGTTGATTTATTTATTTTGGATGTTTTGGAGTATGTTAGATTAGGTTAAGAATGTTTGAGAAGCTTATAATGGTTTTAGTTGAGATACGATGTTGTAAACAAGTTTTGTGATATGTATGTTTGGTTCTGATAGGGTTTGTTTGCCTCTAATTTGATATGGTTTTTTTCTATTTGAGAGGTGGAGATTGTGAATGAGTGTTTTGAGAAATTATTTAAGTGTATTGAAATATTTTTTATGGTTTGAAATGGTTTTAGTTTGAGATATATGATTGTTATACCTTCTATAGTATTTTGTAGAGCTTCTATATGTGGCTTGTAAGCCTCTATTTGCTTCTACATGTGTTCTGATGGATGGATGGATGGATGTTTAGCTTGGGAATGTTTAATAATCTTGGAAGAGGAAGAACAAAAGCTCAAAATAGATCAAAGATTTAAAAGAAGAAGCTAATGAAGACTTGAACTGAAGGCTAAAGTGGCAATGACCCTGCTGAGCTCTCAAGGGTCATTGTAGTGGCTCTGGTGACTCTTCATATCAGCATACCTCTTAGAAGGGGTATCCACAACCAAGAGAGGATTATTGAGAATTTTTCTTGGGTATTCTGATATACTATTGTGAGAGAGCATATGTAAGAGAGATAGTGTAGGAGAGATAGCCAATTTTCTATGAAAAACATTGTATCTACATGAGAGAGATTGAGAGAAAGACTATGAAGATAATGAAATATGAATACTATGTAATGAATTCCATTCAAAGTTGATCATTCATTCGTGTCCTTTTGGTCCTTTAATTATTTCTATGAAGAATATATCAAATATTTGTTGTGATAAAATTGTGAGAGATTAGCTACATGATGTTGCATAAAGATTGGTTATTCTTGGTGTTCATTGTCTTCTTGTGGTTAATTGATGTATAAAGAACATGCTTCTTGGTGTGACAAGATAGATTATCTTGTTGTAGTTTCCCTGTTTCCTTGGTTTCCTCTTAGGGCTCCATGTTTTTGGTGTGTAGAGTCGGGAATTTCACCATCAACAAGCACCAATAGAGGCTAGAAAATGGAGCTATGGCATTATTTAAGAGGAAGAAAAGCAATGGAATATTGTAGATTTCCTACTACTATTGAAGAATTGGAGATCTTCATTTTACCAAAGCCACTTTCTACAAGAATTGCATTCCTCAATGGCAATAGAGACATGTCACTATCTTGATGTAGGTTGTATATGATAGACTGATACTACTATCTTCTAAAAAATCATCTAGAAATAGTCATGGAAAATCCTTTTTTTAAATGGGAGAAAATTCGTTGGAAATCTCCTACATAAAGTTGTATCATTATAGCCAATTGTATTCCACAAAATCAAAGAGCAAAGTAGAAAAAGAGAGAATGACCATCCATGGGAGATTTGGCCTGAAAATTCTTCTTATAGCCAATTGTATTCCACAAAATCAAAGAGCAAAGTAGAAAAAGAGAGAATGACCATCCATGGGAGATTTGGCCTTCATTGAAGAATTTTCAGACATCATCAAGTGGGAGATTGTGAAGAAGCTTCAAGAGTCATGGTCAATGGAGGTTCACAAGAATAAGAAGGAAAAGAGCTAGGATCTATTCATAGATGCTCAACAACAAGATAAGTGGGATGCTTGGTGCATTGATAAACTTCTGTTTGTCTAATTGGAAACCCACTAGAAGCTAGTAGAAAAAGTATTCTTCACAACCCATGCTATTGAAACCCTCCAAAGTTGATATTATCAAGACAATGGCACTATGGTAATCCTCAGAAGAATGAATTTTGATACCTTAAAAATTGAATATATCCCCCTTTGTAGTGGAATAAATGCCGAATTCAGAGAATATGAGAAGAAGAATGTAGAAGAAATGTTGGCAAGAGTGTCTTCCAAATACTAAAGCCCTTCTAATTCCTTTCTATTGAGTACAAACAAACTGGGTGGAGCCAACTCCCTGATGAATGTCACGATTAAGAGGCAAGCACTAGAATGAATCTAAAGGTATGCAAGAAGAGAGTAGGAAAAATTCAAATCCAAGAACAAGCTAGCATCAAAAGCTTCCTTTGATGCCCTTGTAGAACTCTTTACAGAAGTCCCACAATGGCAACCCAAGGTCTTCTTCTAAGTCAGACCCATCCTAGAAATGTTGATGACAGGCTAGTGAATGTAGCCCCATTTCTAATCTTTAAGGGAGAATACAATGACAACCATGATCTTCATGTAACTGAGTTCATGGTAGTGTAGCCAATAATGCCAAAAGCCCCGAGCATTGGTCGGCAATATTTCCCACCACTTTCAAATGTGTCGCATTTCAATAGTATGAGAGACAAGCAACAGAAACTTTCAGCACATGGGATGACTTGAAGGTGGCCTTTCTCACTAAATTCAAGTGATCATGAAGGTTTTAAAGAGTGGATGTAAGAGGAATTCATAAACTTAAGTCAATTCTCTAGAGAACATGTGAAAGCATATGTATCTAGAATGGAATCTGTGCTGAAAAGATGGACCAACCGTAACTTGAATGAAGGTATTCAAAAGGGAGATTTTCTTAGAGGCCTACAACTAGAAGTTTGTAAGTCTGTGGAGCCAAGAAGACCAGTCAACATGCAAGCTGCAATGGTTGGAAGGCACAAGAATATATGACAAAGTTGACGCAAGGTTGTCGATGACTTCAAAAAGAGGAGTCTTACCTCTTCCCATGCTATGAATGGCATACCCACCAAATGCAGTCCTAAGGATTGCTCCTTATCCCTACCCTCAGGATGCAAATAGTGCCTTGTTACAATGCACCGAATCCACAATGGCCATAGATAGCAATGCCTCAAATGATTGTTCAACCATAACAAAAGTGGCCTCAAACTATTCCCTCAATGGCAACTCAACAACAATAGTGGAACCCTACCAACTAGAACCAACAACAGTCTCAACAAGAGCTCTAAATTAGAATCAAAACATAGGTCCCTTTGGACACTAAAATAGTCTATGCAATGATTATAGAGACTTCCCAAAACCCTATTGTGAGTACTCCGAGAGAAGAAAATTTGAAGGACTATGTGTCCAATTCAGTTGCAAGCATCAAGAAAGAGCTGAAGGATGGGATTATAAAATAGTTGTAGACATTGAAGGTGAGTATTGCCAGTATATCTAGTACTATAGAAGGTGGAAGAGATGTCATGCAATTGAACACATGGTATGAAAAGTATCATCAAGTGGGACATTTAGCCACTAAATGTATCCAAAATCCAACCATGCCAAGAGCGTTCTATTCATATTGTCTACAAAAGAATCATATAGAAGACATTTATTCTTTAAAGAAGATGCATGACAAAAGGAAGAAAGGCCAAGAAGCAAGATTTAATTTGTTTGAATCCAAGATGACAACCTAGGATATTGGACTAAAGCCTAGAGATTTCGGTTCTAGCTTTGTTCCAAGGAGGTTTTCCTCCCAAAGTTACAGAGGAAGGTAATTTGGCAGTGGCCAGAGATCAGAATTGGAGTGTTATAGATGTGGAGAAAAATGACATATGTCACCAAATTGTCCAAATCCTAGGTCTACGAACCACAAGCCCTTATGCAGTTGATGCAAAGGAGAAGGCCACATTGCAAAAAATTGTCCTAGTCTAGCTCCTATGAAGGCCAATGCTACTAAAAGTTTAGACCAAGGCCCAAGAATCTACCTCCAACTTGGTAGAATTGGAAGTTGCTACCATAATGCATGCCAAGAAAAAGGAACCACTCATCCAAAAAGAAAATAATCCTACTATCAAAATTGTGAAGCTTAATCTTCCAATAGAGAAATTGAATAGAGCAGTACAATACAGAGCAATCCAGTCCCACAGAAGGATACAAAGACAATTACAGACATAGGACCAGAGATCTAGGAGATAGAAGAGGTGGATATAGCTCATGTGATAGAAGAAGTGGTGATGCAGCCCTTGCTTGAAAAAAGAGGAAAGATGAAAGTGGGTGTTACCCCATTCCCTAACCAACTAGAGAATCCCATGGATACTATCAAAGAGTACAACTTCGTCAAAGACCTAAACACCTTCAAACCAAACCCAACATTCCTAACAGGTGCTATCCCCCAACTGTCAAAAGAAATTCAAAGGCATACTAACAAGAAGATGTGGCATAAGGATTGCTTCCACAACTACCACCAAATCCAATGAGGCCCCAAAGCCTATAAAAGAAGTGGATGTGGCTAATGCCTTCTTAGATCTTGGCACCCCAACGAATGGTGTTTGGATTGAAGGATATTTTATTGCGGATGCATTGATTAATGGAGACTCATCAGTGAATATAATGATGGATGTGACAATGAAGAATCTAGATCTGCAAGGCCTATAGCCTACCTAGTAGCTTATTAGACTAGCTGACCAGAGTAGAATTAAGCCTTTCGGCATTCTTCGATATGTAAAGATGACTTTGGTGCAAGAGATGATTGGTTGACCTACCTGGTGGTGAAACCAAATTCCTACCGTACCTCATATCCTATGCTGCCGGGGAAACAATGGGTTTTTGAAGCAAGAACATGGAAAGATTGGTTCAAGAGAACCCTAACTTTACGCAAAGGATCCAACAAGGTGGTAGTTAAGTTGTATGGGCTCACAAAAAGGTAATGGATCTACCTCTATCGAGGTCTTATCAAACTTCTCCAACGAAGTTACAGATGGTATATCGATATATAAAGAAGATGTCAAAATAGATCTTTCCCAAGAAAATAGAGGCACAGTCCTTGACAATGGACACTATATGCCAACTTCCAAAAGAAACAAAGTCCTTGTGAATGGGTGAATATCTTCTTTTGAAACCAAAAATGACTTCTGAAATTACCTCTAACAATGAGATAAAGCATGGATGTATTCCTTCCCCTATTACATGGCTATGACAGAGTTAGAGACAAAAGCAGAAGACAAAACAGATAACATTTTCTTCTCTCATAGAGCTCTACAGAGGCATGTACAGAGCTTGGAGAGAATGATTATGAAAGCAAAGAAGGAGATTATGATAGCAACATGGAACAAGCTATCCAACCAAAAGAGGATACTAATGAGGAGGAAGTTTCATAGGCTTCCGAGTTGAAGATCCCATGCTATTGGATGGAATGACTTCGGTATCCTTTGGGATGGTAAATGAATCTCATCATATATAAAAGATTTATAAGAAATGGATAAAGAAAAATAAGCCTTCCTTTAGTAGTGGTTCTTATCACCCTAATTTACCCTTCTCAAGAAAGGACGATGATGATGCACCTTGCCACAAACACCAGTTCTGCAACCTAAACACAACTCAAATGGTTCATGTTATGTGACGTTTTTGGATATGTCACCAAAAGATGAGTCCTCGAGTCAAGAGGTAACTAACTCTCAAACAAAATTAGAAATAGCCATGATACCAATTCAGCATCCCAAAGAGCTAGATGAGCCACTATTGAAGGAAAAAGTCGCTCCCAAAAGTAATCTGTGGGACCTTCATCCACAAAGTGGAAGATGAAAAGAAGTTAACTTTTGTGGATGCAAATGGTACTGAACGTCACATGAAGGTGGGTACCAACCTTTCAGAAGAGGAGTTGTTGGTCCTACACGACCTACTAAAGAAGAACTTTGATGTTTGCATGGTCTTATAAAGATCTGAAGGGGATTGATCCCATTTTGTGTCAACATCACGTCGACCTAAAGCCTAATGCTGCCAAACCTCTATAGTAATGATTGAGGTGCATGAATCCGAATTACTCGGCCCTAGTGAAGGCAGACTTGTTGAAGCTATGAGGAGCTAAGTTCATTTATCCAATGGCCAATAGTGAATGGGTTTCACACATTGTGGTAGTACCCAAGAATAATGGAAAATTGCAAATATGTGTGGACTTTTGCAAGTTGAATTCCAAGGCAAAGAAGGATCATTTTCATATTCCTTTCACAAACCAACTATCAGATAAAGTGGCTCCGACATGAACTCTACTCCCTCTTGGATGGATTCAGTGGATATAATCAGGTGTCGATTGCAAAAGAAGACCAAGATAACCTTTATAACATAATGGGGTATCTATGCCTATAGAGTGATATCTTTTTGGGCTTTGTAACACCCGTGCTACCTTTTAGCTAGTCATGGTGGCCACATTTCAATCACCTACATGACTTCATTAATGTATATCTAGATGATTTTTATGTCTTTAGTCCCCTCTATATGCATTGGGGATACTTGGAGCAATGCTTTGATTGATGTTGAGTATGGGATCTCTCTTAACCTTGACAAATGCATCTTTGAAGTCTCTTCAGGAGTTCTTATGGGTCACATTGTCTCTACATAAGGAATAGCAATAGACCCTACCAAGATTGAGAAGATTGCAACTCTAATAGTACTAACCAACCTCAAACAATTGAGGGGATTTCTCAGCCATTGGGCTATTATAGGAGGTTTATTGCACACTTTACCATATAGGTTGCCCCCCCATATAAGCTCCTGAGGAAATATACAAAGTTTATTTAGACAGATGATTGTGAAGAAGTCTTCAACACTCTGAAGTAATGTATGATTGAAGCACCCATCTTACAACCTCCTAGTTGGACAAAGGAGTTTCATGTGTATAATATTGATGCATCTATAGAAGGTTTAGGCATAGTCTATGCCAAAAAGGCTCCTACAAGTTGGATTAGCTCATCTATTATGCAAGCCATAAGGTCACTAATCAATAAAGAAACTATACAGTGACAAAGATTGAGTGCCTTGCAATGGTATTTTACCTTGGAGAAGTTTTGACACTACCAGCTTGTTGACGCACTTCAAGTTCTACGTGGATCATGAGGTATTGTCCTTCCTAATGATGAATAAAGCCAATGTGAAAAGTAGAATAATATGATGGTTACTCCTATTCCATGAGTTTGATTTTCAAGTGGTTACAAAGCTCATTTGCTCTCATGTTTTGGCTGATCATCTATCGCGGATCTCTCAAATTAATGACAAGAGGAGCATGATGATCTAGACCTCCTTGATGTTTCCTTGTTTCTGGTCGAAATAATAACCCCATGGTATGTAAACATTGCCAACCTCTTGGCCACACAATAGTATCCAACTAGAAGGAAGCAAAACTAGTATATCTTGGTATGTATTGATTATGTGATGATCATTGTTTGAAGCCAAAGTTCTCAAATGAGATGATAGCAATAGTGTGGTTCTATTCATGTACGAGGATATCATCACCTGCTTTGGCAATCCCTTAGATCTTGTCAGTGATAGAGGTACTCACTTTCTAAATAAGATTATGGAAGAGCTGAAAGAAATCTAAAAGATTCACCACCACAAGTCCACACTCTACTACCCTAGAGCTAAGGGCCAAGTCAAAGTTATCAATCACATCATCTGTTCAATCTTGACAAGGACGATTGCTACACATTGGCGTGACTAAGACAATTACCTTATAGAGGCCCTCTAGAAATATTGAACCTCCCATAAGGCTGCTATGGGATAGACACCTTTTCAGCTAGTATACATCACCGAAGCCATCTTTCCTATCGAGCCAAGACTACCCTCTTGCGAGTAGCTATCACAAAGCACTTGGGAGATGACAAGTCCCTACAGCACTGCCTTCTCCACTTGGAATGTTTGGACAAGACTCACACGATATCCTTATGTATGTATGGAAGCCACACAAGCTTGACGAAAGGCTTGCCATGATAGCTTCATCAAGCATACAGAAATCAAGGAAGATGACCTAGTCTTTACCTATAATTCAAGCTTTAGCAAGTTTCTAGATGGGCCCCTATAAGGTACTCACTGTCAACCCTAATGACTCTATCCAAGTGCAAGTCATTGATGCCTCTGATGATCCCTTCTTGATTAATGTTACTGTCTGAATAAGTATTTTCCTCCTTAGGGATCCTAACAATCACAGTCGACATTCCCTCTCCCTCTTGGGCATCACTCCTTACTACTTCTCATATTGTTCCTGGCATCCATCAATCTCATCCCTGATGAGGTGGCATTATTCTTTTAGCCCCTTGTCGCTACCTCTCACACCTATTCTATTACCTTCCTATTCAATCCAATAGATTTGCTGAGGATAGTTATGATATATAGTGTTTATGCTATTTACTTGAAGAAAGAAAAGAAAAAAATAGGTCATGAGAGAAAAGGACTTCAATCCTTATCATGCCAACCTGCTCTTCAAGAAAATATGAAAACACGTGCTGCAAGAGCAAGGGAAAAAGAACAAAATAATAAAAAGAGAAAAAACCAAATAAAAATAATAAATTAAATTTTTTATGGAAGAAAATGAAGAAATTTTCTATCATCACAGGCCGCACTCCAAGAAAAGGTGGCAAAAACCCTTGGATGAGAAGCTAGCTATGGAAAAGGTGGCAACACCCTACAGTCTAGAACAATTGACTCCTCAATTGAAATCCCCAAGATGTAGTTCCAAAGCTACCTCCCTTGGAAAAAGAAAAAAATAGAAAAAAAACCAAACAAAAGAATAATAAAATAAAAATTGTAATGGGAGAAAATTTTTTTAAAAATCTATCATAATAGGCCTCCCTCTCCAATAAAAGGTAGTAAACACCCCCTTGGATAGAAAGCTAGCTATGGAAAATGTGGCAACACCCTACAATCCAAAACAGCTAACTCCTTAATTGAAATCCCGGAGATGCAGTTCCAAAGTTGCATCCCTTGGTGTGATGTGTCATGTGCTTCAACAATTGCATCTAGTCCCCACAACAGATAGCCTCTTCTACATGCAATTCAAGTTCCTGACATGTTGGCTACTTCATTAGGTACATCTCTTCATCGACCAATACTATTTGACATCGTCGATATGACGAAACCGATCTTCATCGAAAACTCCTTGAGTGATGTGAGTTTTCATCCTAACTGGATGGGGATGGAAGTATAGGTTGTCCTCTCATATCTATCAACAAAGTGTGAGATAGAGGAGGGACTAAGTGTGATTGGTTTTTCCTTTAATCAACTCTGAGAGGTGAGGATTGAGGAACATTACGACATTGGTACCAAGTACATTTTCATTTTCCCATGCACACATGGGGTGTGCCTCTCCCATCACTATTGGACACATCACTGTGCTCTATGCATTGTACTACAAGGCTCCCTAGCCTACCTTATCGCACCTATGCCACATGGATTGGGATGCATTGATGCACCATTCCACTTGTTGATTTCTCAATTGGATGTGAGATCTGAATTCTCTTTCCTCCTCTCTGAGTGACATGAGTCGTGGGGCGAGAAATTGATCTATCATTTTTACATGAGTGACTATCAAGCTAAGTGTTATATTCTTCGTCATCGATGACTTATTGGGACTTCATCAATAACGCTACCTCCATGGGTGCTACTGCATGGTCCCTGCCATACTAGACACGTGCTCTGGCGAGTTGTGGTACCTCCTATGGACGATTCTAATACCCAGCGCGTTGACAACAGTCCACCTCGACAATCTGAATGAGCCAAGTGTTTCTAACCCTACCTCTTGCATTTATACATACATGTCATGTCTTAAGTGTAGAGATGCAAGGGTTTGGTTTATGGTCGAGTGGTGGGCCCCTATTGATTAGGCAAATCAGTTCGGTAAGGTTTTAAGTGTGGGGACGCAGCCCTGCGCATCTCGTTTGCATACACTCATGTGTGCACACACTGTTATATGATCTTTAAATGATGTTATATATTCTCTATACCCTGTTGGGGTCCCTTCCCTACCCAACCATCATGTTCCAACTTGTACTTGGGGTCTCTTTCTACCCATTTAGCCCTTTTCATCGTTTTGATGTTCTTCCATGTGAGTGCATCCTACATTTATCGAAATTGACATCTAACCTTACAGCCATGTTCGCCCTTTGAATTTAACTTTTTTCTTTTTATTGTCCCTTATTCTAAGCAATGGTTCCTTAGTTATTAATTTTTGAATAATTTTACGCCAACGAATTAGACGCATTTCCATGTGAACGTAGCATTCTCACGTTGGACGTCAGTTTGATCTCATAGCCCTAATCCTTCTCTTTTTTCAAACATTTTCATTTTTACAACCTATCATTCTGACACATGAGTTGGTCATTATTCAAATTTACATGCTTACAGGGGTATTTTCTTATGTGACTTTTATTATTTTTCCATGTGAATGTGTTTTTTTCTCATCAAAACGATGTGCTACTTGGATAGCATTGATCACACAACCAACTAGACATTTTTCCTTTTTCCTTTCCTTTATTCTAACACACAAATTTTGTGTTATTTATTTTTTATTGTATTTTCATACATATATTTACTATTTTTCCATGTGAACATGCCCTCTTATCACCAAATCACATTTTGCCATGACAACCCTATCAAACACTACTTCTTTGATACTTTACCTTTTTGATGCACTATGTTTCAACTTAGGATCTTCTCGAATTAATTTTTATTCTACTTTTTGTATGTGTTTTTGCTATTTTTGCATGTGAACACCCTATTCTCACCGAAAACCCATGTTTTGATTTGATAGCCATATTCATCTGGTCAAACCATACACTTTTCCTTTTTAGTGCACATTATTTCAATAAACAAATTTTCAATTATCAATTCTCAATCACATTTTCGGGTGTATTTTTTTACCATTTTTCCATGTGAATGCCTATTTTTCATGCCAAACATATCATTTCTATTGTCTATCATGATCCCCCTATTTCATACCCACTTCTTCTTTTTGTCACACATCAATTCAATGCCCGAATCTTTTTGAATTAAATTTTTCATGAATTTTTCCTTGTTGCCCTATGTGTCCACATGATCATTTGGTTTTTACCTCGATATATGTGGTGCCGTTGTTGGTTTCAATGTCTTGTGGACAACCTGCTCTTCCCCTTCCATTCGTTCTTGGCAACACAATTTTTTAAACCCCGCCTTGCACTTGTGTGCGGAACAAGGGGTTTCAAATTCCTCTTTTATTTTTATATTTTTTACATTTAAAAATTTTTCCTTCCCCCACCCCCACCCCCACCCAGTCATGTCCCTCCCTCCCCCCTCTCTTCTTTTTCTTCTTCTTCTTCTTCTTCTTCTTCTTCTTCTTCTTCTTCTTCTTCTTCTTCTCTCTCTCCCTCTCCCTTTTTCCTTACCTCTCCCCGCCTCCCTCCCTCTCCCCCACCTCTCTCCCTTCCCTCCTTCTCACCACTTCCTCATCCCCCCCCACCTCCGACACTGCCTTCTTACCCCCCCCCCCCCCCCCCCCTACCTGCCATCGCCCTATGCCCATTGCCTCTAGCCCCCCTTGCCGTGTGCCTCCCTTGTCATGTCCTACTCCCTCTAACTGCCTCCTTCCCCGCCCACCAATACCCCACCCCACCCTACCCAACACCTCTTGCCCTACACCCACCCCCAACCCTCCCCCCTACCCCAACATCCCCCCCCCCCCCCCCCCCCCCCCCTACATCCTACCCGCTGCCCCACCTTCCTCCTACTTGCCTAGCCCTCCCTCTCATTCCCCACCCCCCATCTCCTCCTCCCTTGCCCCTCCTACCTACCTTTACATAGCCCTCCACCTCCACCTCTCCTCTCCTGCTTCCCCACCTCCAACACCACCTCCTCCACTACCTCCCCACCACATCACCCTCCTCCTCCACCATCTCCTCCCCCCACACTCCCATAGCCCCTATTCCCCCCACCCCTTTCCAAACCCCCACCTCCCCACTCCTACATAAACACAATACACACCTCTCTTTCCTACCCCCATTTCCCCCACTAACCTGCACCTCGGGGATGAAAACTCACCCAACACCAAACCACCCACCAACTCCCTCTTTCGCACCCCATGGGTGACCCCCCGTCTCATGTGGTGTGGCATACGCGCGCGAACTCACTTGCTTTCAAGTTGTGATGTTTGCGCGTAGATTCTCATGTTTGTGCATACCAAGATGATTTGCTACTATTCACACATAAGGATGCACATATCGCCTTGCCATGCCATGGAGCTCGCAGAGTCCTGTTCATGCGCAGTGCAAGGGGTCTTATTTCACGCCTTCTCATATTCAAAAAATAATAATATTATTATTAAAATCCTTTAAAGTAAAATAAATACCTAAATATTTTAAAATATAAAAAATGTTAAAAAACATCCCAAATAAAGCTAAAATTTTTGGAATGTTTAGTTTCAATTAAAGTTTATCAAAGTAAAAACCTAAAATAAAATCAATTAAAAAGTTAAATATCTCTAAAATCCATAAAATTTTAAAAATGTTACTAAAAATTTTAACAAAAATAAAACACTTCATGACAACTTATTTTCACATTTTGAGTTGCAAAAAAAACAACAACGATAATAGTTTTTTTTAAGTAAAACAAAATAACACAAATCGAACCAACCCAAACACATTTCCATACAAGTCTCACTATTTTTATTTAATAAAAACAAAACAAACACACAAAAACATTGACTACTCATATCCCAAAATCTCTCTTTTTCATTGGTTTTATTTGTTTTTTAAAACCCCAAAAATCTAAATTTTAATAAATTAAGAAAAAATCCATAAAACTCCAAGACAAGTCATGAAAAATACGTGTTATATTTGTTTTCTCCTTATGCTATCAATATTTAGTTTGTCTAGATTGCATTTTGGGATTGCTTCATGGTTCATGGTTTCCTCTCTATCAGTTGATTTTTGTGTGCTCATTTAGATTAGGGTGCATTCACACACCCGGTATGTATCAATGGTGCACAATAAGCCACATTTAATTGCTAAAACGAACCTGTTGATCACCTTTTCACGTGCATCCATGCTCAACACACACCATTTAAATAAAATAAAATAAACCTATTGTTCACATTGCACACATTTCATGCGCTAAACACTCACATCATAATTTGTAATAAAATGAACCAGTCCCACCACTCTTGCACACATTGGCAAAAAAGTACTCCACATATAATAATTTGTAAAAATAAATATGCATTTAGAGACCCTTAAAGTTAGATTTAAAGTTCGAGGTTCATTTAATGCACCATGAATATGTAATAATTTTCTTTAATGGATAAAAGGAACCGCAGTCTTCTTTTTTAAGGTTGATCACCTAATAAAACAATTCACCCATTAATAATAATTTATAAATATCACGTCATTAAATTTGAATCTATCTACATTGCATATCCATTATCACATCAATGAATGCGCTACATGGGTATGAGGGTGACACAATTTTTTAATTAGTCCCTATTATTATGTGCAATTCAGTATTGGTTCTATAGTATCGACTAGTGTTCCGTACACACAAAGCGCATATGGAATGCTAGGCCGCTTCACTGCCTCGAAGCGACAAGTGAAGTTGCTGTGCTATCGCACGTCAACTTCGCTCAACCATCCATTTCTCATATTTCTCTCTCTCTTTTTCCTCTATGTTTCTAATTTTTAAATTTACTCTCTCTCTCTCCCCAAATTTCCTATGTCTATCTCTCTCTCTCTCTCTCTCTCTCTCTCTCTGTGCCCCCTTTTCTTCTCCTCCCCTTTCACCTAATTTTCCTTTTTTTATTCTCTCCCTTTGTCTCTTTTAAATTTTATCTTTTTATTCTCTCCCTCTCTCTTTTAAACTCTCTCTCTCTCTCTCTCTCTCTCTCTCTCTCTCTCTCTCTCTCTCTCTCTCTCTCTCTCTCTCTCTCTCTCTCTCTCACAAAAAATATTTAAATTAAAAAAAGACTTTTATCTTTTCTCTTTTTCCCCATCTCTCTTCCTCTTTCCCTCTTTCTTATTCTTATTCTTCTTCTCCCCCTCTCTCTCTCCTCTCTCCTCTTTTTTCTTTATTTTCTTCTTCTTTTTAAAATTTTTTTCTTTTCCCTTTCTTTTAAATTGTATCTTTCCTATCTCTATAGATCTCTCTGTGTGTTCAAATTCTCTCTCTTCTTCTTCTTATTTTCTCTCTCCCACCTTTTCTTCTCCCCCTCTCCTCTCTTTTCCTTTTTTATTTTCCTCTCTCTATCTCTCTCTTAAATTTTATATTTTCTCTCTCTATAATTCTCTTTCTCTTTGTTTCCCCTCTCTTCTTCTTTCTTTTTTTCTCTCTCTCTCTCTCTCCTTATTTTAATTAAAAAGAAAGTTTAAATTAAAAATTTTAATCTAACTAAGAGAGAGGGAGAGAACCTAGGCCCTACACATGAGAGAGAGGGGGGAGGGGGAGAAAAAAATGTTTAATTTTAAAAAGACTATTCTCTTTCCTCTTTCCCCTCCTCTCTCTATATTCTTATCCTTTTTCTTCTTCTTCTCTCTCTCTCTCTCAAAGTGTGTGAAAAACTATGTTTGAAAAACTTTTAATTAAAAAATCTTTTAAAAATATTTAATTAAAAGAAAATTTTTAATTAAAAATTTAATCTAACAAAGAGAAAGAGAGAGAGACTTTTGAATTAAAAAGAAGGTTGATTTAATTAGAGAGAGAGAGAGAGAGAGAGAGAGAGAACCTAGGCCCTACACATGAGAGAAAGGGGGGAGGAATTCAATTTAAAAAAGGGGAAGGGGAAAAGAAAGAGAGAGATTATAAGTGAGAGAGAGAAGAGGGGGTTTTAATTTTAAAAAGGGAGGTGGGAAGTGGGGAGGAGGCTTTAATAAAAAAGGGAGGGGGAAGAGAAAATGAGAGATTACATGTGAGAAAGAGGAGAAGGGAGAGGGTTTTGATTGAAAAAGGGAGGTTTGGAAAAGGGAACAGGTTCAAGAAGCCCTCTGGAGGTTGAACCTATTGCGAAAATAATATAGTAGTAAGACTTCTTCTTATTTTCTCTCTCTCCTTTTCTTCTCTCTGTCTCTCTCCCCCCTCTCTCCTCTCTTTTCCTCTCTCTCTCTCTCTCTCTCTCTCTCTCTCTCTCTTAAATTTTATATTTCCTCTATAATTCTCTTTCTCTCTGTTCTTCCTCTCTCTTCCTCCCTCTCCTCTTCTTTCTTTTTTACTCTTTATATATATATATATTTATTTATTTATTTATGTATTTATTTTAATTAAAAAAGTTTAAATTTAAAAGTTCAATCCAACTGAGAGAGAGAAAGAGAGAAAACCTAGGCCCTACACATGAGAGAGAGGGGGGAGGGGGAGACGAAAAATGTTTCATTTAAAAAAGACTATTCTCTTTCCTCTTTCCCCCCTCTTCTCTTCACCTTCTTCTTTTTATCATTCTTCTTCTTCTTTTTCTAACTTTTGATTTAATTGAGAGAGAGAGAGAGAGAGAGAGAGAGAGAGAGAGAGAGAGAGAGAACCTAGGCTCTACACATGAGAGACATAGGGAGGAGGGGAGAGGAATTTAATTTAAAAAAAGGGAGGGAGAAAATAAAGAGAGAGATTATAAGTGAGAGAGAGGGGAGGGGGTTTTAATTTAAAAAAGGGAGGTGAGGGGTATGAGAGTGGGGGGTACGTAAGGGGAGGCTTTAATGAAAAAATGAAGGGGGAAGAGAAAATGAGAGATTACACATGAGAAAGAGGGGAGGGGAGGGGGTTTTGATTGAAAAAGAAAGATTTGGAAAAGGGGGTAGGTTCGGGAAGCCCTTTGGAGGTTGGGGGCTTTCCGAACCTATAGCGAAAATAATATAGTAGTAAGACTTATTCTTCTTATTTTCTCTCTCCTTTTCTTCTCTATGTTTCTCTTCCCCCTATTCTTCTCCCCCCTCTCTCCTCTCTTTTTCTTTTTCTTTTCATCTCCCTCTTAAATTTTATACTCTCTCTCTCTCTCTCTCTCTCTCTCTCTCTCTCTCTCTACATGGGAGAGAGGGAGGGAGGGGGAGAAGAAAAATATTTTATTTAAAAAAGACTATTCTCTTTCCTCTTTTCCCCCCCTCTCTGTTTTCTCTCTCTCTCTCTCTCAAAATGTGTGAAAAATTATGTTCGAAAAACTTTAAATTAAAAAAATTTAAGGTTTAATTAAATTAAAATTTTTTATCTAACAGAGAGAGAGAGAGAGAGAGAGAACCTAGGCCCTACACATGAGAGAGAGAGAGGGGGAGGGGGGAGGAATTTAATTTAAAAAAGGGGAGGGGGAAAAGAAAGAGAGAGATTATAAGTGAGAAGAGAGGGGAGGGGGTTTGAATTTAAAAAAGGGAGTTGGGGGGGAGGAGGCTTTAATGAAAAAAGGGAGGGGGAAGAGAAAATGAGAGATTACACATGAGAAAGAGGGGAGGAGGTTTTGATTGAAAAAGGGAGGTTTAGAAAAGGGGGTAGGTTCGGGAAGCCCTCTGGAGGTTTGGGGTTTTCTAAACCTATAGCAAAAATAATATAGTAGTAAGATATAGTAAAGTTTGTTGCATTTCTAGTATTCTGATAGTCACGATGATGTAGTCTAGGGTATGGTGTGTATATATTTTCTTGCTTGATACGAGGATCAATGTGCTTATATGTTTGCATCTCACAAAGCTATCGGTCACATGTGTGGGTAGGTCATACTAAATTTTTTCCAGGATGTGGTTTACTTGGGGTAGTCTTTCATATTGTGTATGAGTTGATACTCTGTTGAAATCTTATCTATTTTTTGTTTTACTATTTTGTAGACTTCCTTTGTGTTTATTTGTGCGATGTGTGCCTTTCGTTCTCATCCGAATGGCACCTCGAACTCCTCCCCCAATCCAATATGTTCATTTGGTTAGTTGTGACTATTCCCAATTGTTAGAATCGGACCTTACTACTAAGGCCAGCGTATCCCATTTTGTGACTCTCTCATTGCTACTCGTTCTCAATTATCCTACCTTGTGTGATGAGTTTTTAACTTCTTATAGTAGTAGAGGCAACCTAGTTCTATCCATGGTACCACTGTCCTGATGATACATCAAGGCTTGGGAAAGGCTTTGTCTCTTCCCTACCATGGAGAAACCTTTCGAGCAGCCTGTCGACTCTTTTTCAATGTGAACATTATAAAGCTCTTGCAAAGACAGACCAATGACTTATTGGATGCTAAACATGTCATCACTACATCCAATGTTTGCATTTTCATGGTCTCTAATCCCTTTTGGAAACAATTGTGTTAGTTCCTTCAAGACAAGTTCATGCCTACCAAGACTCCATCTAATTACATGTCCAAGGAATTATTCAATGCTTCTAGAATGGTGCTCAAGGACATGAATATTGATTAGAGTTATTATCTTCTTGCCAAAATAGATCAATACTTTATTAGAGTCACTAGAGGTAATGTGACTAATGTCACCTATAATTCTTATTTGTATGTTTTCTCGACATACTCTACCCCTAGAAAGGAACTTCCATCACCTCCTAAAAATCCTTTAGTGTTTCTCACTTCTCCTAGTGAAGATTCTGAAACAATCCTTGCATATAATGACTCTCCTTCTCCTCTAGTCATTTAGAGGAAGTGCTTAAAGCGTGTGGTTGAAACTGTTCTTGCCCCAGTTCCTCAATGTCAGCCCCTGCTACATCAAGTGATACCCTTCCTGCATGCCTTACATCTACAAATTTATTTAGGGCTGCACACAGAGATGGTAGTTTAGACATATTAGTTCCTTCTCTACATCACGTTGACAATAGACGCCATTCCTTTCTTGTGTAAGGAGATTCAAAGTTCCATAGAAATATCAATTATTTACTGTTGCCTATGTTCAGTAGTTGTACTCTTCTTTCTATGAGGAGTTGCAGCAATCTAAGGAGGAGTTACACAAGGCTAATACTGAGCTTGCCTCTATTAAAGAAACTCTTCATAATCTTTTCAAACAAATGGAGTCACATACTAAATTCCTAGAAGCCTAGAAAGTGGAAATATCCTCTTTGTAGGCCTAGTTGATTGAAGCAAAGGCTCATTTAGCTAATGTCACTAAGGATAAAGTTTGTCTTTTTAAGAAAACCTAGGAGCTTATAGCTTTAATTGTTGCCCAAATTGTAGAGTTGCAATCAACAAATTGCACATTTGAGCATCAAAATACCAAGTTTGAGGAGTTAAAAGAACAGTTGGCTCAGTCACGCTTCATTCCTCCAAGTCCTAATGTACAATCTTTATCATTATGAACTTGACTGCTCTCCAGTGTTATGTAACCTTGTGTCCCTTATTCCAAGCTAAGGTGGAAAGGCTTCAATCTAGAATGGACATTTTGGGGTCTTGTTTTGAGCAATTTTTGAAATAAATTCTGCCATATCATTATTTCTTTGTGCACTATCAACAACAAAAGATGGCATTTTATAGGAAGCTATCCACTATGGATTTGCATCCTCCAGAGGATGGATGGAGTGGTACTTAGTCCTCATATCTCTTAGTAGAGGTTGCCCAGATGGTATTTGTGGATTCAGTTATACCTGACACCATGTTGATGTCTTATATGTATCTTAGAGGTAATCTATTGATTCTAAATGATGAGAACATGTTTAGGTATATGAGGAATATTATTTTGCAAGCTATTCTTCATGTTTGATATTTGGAGTTGTAGATGGATGAGATTTTTCAAGCTTATTCCTCTAAAGTCACTACATGCCCTAAAGTTTCTTAGCATTCCATGATAGACACTATTGTATTGAATCAAAGATAATTGAAAGCCCCTGTATGTTTACAAAATGTAACCAACCAACTGAGGGAGGATCTTTTAGCCCATGTTTCTAAATAATCCCCTTTTGACATCTCCTTCTTTGAAGCTTACAATTTTTGATCTATTTTAGGTCCATCAGTACCTTCCCTTGCTTATTATCAAAACAAATGGCCCATAGATTTGGTTCTTATTCATCCATACTTCTATTGACTCCACATATTAATTCTTATTCATCCATACTTCAATCAACTCCACATGTTATCTCTCCTCTTCTTTTTCAACTGCAAGGTACTCTCTAAATTCCTATTTTTACTCATTGCCCATTCATTATGGATCGTGTTTTCTCCCTTGTTCCTCCTTGTCCTCCATTGTCTACCACACTCCTTTCTACTTTTTAGCATATTTCTTAACTCATTTCTTATTAAATTTTGATTTGCAAATACCTAGACATAGAGGATGAGTCAAACTGATTCATTGGTAGGACCTCAGATTAATTGGCATGTGATTCCAAGGAAAATGCAAACTCCTATACAAGCTAATTAGAATTACTTTCAAATTACCTAGATCTATCATCAATCTATTAATCCTTCAATTAGATTAACTACTCATTTTACTTGGTACTTAATGTACATGCATCATCAATCTCATAATGATCAGAAGCCAGTACCGAAGTTGTGCATTAATGCCAATGTGGATATTGATCCTCGTCAGTTGGATATCTTGCATTTCTATATTTTCCAAGCATATATCTTATCCTTGTGGAGAGGATGTGTTGTTTGCAATTCTTTCAAAATCCTCCCAAGATATTTGTGGATGAATCCCTTTCCATGGATAGGTTTCGAAATCATCAGGCCTTTAAAAGAGAATATCTTCATTGATGGTTTCTTTCTGGATGTAATTGGTGGATTGAGCTTTAATGGAATCTATTTTCAATCTCCCTTATTAGGGTGTCATTCAGATTTCTATGTGTCATATGTTTGTGTGTGGGTGTGTTTGATTTGTATCCTTCTGGAGATATGGTTCAAGAAAGCTAAAAATATTTGAAAATGTTGATTTATTGATATGGCTAAAGTTTTGAAGACTTGCGTAAGAATGGAAGAACCTCTTATATCCTTTAGTAGTTTTTTTCATTATATTTTATAAGCTATGCATTGGTTCATGCTTCAAGGTGTTTTTCTTTTGTCAATCTTTTTTATAGATCTAGGTTATTCTAGAGCTTGATGGGATCAAGATTAATTTGTGGGTGGATATTAATTAATCAATGTTCAAGATAGAAGTATTGAGCTAGTTTTTTTGGGCTTATTATTCTTTCTTTTTGGAGGTCGTGAAGGATGCTCCCTCTATTAAGTGTGAAAATATATTGAGGACTGAATTGACTTGTTTTTAAGCTAATTTTGTAGTTTTTGTGAGCTCAATGGTTGATTTTGAGGGTCGATTGATTGATTTTGAATGTGTTGAAAGTGTTTTGGATTGTTTTGTATTAGGTTAAGAATGCTTGAGAAGCTTATGATAGTTTTTGGTTAAGATATGATGTTTTGATAGATTTTGTGATATGTCTATTTGGTTTTGATAGCATCTATTTGCCTTTGATTTGATTAATTTTCTTTATGCTTGAAAGGTTGAGATTGTGAATGAGTATTTTGAGAAATGATTGAAGTGCATTCAAAGGTTTTTGATGGTTTGAAGTGGTCTTAGTTCGAGTTGTATGATTTGTATGCCTTCTATTGACCTTTTGTAGTGTTTTATAAAGCTTCTGTATGTGGCATGTAAACCTCTATTCACTTCTATATGTGTTCTGATGGATGGATGTTTAGATTGGGAATATTTTACAATCTTGGAAGAGAAATAATACAAGCTCAAAATAGCTCAAAGAAGCAGAAGAAGAAGCTGATGAAGACTTGAAGTGAAGGTTGAAGTGATAGTGACATTATTGAGCCCTCAAGGGTCACTGTAGTGGCTCTAGTGACTTTTCATATTAGGCATACCTCTTACGAAGGGTATCCACAACCAAGAGAGGATTATTGAGAATTATTCTTGGGTATTTCAGTGTACTATTGTGAAAAAGCATATGTGTGAGAGAGAGTGTATGAGAGATAGCCAATTTTCTATGAAAAACATTGTATCTACATGAGAGAGATTGAGAGAAAGATTGTGAAGACTATGAAGATGATGAAATATAAAAACTTTGTGATGAATTCCATTCAAAGTTGATCATTCCCTTGTATTCTTTTGGTCCTTTGATGGTTTCTATGAAGAATATGTTGAAGATTTGTTGTGATAAATCCGTGGGAGATTTGCTATATGATGTTGCATGAAGATTGGTTATTCTTGGTGTTCATCTTCTTCTTATGGTTGATTAAAGTATGAAGATCATGCTTATTGGTGTGACAAGATAGATTTTCTTGCAATAGTTTCCCCGTTTTCTTGGTGTTCCTCTTGGGGCTCCGCTATTGGTTAACACATTTCATGTCTTGATGTACGTGGCAATATGATTCATGGCCAGTTGAGTCCCTAAAAAACAAACCATAAGAGACCCCAAAACTATTGTGAAGCACTTGTATGATTAATAGTTAATGTATTGCATTTCCATATCAAATATTGAAACAATAACTTAATCAATTTGTTCTCCCATTGTTTCTCTGTCTCTGTCTCTTTCTCTTTCTCTCTCTCTACACACACATACAATATATATGCATATTTATTTTTATATATAATGTATATATTTATATTAATATTATATATACATATTTATACATGCTAATATAAGTATTCATATAAAAAAAAAAAAACCACACACACACACACACACACATTCGTACATACATACATACGTTTTTGTGCATGTGTGTGTGTGTTCGCGTTAGTATATATATATATATATATATATATATATATATATATATAATGTTAATAATTAGTTGGTAATATAATTATATTGATAAGTATATAATCATTTTATTTATGTAAAAAATTGTATTAATAATATGTATTATCATATTATAATATAATATGCATTTATCAAGCTTCTTGAAGCTTTCAAATTGATTCGATTAAGCTCTTGCGCTTCCCAACCTTAGGCAAAAGTTGAAAAGTATAGAAAGAAGGTGCCCCACCCTCACTTTTATACCTACTCTCTGAGTGTTCTCTCTTGGCCATTCTATCTATGGGAGAGGGTGAGCAATCTTTATGCATGCAGATGGAGCTTTACTTGGGTAGGTTGTGGTGCAGTTAAGGGATATGTGGCACCCTCCGGAAGAAGATGGCATACTACATCCTTGACCTTCTCACCACCCTCAACACCCTCGATCCCATCTTCTTTGGGGCCTACAACTACCCCCATCTGGCACCTCACCTTCACTACACCCCCCTTGTGCCCCCATACTTCTTGCTAAAGTACATTCATTGCTATCTTGGCATGTTTGCCATTAGTATCCAACACTCTTGCCTAATCATATAGCTTTTTTAATGAATGTATAATAAATCTCTCTCTCTCTCTCTCTCTCTCTCTCATATCTATGCACACACACATAAGAACTTAGGATTGTGGTTCAAGGCTAGAAGAGGGCTAGCAACCCTATCCTAGCAAAGAAGCCATATTCTTGATGTCATTCATAACCTTCTACTCTAAATCCCCAATCTCTTAGTATCTCCATATATCAATTTAAAGATTATAGTAGCTCGCTAATGTCATAGCCCAAGGACTTTTCCAAGCCAACAACAACTAAAACTTAGATTACACACACCATGGCTCTTTCATCTTAATTGTCTAATATCATAGCCCAAGGACTTCTCCAAGACAACAACAACAAAAGCTTAGATTACACACCATGGCTAGGTGTATGAAATAGCTATTTGACATAGACCCCTAGGATCACTATTCAAAGTTAAAACTCTAATCTTTGTGCCACTATTCTAAGTTAAGCTCAACAATTTACTATAAAAGCACGCGTTTAGCTTTGCTGGATGATTATAGCACACACACACACACACACAGAGCATATCCACATTGATACTTTTAAGGATTATCCCCTATCATGGATAACTTCATGTGCCTCATCCTCTCCTCATCTTAGCATTAGCTCTCTAACTACTTGGATATATATCTCTTATCTTAGCAATCATTCTTAGCACTTAGAATGAAGCTTAATTACATGACAAGTGACCACTCCCTTGCCTAATAGTATATATATATATACAATATTGCATATATATGTATATACACATTATATATACATGTATTGACATAACTTTGTGTGTGTGTGTGTGTAGCACATTGTTTACTTACTATGATATAATACATCAATTATGAATAAATATTATATGTTATATAATTATTAGCTTCTCTCTCTCTCTCTCTCTCACCCCCCAAAGACTATAAGTAATCAAATATCACTCAAGTGATGCCAAAAACTTGCAAGGTTAGAAAAGCACACTGACAATAAAATATTGCTACCTTAGTAATGATTATCATCAATGGTGCCCCCAGTGCTAAACATTAATGTATCGGCCGTATTAGCGCCCTCTCATACTTAATACGTATTATCATACTATTTATTTTATAATATGCGTGTTATCAAGCTTCTTGAATCTTTCAACCTGATTGGGTTAGAGACTCTCATGCCTCCTAGCCTTAGGTTAAAGCCCAAACAAACATGAAAAGAAGGTGCCCTACCCTCCTTTTTATACCTAGTCTTTGAGTCTTCTCTCGTAGCCATTCTACCTATGGGATAAACGATGCTCTTACAGGAGAGGGCAGGAAATCTTCATGCATGTGGGTGGGGCTTTACCCAGGCAGGTCATGGTGCGCTTGGGAGACACTTGGTCATCTTGTTAGGGGAGCATAGAGCCACCACATGTCCCTTGCGAAGAACCTTTGCTTAATATAACTTGAAGATGTGGAAATCAGTGGGAATTTATCTAAAACTTCTTATGATGATTGGCATGTCAATGGCTCTTCATGCCCATATCGGGCTCTTGATGGGCATCACACAACTCGTGTGATCAAACCCTAAAAACAAACAAAACAAAACAAGAACAAACCAAGGACGCGCTATTGCCCAATTAGTGGTTACTAATTCGGGCTTAAGAGTAATTAATTATTTGCTAATGGTTTTCTTTTTTCTTTCTTGGCTGTTCCTGCTGTTAGAAAAATTAGGGTTTCGGACGCGAATCAGAATGGATCGTGCGATGCAGGTATGTCGTGTTTACTCCTCCCTTTTGTCTAGGTTTCTTGTTTTTCCGTCTGTTTTTGTGCTTTTCTGAGGTTCGCTTGTCCGCATTTTCTGAGTTCTCGCGGCTCCTGCAGAGGAGCATGGTTTTACGAGTATCAGGTATGGTGGATCTCATTCTAGAGTTCATCAGGCACGGCGAGTATCAGGATTGGGTCGGGAGATGAAGGAGATGCTGCAAGGGATGGCGAGTTGCCTATTCGTTTGAAAATTTTCACAGGAGAATGGTTTCCCGAGAGGATCGACCACAGTCCGAGAAAAAATTTAACCCTCAAGGTTATGTCGAGTATCTCTCAGGGTTTAAGGCTGTTGTAGACAGAAGCGTTTGTTGAGACAACCATGAGGAAGAAACTTGATACACGGTTTCCTGCGGTGAGCTTTTGAACACTTGTTATGAATAATTGAAAGAGCCGTTAGTTTATGGTTAGTATATTGCATCAATCAGATTGTTATGGCCGCTAGGGTTTGCATTTCTCACCTGTAGGGCTGCAGTGTCCGCTACATTTATGTATTAAGTCAGTTTCTTGATATAAAAGTATGGCTACCTATCTTAGCTCTAGCACGCTTGAGTGATGTGTCGCCATTTATACACATAAACTCTTTTCATCTAGTAATGTATGAACAATTTGGAAATACCCGTAACCAAATGCATGGTTTATTCACTGTTGCACACCAAAATCATTTTTGGTTGTTATTATGAACACGGAGAAAAATTCAGTTTGCTCACTGCAAATGCCTTACACCAACTGATGGATGCAAAATCTCCTGTGCAGATGTTTTGTCATCGTCTAAATAGAGTATTCTCAAATCTGTTGCAGGCTAGAATCAAGAAAATTATGCAAGCTGATGAAGAAGTTGGCAAAATTGCAATGGCAACTCCTGTTTTGATTTGTAAGTGACGTGTATGTTTGTGTCCATGTGTGTATGCCATGTGGAGGACAATTTGTAGCAAAAAGAGCCAAAAGAATCAATTATAAACTGTTTTCTTTTCCAGAAGTCTATTATGGATATTATTTTTTGACATGTTAAAAACGTAACAGGCATCATTTATCACCAGCACTTTCATAGTTTGTATGGTAGGTATTCACATACTTATGTAGTAATACAGAATGCATAAGTGTGCGGGTTAATGTTAGCTGTGAGCAAACTTCTTTATATAATTTGGGTTTCAGAGGAGTCAGTGTAAATGATTTTCGGCCTTAGTTGTAGCAGTACAGTTTTGCCTGGTGTGTATGACTAAGGCTGGGCAAGTGATGTTAGAAGAAAAAGGTATGTGTGGTTGATGCCAATGGGCAAGGAGTGGAGACTGAGGATGTTGTTTCTGCTATCCTAGCTTTAGTATGCAATCTGTTGGTGTACAAGGCCGTGCCTGTGGAAGATGTAGTTTGCCTGTGGAGGATCTTTTATGTGGGTGAACTTCATTAGGTGACTATTGTAGAGGTGTGATTGAGTAATCTGCAGTGGTCTTTTTTGGATGTCCTATCTGATTCCAAAAAATGCCTTCTCACAGTTTTGGTGAAGGTCTAAGATGGTCCCTAAACAAGACCGTTTCTACAGCAGATTCATGTATTCTACATTTAGGTCTGGATAATCCTCTGTGTGCAATCTCCCATATGTAGCTGGTGCACACAGTGACATTCGAACTAACATGTGGCAAGCCTCTCTCTGGACTCCATTCTATCTTTTAATTTAACCAGCATACTAAAACCTGTGGATCTGGCCAAAATGTGCGGTTGGACTACATGGCCACTGTCTCCCTCTAGATTCCATATTTGGTGTTTTTTAAAGATCACTTAGTAATGTCCTGATACTTACTTGACCACCTTTCTTGATTGCCTGCTTCTTAACAGCTTTCTTAGCTGGTACTCTTTGACATTATTTAGGAATTTCAAGGTGCTTTCAATGCGTACCTCTCCTTGCATGAATTGGGTTACTAATGCTTGGTTGACCTCTTGCCATTGAACCTGTAATTGCTTATTTGCTACCCCCCCCCGCCCCGGGCCCCACCCCAATAAAACATCTTCTTGTTAGCAGTCTAGACAGCTCATGTGTGAGCTGTGCTGGGCATGGCTATGTTATTTAGGCATTTTATTATAGTTATTATGATGCTTATTCGGGGCATTTTATGCTGGTTGACTTGCCCCTATTTTGGCATTATTTTTTTCTTTATATACCCATCTCCCTCCTCATTGAGTTACATCATCACCTACAGGTTTTGTAGAGAGAGGGAGCTGGTGCCAGTGCCTTAGAGACTTGTTAGAGTGCAATGATGCGGAAGCATAGGACAAAGACTGAGAGAGAGTGAACATAGAGAGAAGAGAGAGAGAAAAGGAGACTGTAAACACAGAAAATCTGCATTGTAATATGCTGTATAAGAGTGTAGAAATACACAAGGGGGCAGAGGAAATATCTGCGTATGTCTCCGACTTGATGACCTCGATCTCTGTCAGCCCGAGCACAGTCTGTCTTAGCCAACAGATCTTCAAGATCAAGAATCTGAAATCACTGAAGAGTGAATGATCAAGTGTGCCACAAGAACCAGCTATTAAATAGCCAGGAAATAATAAAAAGTATCAGGTCGGCTGCAACAACAGAAATCTGGTCGAATGTGCAGTCTGATTGCATTGCTGACGTGGCACCTTCTTTGCCATACTGCTCTGATTGAGTGTCTAGGAAATGATTGGCTAATACCCCCTCTCAGATCTTGGACAGGTGAAAAGACTGAGGGATCTGGAATGCTGTCGAAGAAGAGCTTGGGGAAGCGCCTTTGTAAACAAATCGGCAAGATTATCCTTCGTCTTGCAATACTCCATATCAATGGTCACATCCAGAAGCTTCTCCCGAATGAAGTGATACTGGATCTCAATGTGCTTCGTCCGAGCATGGAATACGGGATTCCGTACCAAGGCAATGCAACTCTCATTGTTGCACCGCAGAAGAGTAGGACGGGTTTGCGGGCAACCAAGCTCCTCCAACAGTCTCCGAAGCCACACAACCTCACGTGGTGGAAGACGCAGCCCGATATTTCGTCTCAATAGAAGAAAGGGCTACCGTGGGTTGCTTCTTACTACTCCAAGAGATAATACCTGGACCTACGATAAAATAGTAGCTTGTAGTAGACCGTTGGTGGTCCACATCGCCAGCCCAATCCGAGTCACTTCAACCTGCAAGAACTAGATCGGAAGCATTTGCACCTGCAGGATAAAAAATCCCTAAGTCAGAGGTTCCCCTCAAATACCGAAGAATCCTCAAGGCAGCTTGCCACTGCACCTGTTTGGGTTCCGTCATGATACTGGATCTCAATGTGCTTCGTCCGAGCATGGAATACGGGATTCCGTACCAAGGCAATGCAACTCTCATTGTTGCACTGCAGAAGAGTAGGACGGGCTTGCGGGCAACCAAGCTCCTCCAACAGTCTCTGAAGCCACACAACCTCACATGTGGTGGAAGACGCAGCCCGATATTTCGTCTCAATAGAAGAAAGGGCTACCGTGGGCTGCTTCTTACTACTCCAAGAGATAATACCTGGACCTATGATAAAATAGTAGCTTGTAGTAGACCGTCGGCGGTCCACATCGCCAGCCCAATCCGAGTCACTCCAACCTGCAAGAACTAGATCGGAAGCATCTGCACCTGCAGGATAAAAAATCCCTAAGTCAGAGGTTCCCCTCAAATACCGAAGAATCCTCAAGGCAGCTTGCCACTGCACCTGTTTGGGTTCCGTCATGAACCTTGCCAAAAGACCCACAACAAAACAAAGATCAACATGAGTGTAGAGAAGCCAAATCAAGGATCCGATCAATTGACGGTAGCGTGAAGCATCCATCGTGGGAGAATTTGAGTGTGAAGTGGCCTTCCAATTCGGATCCATAGGAGTAGTAATGGGCCGATAAATCTCTATCTCGAAAGTCACCAAGAGCTCTTGAATGTACCTTTGCTAAGAGATGAAAATCCCCCTCTGAGAGTGATAAATCTCGTAACCCAAGAAGAAATGAAGAAGCCCCAAATCCGTCATCTCGAATGCCTCATGTAAAGCTGTCTTGGTCTCTCGGACCTTCTGTGTATGATCCCCTGTCAAAATCAAATCATCAACATACAACACAAATAACATACGACCAACCTTGGAAGTGTGTACATAAAGCTGCGGATCAGCCATGGAGTGCCAATATCCCAACTTCGATTGAAGAAACGAGTCAATATTCTCGTTCCATGCACGCGGAGCTTGCTTGAGGCCATACAAGGCCTTCTTCAACCTGTAAACTTTCCCATCCGAGGATCCAAAGCTAGGAGGCTGCTCAACATAGATCTCCTCGTGCAAGTCACCATTCAGAAAGGCCGACTTCACATCCAACTGATAAACATGCCATCTCCTATGGCCAGCCAAGGCAAGAACAGCTCGAATAGTTGCCATACGAGCAGTGGGGGCAAAAGTATCATGGAAATCAATGCTTGGGCGCTAAGCGAAACCTTTAGCAACAAGGTGAGCCTTGTGCTTGTCCAAAGAACCATCGCTAAGGTACTTGGTCTTGAAGACCCACTTCACACCAATCACCTTCTTGTGAGAGGGACGATGCACAAGAGACCAAGTGTCATTCCTCTCAATAGCCTCCAACTCTGCTTCCATGGCCTTTCGCCAATGATCAGACTGCAAAGCCTCCTTCACTGAAGTGGGCTCTTGATCTTGCATAACACGGGTCAGCAAACAATAGTTGGAGCAGACAAGCTTCGAAGAATGTGTCTGATTTCTCCGTGACCTCCGTGGTCCATCCTGCGGTTCCCACTCCTCAGGGACCCCCTCTATCCCTGAATCTCGGAGTGTGTCACGGGCCCAACGAAGAGGACGAACCTCTCCGCGTCGCTCTCCATTTGTTGAAGACTCAGAAACATCCACCGGCGAAGCTCCTCGGGGGTGGCTGGTGGAAGAGAAGACTCTGAATCCAAAGAAGAATCTCCATCAAGAGGCTCTGGCTCTAGAGAAACTGTCTCGGGAGCCCAACTCTCCCCTGGATCTCCAAGGACAGGGTGCTCCTCACCCCCCTCTGTGGCCAGTACTTCCATGAACCGCACATCTTGGCTCGTGTAGACATCTCGCTTAACGGGATCAAACAAACGATAACCTTGGGATTGGAAGCTATAGCCAACAAAAACCTGTCGTCGGGAAGCCGCCTCGAACTTATCACGCTATGTCTTCGGAATGTGCACATAAGCGTCACACCCAAAGATCGTGAAGTAAGAGACATCGGGCTTAGTCCTGAAGTAAGCCTCAAAAGGTGTCATCTTGTCAACGGCCAAAGTGGGAGATCGATTAAGGATGTGAGCTGTGGTAGCCACTACCTCGGCCCACAAAAATTGAGGGGTCTTGCAGTGCTCCATCATGGTGCGTGCCATCTCGATCACACTGCGGTTCTTCCGCTCCAAAATGCCATTATCTTGGGGAGCGTTGGTGTTAGCAAACTCCTAGTGAATGCCCCTATCTGCACAAAAACGAGCAAACTCATTAGACATAAATTCATCTTCCTTGAACGCAAGGTCTTTAGTTGTCGGCTAGAACAGTTCTCCTAAAAAAGAAGCCAATTCTTGAAATGAGAGAAAGCCTCCGATTTCAAAGTCAAGAAATAGGCCCAAGTCATCCTGCTGTAGTCATCTACGATCAACATGAAGTACAAGCTCCCCTTCAGGGACTCGATCCTCATCGGGCCACAAGATCCGTAGATACAAGCTCCATGGGTGAAGTAGACCGCCTAGAAGCTTTGTTGGGAATCGCATCTCGATGCAGTTTCCCATGGAGGCAGGAGTCCTCAATGACTGCTAAGTGTAGAAAAGCAGTTGATGAGGGTGCAGCCACCGCTCCAGAGTCCTTCGTGTCCTTCTTGGTATCCTTGTTGTCTTTGTCGGGGCAATCCTTCTTCCAGTGACCAGTCTTGCCACAAATATGGCAAGTTGATTCCTTCTCCTTGTCCTTCTTGGATTTGTTGTCCTCCTTCTTCTTTTTTTAGTCCTTTCCCTTATTTTGAGAGGCTTGACCAACCAATGCCTCCGATTTGGAAGCATTCTGTCCCTTCAATTGTTCCTCCTGATCCAAGACCATAGGAACCAACTCTTTCCACTGAAGAGTCGACTCCCGTCCTAAAGCAATAAGAGTAGAATAAAAAGTACCGAATTGCGGTGGCAAGTGGGATAGTAAGGTGATCGCCATGTCTTCGGAAGAAATAGGCTTCCGCGCATTTTGAACCTGGATCTAAAGCTGCCGAAGCTTGTCGATGTGTTTACGAAGCGAAGAAGACTTATTCACGGACAAAGTCCGCATTTGCACCTCCAAACAAACCCTCTTCATCAGGGTCATCTGGTTATACATCTGATCGAGCTCCAGCCATATCTCACGAGCCACCGTCAAGTGCTCGATGTGAGCTATCACAGCTGTGGTGCAAGACAGAAACAGAAAAGATCGAATCCTGGCATTTAGTTTGTCCCAATGAGACTAGGCCTTGGTCAACTCCGCACGAGCATTGGAAGAGAGTTTGGACTCATCTCTCACCGATGGCTTGTTAATCTCCTCCATCACCAGTTCCGCCAAATCATAAGACTCTAAAATGGCCAACATCATCACCCGCCAGATGCGATAATTGTCACCATCAAGCTTTTGATCCATTGGAAGAGCCGGTAGGACATGCACCTTCCTATCCATGATCGCCTGGAACTCCAAATCAGTCTCTGAAGACATGTTAACTTGCAATACCTGCACAAACACAAAAGCAGCCCCCTCTGACTGTGAAAACGCAGCCTTCTAGGACTGATTCCTCCGCTGCCCAAACCTTCTTTACCCGTCGGAGGTGATGAAAAGGTAAAATCTGCAATGGAAGGCCTTAAACGCAGCCTTCCTCCTCTTCGAACAGCAACAACCTGCAGCAAATTCACCGATTAGACTCCTTTCCCGCACGCCTACACTCGCTTCAGCCTTGATTCGATGCGCAGCCCTCCCGCTTGCCCTCGAAACATGAAAACACAGCCTTGTGTCGCGCTGAAATCTTCTCTTCAGATAGGTTAAGCCCTCAGCCAGTCCATCTTCACTGCTTTGATACCATGTCAGAGTGCAGCGATGCGGAAGCGTAGGACAAAGATTGAGAGAGAGTGAACACAAAGAGAGAGAGAGAGAGAGAGAGAGAGAGAGAGAGAGAGAGAGAGAGAGAGAGGAGATAGTGTAAACACAAAATCTGCGGTGTAATATGTTGTATAAGAGTGCAGAAATACACAAGGGGGTAGAGGAAATATCTGCGCATGTCTCCGACTTGATGACCTCGATCTCCGTCAGCCCGAGCACAGTTTGTCTCAACCAACAGATCTTCAAGATCAGAATTTGAAATCACTGAAGAGTGAATGATCAAGTGTACCACAAGAACCGGCTATTAAATAGCCAAGAAATAATAAAAAAACAGCATCATCTGGTCGACTGTGCAGTCCAATTGCGCTGCTGACGTGGCATTGATGACATGGCACCTCCTTTGCCATACTGCACTGACTGAGTGTCCAAGAAATGACTGGCTAACAAGACTCATTGTTGTACACGTCATTCTTGCGTTTGGTATATGGATTCCATTTCCCGAGCACATCTCCAAGTTCTCTTCTTTTGCAGGGTTCTTTTGTTTTCTTTCTCTTTTGTCTTGTGTTTAGTAGTTTATTTCAGCACTTGTCTATGCTTTGAATGCTGTACCACTTTTGACATGGTATAAGATTGTAGGGTCTAGGTTCCTGCTATGATTTTTTTGCTGATTACATGTCTTTCTTCTCCTAGCTGATTAGGTCTGCGTTTGTCAGACCAACAACCTATGTTTTCAGCCTACACCTGGATTCCAGCTTGCAATCGTCAGTTTGCTGCATTAAATGCCCAACCAGCCTGCATTTTTCATTTTCTACCCCTAACTGTGGCTGGGCAATTGTTTGTTCAAGCTGTTTTAGCTATTTTTGGCAATTTTTGATTGGTTTTTTCTTCATTTTTCAGCAATCGGCCTTTGTTTCTAATCAGATTTTTTGTTACATTGCACGTGAACTCTCATTTTGTGAGGTCTTTGTTGTTGGCTTGGTTGTATTCCCTCTTTGTATGTCCTCTAGCCTCTACATTTGTGAGCTTTACACATGCCCTTGATGTTCTTGACAGATTGACCGAAGTTTGGCAGGTTCAAATCTTGGAGTTGGGATTGATGTCTAGGTTCATGATGAGTTGTTTCTTTGATAGTGAGCGGAGTTGGCTCCTCGTCCGAGGTCACATGAGGGGACACTTTGACAGTCTTGGCCAAAGGCGGGGAATCCATGGTCACATATGTTCAGAGGTATTTTTGATAAGATTGTCTTGTATGCTACTGCGAGACATTGCTGACAGACACAGAGACCTATTATGACTCTTCTCTATTTTTAGGAATTGGTACAATCAACATCGACATCAGGTTCTCTTCGAGGCACCTTGGTTGTGGCTTGATCATCCACTGCTTGATTATCCATGGTTTCACTTTGGTGGTTCTTTGTTGTATGGACTATGATTAGCCTTTTTCATTGTATCATTGTATAATATTAGTTCACCCATAATCTGAGAGGGTGTTAGTAGTCCAGATAGCTCATGTGTAAGTTTGACCTATGTTGGGCATGGCTAGGTCTTTTAGCCATTTTTTAATGGTTATTATGATGCTTATTTGGGGCATTTTATGTTGGCTGACTAGCATTAAATGCTGGCTGACCTGCCCCTATTTTGGCATTATTTTCTTATTCATATGCTTGGCTCCCTCATTTAGTTACATCATCACCTATAGGGTTTGTGGAGAGAGGGAGCTGGTGCCAATGCCTTGGAGCCAGAGACTCACTGTTATACGTGTCATTCTTGCGTTTGGTATACGGATTCCATTTCCCGAGCACATCTTTGAGTTCTCTTCTCTTGCAGTGTTCTTCTATCTTCTTTCTCTTTTATCTTGTGTTCAGCAGTTTATTTCAGCACTTGTCTATGCTTCCATTGTTGCACCACTTTCGACATTATTTACCCATCCACTTGTAATGTATCTAAATACAATCATACATATCAATATAAATAAATTCAAATCTAAAAAAATAAGATTAGAGATGTATGTGTGTTTACACACACACACAAATAGATAGATAGATATAAATAAATAAATAAGTGATATATGTGGATAGATAGACCAATACCGAGAGAGAGAGAGAGAGAGAGAGAGAGAGAGAGAGAGTTTTATCATCTTCATGAAAAAAAAGAAGAGAAAGAGGCTTTTATCATTCCTTTCATCAATTGTGGACAGCAAAAGCGTTGGAGCTTTTCTTGCAAGACCTGTGTAATAGAACATATGAAATCACATTACGGAGGGGGGCCAAAACGATGAATGCTTACCATTTGTAAGTTCTAAAAGCCCTTTATTGATTAAAATTGGTACTGGTAGTAGTTCTTTATGATATGGATTAAGTCCTCAATGTGCAGAAAACAGTGCGTGTGTAGCCATAGTGTGTTCGATTTCCTTCAAGAGATTGTTTCAAAAGTTCCTGATCTTGATACAGAGGCTGGATGTGAAGCTGGCCGCCGCAGGTATGTGGGTGTGGGTATCTCCAATGATCACAAACGTCCTTTTGGGATTCATTTTGGTTGATCTCAGTTCAGATGGCGAATTGTATACAGGAGAGGTTCTGAGGGCGACAATAATGAGGAAAGTGGTGAAGATGATGTGAAACGAACAAAAGCGGTAGGGCCATTATACTTCTTTACTTTGAAATGCAATGATGCATTGAAGTTATACTTCCTCCTCTGAAATTAGCTGATGAATTTTAATGTTCCTTAATGATATCTAACTTGTTATTGAGGCATTGAAATTGCATGTTTGATGTGCACAGGACTTCCAGATGAGAGGCCGTGGCCGAGGTCGGGGGCGAGGTAGAAGGGGTGCTTGTGAGAAGGCCAGAGTGAGTGAGTTCAGCAAGCATGATGATAACGAAACCATGGTATCACCTTGTCGTGATGTGGCAGGTACAAAAGCAGATGGTCATGTTCATGACATGATTGTTGACGGTAGTGATAGTGTCATTACTAAAAGCAAATCAATACCAAAAGGTTTTGATTTGAATATGGAACCAGATGAGAACTGTGAAGTTGCTTCTATGGAAGATGAGGCTTTGTATCATGCTGAGTGGGTAGGCCCTGGACTAAACCCTGCAGCCTTACCTTCACTTCCTGAAAATGGAAATGTTCTGCATCCAGAAGAGGATTATGACTGTGAAGATGAGGGTTAAAACTTTTTTATTTTGGTGGGCTGTGCTGTGTCATCTCCTTTTCTCCATGTGCAACTGTTTGCAATGCATTTGCTTACATGCACCAGGGCTGAGCTCTTTGTATATTTGCGTTAGGGGCACAAATGTTCAAAATGTACAGTGAGGTTCCTGCTAACAGTCTCTCTCTCTCTCTCTCTCTCTCTCTCTCTCTCTCTCTCTCTCGTGCGTGCGCGCACTCGGCATAAGCCTACATGTCTGCTGTTCTTGCTACACTTATGCAGAACATAGCACTGCAGTTCATAGGTTGGTTCTTGGTGAAGTTGAGCAGGCAGTTGTTGATTTATTGAGCTTTGTTGTCTTATGCATCTTACATGATTAGTGCCTTTTTGAGTTTGAAATGATAGCATTGATTTTTAAAATAAACATCTGAGGAATACGGTCCATCTTACTGGAACTACTTGAAAATTAATATGAGGGAATGCTGGAAGATCTTTACAGACCCTCTAACCTCTTCCTCCAGATGTCTGAAAATGCTACTTCAGAATTACTCCAACACATCTAAGGAGTTTATATTGGCACAGGTCTAGTTATCTAGCCTGCATCAAGAAGTATTGCCCACAAAAAGAAGGGCCACGTGTGTAATAAATGGGGCTCCTCTTGAGATTTTATAGAGCTATCATGTTAGGCGTTTGTCTCCTGCCACATGTACAAACTTTGTACTACGTGCTATTTGTACAAAATATTTACCAGAGGTTGTGACTCCCTTTCTCTTGCATTAGAGACCATGGCTCCTTTCGTCTTGCACTTGAGTCACTGCCATTTTTCTTGGATGAGGGCCTCAATCAAGTATCTGTGTCAAGGTTTATTGTATTCTTTTCGAACGAAAGATGCAATGGGTCCCCACCTGTGTTTGGTGGTTCACAAATTTGTAGTTGAGTGGCCAGAAATTCTTGGTCATAAGTAATTCATCAATGAAATCACTGGGTCCATGTTTCAGCCTTTCAAATTGTCAGCTGAATCGGTAACTTTGATATGCATGCCACAAGGATTAGCAAAATAAATATGACAATGTGGAAATGAGCTCCATTGAGGCATGTGCAAGTGGCTTGTCTCTGTAAAAGTAGGGTTTTTTGTGTGTCTGTGTAGCCATCTTTTCAAGTGAGTGTGCTGTATATGTGGCATAAATGTAGCCATACATGTATGGAACTAGGCCTGGGGAAATAACTCTCACATAAATTTATATGCTTCTATATGCTTCTCATAAATCTGTGTGGTATTTTCAAGAAAATGCGTACACCTAACTTGTTGCATTCGTGCCTTCAAAATCTTTTGAATCTTCATGGTTATGTTGAGGCTTCCCCTACCTGGCCTGGGCGACACCCACTTGGCTTTTATGTGGTGGGGGCTTCAATAAGTGGCAATACATTCAGCTTTAATCGTACTTGACTAATTAGATGTCTTATTAGAAAAAGCCAATTAGGCTTGTATGATTGTCATGGCAAGGCTAACGACTTGTCAATGTGGTGCATAGTCATATCAACCTTTAAAAGAACAAATTAAAACTAATACATGATATTTTGTGTATAAATATGAGTTCTCTCCACAATATCTAGCCTTATTTTCCTACATTATTATATTGCACATTATCACTTGTTTACACGTATGAGCTTGAAGCCTTGTTACATAATCTCCAGTCTAATTGACATCTCTCAAGATAGATAGGTCCAAGGTACTTGCCACCATATCTATCAATTTGCCTCTTGCTGATTGATACATGGAGGATGATCACTCACAAGAAAGGTGCAACCTTGAAAGCAATGCCAATTTATTAATCTCTTAGTTGAAATTTGCCAAATAGGGATGATTATACATAAGTATTGTCACATATTAAGATGTCAAGACTAGGACCAAGGGAAATCCACAAGGCCTATGACTATTGAAAAAATATTAGTCCGTATAATGAGTAACTCAAATGGAGGTGGTAGTGCAAGAAAGCAATGTGTTGATGTTCAAAGCATAGTGTGTATAGAATAACTCAAAATGGCTAAATAGAATGGGTGGATATTCTTGTATGGAATATAGAAAAGTGGAAGATGGAGAAGCTTGATGTTGCCTTCTCCATGTAGCGTGATTTGTAAGAATAATCAAATCGATCAACCAAAACTTTTTGTATGTGAATTGATATGCATCTTCAAGCATGGCTAGCCCATTGCATGTCATTACAGATTTGCATGTGGAGGGCATGGTGCTTGAAGAAATTGCAATTTTGCTTGAAATGGGAAAAAGTATGTAGGATCTATTTAGCATTTAACATGATAGTCATGCCTACTTTGAATGCCCATCAACAATAATTCAAGGAAAGGAAATCAATGCATTGTTTACATGACCAAAAACTAATGTGAATCTTGTGCCCGTATAATTGTCTTTTAGGGGAGAGAAATCAAGAGACATTTTGGTACTATCCTTGTGTTACATAGATAGAAAACACAAATGAAAAAGCACAATGATATATAATGTAAGAACAAAGGAACCTTCTTGTACATTCATAATTTCTCTCTAATTTAAAGGCACATGACATCCACAAACAAATGTGTGTAATATTTGTATACCAAAACGATTAGAAACCCAAATTTATGAGTTGTATAGAGCTCTCTCTCTTTGACTCTGTCTCTCTGTCTCTTTCTCATGCAATATCAAAGTTCACATTTGTATACTTATAAGTTACAATGCCACCTAAATTTCCATGGCTTCAAAGCACCAAATATGCTACTAAATCTATAAATGGAGAATCCATGAATTTAAGAATGAAATATTTAATGCAGGTACAAAAGAAAGGGATGATGTTAAGTTGAATCCCTAGTAAAGCCTTAATTATATGCTTGCCAAGAAGTCCACAACCAAGAAAGTAGCTGTATTATATGTACTTGAAATATCACCAATTTTGGAGGTGAAGACAATATGATATTGTAAAGAATGTAGTGTGCAATGCAAAGAGACCATTGCAAGTACTATCAAACATCATACTTGTAGTGGTCATCCATTGGAGCTACAATGGCCTATGCGTCATAGCTGTTGTGAAAAGGTGACATGGGAATGATAATTTCTAGTGGCCCTAAGCTCCTCAGTGAATATGCTTGCATGGAAATATACATGCAAGTTGTTGGCTAGATTCAAGATGATTCTGTCATGTATATCCTAGTGAGCTTGTTGCATCTATGTTGAAATATTGTTAGACATTAAATAGTTCGCATCCATTTCAAACACCAACAAAGAAAAAAACATACTCAAGAGTTATCATATATCTTTACATGCAAGCCTTTCACCCCTCTCTACCCTAGCCTACATAGCTTGTCTCCCACCATCTTGCTAATCCAAAACCCTCTCCTTAGAACATAAGTTCATTGGCCTTGATAACCATGATGGAATGTAGGAGCAAGGACTGAGAGAAAAAGAAAGATAGTTGTATCGACATCCTTTTAGATGCCCTGGAGGCATATAGGACAAATATACACACATTAAAATTTTTAGTTAAAATCCACTTTGAGGAGCCACAGACAAAAAAAGAAACCCACATTAAGGCACCATGATGACTTTGCACCTCAATAAATTGCTCATTTTCCCTTTTTTTTAGCCACCCTCATCTTTGCAAGTTCACTTGGTCATGCTCTAGTTTGTGTTGGTGTAAGTCATTGGTGATGCATAATTTGGTTCTCTTGCGACATTTTGATTTCTTTAATGCTTCGAGTTTACCTTTCATATTCCCAAATTCCAAAGTTACTTGATTCTTTCCTTGCTTTGTGACTTTCCATGATACCATCCACTTGAACCCTTTTGTACATTTATACCTTTGAATATACTAGGTGCTCTTTGTCAACTAGTTCTTCTATGTTTCTTCATGCCATCCCTTTAGGAGGCCTCCTAAGTGCGCATGGAATGCAATCTTCTTTTGCATTAGAACTTCATTAACTATTGAAAATGTAGTGTTCACCATACCTTATTCATTTTCCTTCTTCCTTGTTTTAGTTGTCTTTTGTACTTGTTTATCTCTCCCCTTTATTGTTTCAATTTCCTTCTATACTTCCTCTTGCACTTTAGACATTATTTCCTTAACTTGATCATCAATCTTTTTATTGGTTGTGTCCAGTTCTATGCTAGCTTTTCCTTTAGTTTTGCCAAGCACATTAGAACTTTGGGGAAGTGAGTCTTTCAAAATCACATTCTTTGCTTCCAAGTAGTGAACTTGTTGATGCAAATGATTTGGAATGGGCGGTGATGCCAAGACTATTGAGAAAGTCTTTAGGTTTACCTCATTGTTAGGGGAAGAGCTTAGGCCTAACCAATATCTTTGGATATTGCTCTTGCATCTTAGGGGGAGGTGATGAGAAAGATTAAAAACCCCATTGGACCAATTGTGAAAAAATACTTAAGGTTAGGATATGTGAATGGGAAAGAAAGAGGAAAATGAAAAAGTTGGTAGAGGCAAATTGATAATGAAAGGTAGACTCAAAAATTTGTGGGAGGCAAACTATGAAGGGAAGTTATTATACAAGAAGAGCTTCAAGTCAAGAGAAATGAACTTGAGGTGACAATTGAGATTTGCTTCTACTTGAGTGACAATTGTCAAAAATAGGGGAGAGAGAGAGACTTGATTGATGGCTATGAAATGCAAGGAGATCTAGTTGAGCTTTGACTTGAGTGAGTGTGATGAAGTAATTTTAGTCCTAAATATTTGAAAAGACTTTGTAATTACTCAAAATTAAGGATGACTATAACAGGAAAGAATGTGCCATAGTACATATCCTTTGGTTAATCATTTGTAGATCTCCTCTCGAGGATATTCTCCACCATTCATGAAGGTGTGCTTCCATGACCAGCATGCATAAGGTGTGTTTCATCTAGTCCATTGTAAGTTTCTTCTTGTTCATGGCTATGGCTTCCTTTCTACCATGAGCATCACAATGAGAAATGGCCATGGCCTTTTGAGTATTCTTGTATTTTCTTAGATTTAGCAATATATTTTCTTTTAGTTAGAAATCCTCCATTTGAGTTGGTATCAAAGCTTTGGTTTAATCGTAATTGAGGCCTTTCAAGTCATTTTCAAGTTACATACATGGAACAAGTATAATCTAGTCACAATTTAGTTATTGGACATAACGTGACTAGTAGAGCTCTCCAATGGTTGATTGTGGCTAGCATTGGAGTATTTGAGGGATATCTAGAAGAAAATGGTAGAGATTGGATGTATTTGGCATGTCATCACCAATTTCTAGCTATTTTTCATGGACTTTTGGACAAATCGAAGACTACTAGGGCTAGATATAGTTTAAACTCCTACTTTTTAGAACAATATTTCTCTCTCTTCCTTTTAAGCTTCTCTTCATGCTTTCATGGTAAAAATCCCTTTGATATCTTCTATCACTTCATGAATACACCAATCACTACCAATACTTGCATTTGATAGTTCTTCTCTTACCAAGCTTCAAACCTATCATACTTTAGGTGGGATTTGATCTAGTTGATGAGTAGACAATTTAGCACAAAACATGGTGCATATTTTGCTAAATTCCTTAGGTAAAGACAACTTGGAGTAGCCATGAATCCCTTCTAATCATTATTATTGGAGCTAAATGTGCATGTACTTAACCACCCACATTTACTCAATGTACATTGTACTTGCACACCTGTACATTGTAGGTGGTAGGTGCCCATCATTGTCACTTTATTCTTTATTTTTCAGTGACTATTGAATAAGGGAAGACCAGTCACACATTGTGACTATTAGGTTTCCCACATATGGCGTTTCTCTCTCTTACTCTCTTACTCTCAGATTGCTCCATTTGCCATAGTTCTTGCTTTGCTCTTGCTTCCACTTGGGCTCCACCTTTCAATTGGTATTAGAGCTTGGACTTGAGGAGATTCACCAATTATTTGCTTCAGCCTATGAAGAAGCTTCAGCTCAAGGTTTCATGGCATCCATTAATTCTCCCTCCCAAGGTATGCGTTGAGTCTTTCCTTTTTTCGGTTTGTTGAGGAGATTCCCAAGGCTTAGCTAAGCCTTCTTAGGTGCTGGTTGAGCTGAGACGCAGCCATTCTATTTGTTTTGAGTGGATACATAGCATGTTGCAAAAGTCATGGTCAATTATGGTAGCTTGCCAATATGTTCGTATTTTGGACATAACTTTTGCAAATGATATTAGATTTAGGTGTTCTATAGCTAGAAACAAAGAGTATGACGAGAGCTACATATTTGAGTACTCATAGAGTTGACTTTGTGCAGTTTTTAATTATCTATTTTATACACAATAGAATAATTTTGATTTAGATAGTAAGGATTTGATTAGTTTATGCTCTATTGATGCTTACGGGGATTTTTTCGAATGCCCGAATGATGCATTCATGCTTTGGAAAGGCTTTTGGGATGATTAGGTCTTGATTATCTTAGTAATTGAAGTGTTAATTGCTATAATAATAGTTTGGGCAGCAGGCATACAATAGTGAGCTTCATGTTTTGAATGCTTATGGTGCCTACATGGTATTTTGGGTATGCTTACATGTCTACAATGATGTCTAACATTGAGGTATGAGCTTGGATATGGTTATGACATGCTTTGGCACTTGGATTTGAGCTACATTTGATGTAATTGGGGTTTTGTCAATTGCTTTTGAGCTTCCATGCTTACTCACATACAAGTATTGAAGCTTCATTGGACAATTATGCTCTCGGATATATTTGTGATGTGTTTGGGCTTCTTGGATACTTTGATGTACATGCCTTGATCTTTGCTTCATCATTTTGCATTCTTGATTTTCTTATAGTGGGAGACACTTGTATTGACTTGGTAGAGCTTGGCCCTTTAGAGACAATGGGAGTCTCTTGCTTATGTATATGTTCAGTTGATATATGCATATAATGTTCTTGCAGATACTGGCTCTTGGGGATGATTTTATTTTGAAAATTTGGATACTTGATACCTATCATTGTCAGTGGTGGATACTTGACATGCATTGGTTGTATGCATCTATGCATCTAATACTCCGTATGCTTTGACAACTATTGATACTTGGTTGATACATTGCTAGTTGCATTCTGTACATCTCAATTTGCTACTCACATATCCATGGCAATGGGAGCTTGCTTTCTTGGCTATTTGCCCATAGTTGGATTGAGATATATAACTATCTTTATTTTAGCATTGTTGTAATTACACGTTTGCATATTCTTTTGGAGAGGAGTTAATTTGTTTTGGCAATCTATTGGTTGCGATTTGTGGAAGCTATACCCTCATTTGTTCATGCTCTTTTTTGCATCCTTTTGCACCAATTTCGGGGTTGTTCTGCCAAATTTACAGTAGCCTATCCTCGTCATTTGTAGAATTTTGTAGTCATTATGCCAGGTTCATCATTAGTAGATATTGCTATTTTTGACATTGAAAAGCTTGATTGCAATATTGGAAGACATAGATATGGCAAGTCTTGGTGCATAAGAGGTAGGTTAAGCCATTAAAGTTTGAGGGTATCAAGCCTAAGATTTATGATGCAAGGGATTGGGTAGGGCTTGAAAAGATATGTATGTCCACTATCATTTTGTTGTCATCAAAGGAGATGTATCTTAATATCATTGACATTGGGGATGGTGCTTATGCATTATAGAAGAAGATTTGTGATATTCATGACAAGTAAATTCCTACATCTTAGTTGTTGTATTGGTTGAAGAAGCTTGTATACCTTTGCACAAAGGAGGATATAGCTATGTCTACTCATTTGAATGAGTTTCATTCCATTTTCAACCAGTTTGTATCATAGGGCATTTAGTTTAAAGGCAATATCAAGTCTTTGTTTTTGCTTATTACACTACTTGAGTCCTGGGATAATTTTATGTATTGCTATGAGTGCTCATCCCTTTGAAGATGGGTGGATTTAAATTTAATGATGTAGAGAGTGCTTTACTAATAGAAGATGTAAATAAAAAGAACTTTGATGTTGCCTGCACTTCTCATGCATTGACTATTAGAGGCCAAAATGGTGGTAATGGTTATAATAACCATGGTAGATACTCATAGCCCAATGGGGGCGGGTAAGTCATAATCTCGTGGAAAATCTCACAAATAAGTCCCATAGATGTAAGTCCTATTTGACATGTCATTATTGTGGACAATAGAGTCATACTAGCCTATAATGCCATAAAATGCACAATCATAGATGCAATGAAAAGGCAAGGGAAAAGTGTGGGATAATGGAAAGTGTAATGAGCGTAACATTGTCCCTAGTAAGTCCAATGTGAAGGTTGAATAGATAAATGTAAAGTAGACTAAGTATGATGATGACTATATCTTAGCTATTTTGTCTCTTGATGCTACTCATTTGATTGATGCTTCATATACTTTGAGTGTTGACTGCTTAATTCAAGGCCTTCTTTCCATGTTACCTTGCTTTGGATTAGTTTCACACTTATTGCAACATTATAGATTTTGTGATATTGGGAAATGATACTACATTGGATATCATTGGCATGGGGGATGTTAGACTGGAATTTGCATCATGTAGCTCTTTTGTTTTGTATATGTACTTTATGTACCAGCTTTGATCAAAAGCCTACTTTCTACTAGATAATTAGATGATGCAGGATATCATGTCTCTTTTGGTGATTCTGCATGGAAGTTTGTCCATGGTCACTTTGTTTTTGCTGAAGGTGCCAAGATTGATAGCCTCTATCCTTTGCTTGTATTTGGCTCTGTAAACCATGTATTTGGTTGTTACTGATTTACCACATGTATCTTTATGGCATCGTCTCCTTGAGTACATATATTTGAAAGGAATGAAAATAATTACTTGTTCACAACATCTTCCGCCTCTTGATTACTTGCATTTTGATTTTATGTGATCATTGTCTTTATGGTAGACAAACATATAACACTCATAAAAAGTTTGGCTCTACATGCATGGGTGAGCCTTTGTCTCTTGTGCATTTTGATGTATGTGGTCCCATGCCTTATCAATCTCATTGGGTGGTATGATGTGCTTTGTGACATTTATTGATGATTATTTAGGTAACGTCTAGGATTATCCTATTAAACAGAAATCCTACATCTTAGTGATTTGTTTCTCTTGTTTTGAGAACCAGTCTAGGTATAGGCTAAAATACCTAAGGTTTGACAATGGGAGTGAATATGTCTCTAAGTTGTTTTTGTGGTTTTGCAATGAACATGGTATTAAGTGTTAGTTGACTACCCCATACATCCCACCCCAGAATGGTATCGCAAAGTGCATGAACAAAACTATTTAAGAAAGAGTCTGTAGTATGCTTAGTCATGTAGGATTACCACTATATTTTTAGGCTAAGGAAATTACTATTTTCGTGGATCTCATTAATAAATATCTGTACATTACTTTTTCTTGTCAGGTTGTAGAGGGTATGGTCAAAAAAACCTCTGTCATATGCTCATTTTCAGGTCTTTGGATGTGACATGTTCTGCCATATTTCCAAAGATAAGTGCAACAAGTTGGATTTGAAGTATATCAAATGCATCTCTCTTGATATGGGGATGCAAGTGAGATAGGCTATCACATTTAAAATATATATGCTCGGAAGGGTAACTATAGCCATGATGTGATTTTCTATAAGGAGAGGATACATAAGTAGCATGAGCTAGTTGTTGAGATATGCAAGGTGGTCCTTTAGGGGGAGCCTTTTGTTACCATAAAGCCAACCCTAGTGAGGTAACTTGCTATAGTTGTTGATGATGTAGTGGCCCATGATCCGCTTGTTGTGTAGGATCATGCTGTTAGATAGAGAGGATATGCCATACAGGCCCTGCATCTAGCCTTGAGGCACTCTACTAGAGATTCATGTTCTCTTGATTGTTATAAGCCCTCTATGGATTATGTCATGGTGACAAACTCTACTGAGCCACTTATCTATGAGGAGGATATGCGTAGAGGTGATTTTAGGGCTATGTAGTATGAGTTTGATTTCTTGCAGAAGAATTGTACATGGGATTTAGTTTCCTTGCCTGATGGAAAGCATGCATTACCATGAAAGTGAGTGTAGAAGTTGAAGAGTACCCCTAGTCACCCAAAGCCAGCATATATAAGGATAGATTGGTTGCAAAGGGCATTAAGAAGGAGCATGTTATTGGCTTCGATGAAGTCTTTTGTCGTGTAGTCAAGATGACTATCCTCTGCTTGGTCTTGGACTTAGTTGCTCATTTGGATTTAGATATTTATTAGATGGATGTTAATATGGATTCTTACATAGGAATTTGCATGATGAGATTTATATGTAGTAGTCTAAGGGATTTAGGAAGAAAAGCAGGGAACATCTACTATTCAAAATGAAGAAAGATCTTTATGGTCTTAAGTAGGCATTCACAAGGGTATTCCTACAGTCATATGGATTTGTGTTTACATACAAAGAAGGCATGTGATGATAGCCTTATTATCTTGGTGCTTTATATTGATGATATGCTTATAGCTAGGAGTGCTCATACTAAGTTGGATGCTTTAAAGACTTAGCTCAAGAAGAGCTTTGAGATGAAGGATATGGGACAAGCTTCACACAGACTTGGTATGTGAATTACCCACAATCACTCTAAGGGACTTCTCTACCTATCCAAAAAGGAGTACATATATAGAGTAGCTGAGTGGTTTCATATGTAGAATGGTAAGCCTATTGATTACCCTTTATCTTATCATGTGAAGTTTAGATAACTAGACAGTGAGAAGGTCAAGATGGCCAAGGTTTTGTATACATCCGTAGTGGGTAGTTTGATATATGCCATGATAGCCACTTATCCTAACATAGCCTTTGTAGTGGGAGTTGTGGCACCCTATATGGATACATTAGAATGGCATGAAGGGTATCATGACATATGTGAAAGGCACAACAAAAATGTGCATTTGCTATGGCAACCAAGATATAGGAGTTGTGGGTTACATTGACTTAGATTATGTAGGACATGAAAAAAATAGGAAGTCCACCTTTGGATATGTCTTTACCTATGTTAAAGGTGCTATCTCTTGGATTGCCATACTCACAACCATACAATTAACCTTAATACCTAGGGAATAGACCACAACCTTTCAGGAGGGGGGCTCCACTAGCTTTCCCAACACCCAATGGTTCAAAGCCAACCATCCCTAGGATGGACATCAACCCCATAGGAATACCTAGACCACCTAGACCTATTGTGACCCACCCATTAAGTGATGCCTTGATACATCATGTAGAGGAATCGAATGAGGACGAAGTATACGCAAACCCTTACTCCTACGACAAAGAGGAAAATTCCATCTTGATGGATTTTAAACTAGTGTTGTTGGTGATGTTGTTGGGTAGGGGAAGAGGTAGAGGTCTAGGAGGAAAGAACCAAGAACCCATCGCATACTAGACTTGCGATCACCCAAAACACATCTCATCACAATGCCCTAAGTGTGCCAATCGAGAGAAGGCTAACCTGAGATGCCCTAAGTGTGGAATCACACACTTATATGCAAAGTACCCTAGGTGGAAACCTTTCACTAGTTTAGCTATTGTGCCATCCGTACCATTAGCAAAGCCACGCCAATTCCGTTGAATGTCATGACCTGAGAGCATAGGCAAAGCAAGCCAATATTTCATTACCCGCATTAGCAACCTCAAGGTAGCTTCAATAGGGAAGAAAATCAATAGAAGAGGGAAAAAGAGGGATGAGAGGAAGATTATGCTTAAGAAATACAGTGCCACCACATTATCAAAGGGGAAGCAAGTCACAGATGCATAAGTAGAGATATCTACTCTTAGGACAACAGAAAAGGAAAGTGCCAATATTGGAGAATATCCCAATACGAGGCACCAATTAGAAGTGGTTGATAAGGTCAAGGTGTGGGTGAGAGAAGCCCAAGTACAGCTAAAGGATGCGGAACCCATTATCGAAGATGAGATCAATGAGCTTTCTAGTGTGAGCACACCAGCCTCACCTACTCACTTCAGATCAAGAGACACATCCACACCCCATGTAACACCACATAGATAGAGCCTAGACGCCCCCACAGGTGGATAGATTGCCCAAGATCATTGGTAAAAGAGTGTAGAGCCTAATGAAAATTAGGTAGCTAGCAACTTACTGATGACATTGATATCTGCCCTTGTGACCCTACCTTTGGGAGAGCTACTCAAGCAGAACTCGACGCTATGGCAAGCATTGAAGTAGTAAGTAGAACAACATAACGAGCTTGGAGCAATTGACTTTCTTGACCATGATGTAGTAACTTATATACCAAGCTTAGCCTTGAACTCTATGCCTAGTCTTTGCAAGTAAATACCTTTTGGGAAGGCACAAAGATGCATGTAGTTTTGCCTACCAATGCATTAGGTGATGCTGCAAGAAAGGGAATTGTAGATGTAGGAGCTTGAGTCAGTGTGCTCAGCCATGCAGTCCTACAGGCTTGGGGTAACCCACCTATGGAGACTGCAAGGTTTAATGTTACACTGGCTAATAGAATGAAGGTCATGCAAATTGTTTGGAGTGCTAAAAGATTGGCCCTTAAAGATAGTAGGAGTCTAGTTCTCAGTAAACTTCATAGTCATGAAGGGAGTGGACTATGATGTCTTACTAGGCTGACCCTGGATGCAAAACACACAAGAGATAGAAGATTGAGGTGACAATCTTATATTCTTAGGCAACAGATTAGAGGTTATAAGAGTCGAGATGGATATCTACTAGAAGACTAGCTGATTGACCTAGGTGCCATCTTTGCTATCTTGAAAGGAGACTCACAAGTTAGGAATTCCTATGGGCCACTAACAAAGTATATCCCTTGCCTCGAGGATGAGTGGGAATGGTTGCATGTGCTAGCCACCATTGATCTCTTATTCTCAGATGAAGAGGAGGATTGTAAACATGTTGCCAGAATAGCTAGTGTGTCCCACAAAGTCCCACCATCTTAGCTATTGAAGGGTAGGGTCCCAACATCAGTACCACTTTGCACAATGGCCAAGAGCTCTAGTAATCGACCAACACTATTGCACCCACCACACGAGCCTCCAATGTTGAACTTGCCTATAAATGTAAGAATAACCACTATCACTGAGATTGAGGATGAGGATGAGGAAGAATTGGCACTTGCAAACCTATGCATATTGGCCACTAGTCACATGACATATATCTTTGATGCTCTTATTGAGATGAGGGAGCTAACTGTCATATCCTTACACATGACCATTAGACCCTCATTGGTCAACCCCAATTGCAACCTAGTGTAACACAACTCAATCCATTTGGGGGAAAGTCCTACACTGAGTGATGGGAAAGTGCAAAATAGTGATCTCTATTGAGGCTTAAAGCCTTCCTATGATCTTCTACATGATGCCTAACATTGAGGCCGTTGGTAAGGAATCACTTCTAGGACGGGCATTCAAGAAACGAGCACACTGCAATGTTGACTATGAGCCACAATGCATTCACCTCACCATGGGCAATGTTTGGATAATGATAGCTTTTAGCAAGGGCAGTATGGCTCCATCACAGCTACAGTGCCACCGGTAGAGGAACAAAGTGCAAGGTCTAAGGAGGGGGGTCATAACTTGTCCCACCTTGCCAAGACAACCGCTTGCAACCTAAAGGAGGCACACCCTATTGAGATATCGAGCTCCACTCGTGATATGCCAGGGTGACCGTTGTGCATTTATGTCACCGACTTGTTAGTTGCAGATGCGGTTGGTACACCGCCCATGAATAATAACTAGATGACAGCTATCCTTATCTACTCTAGTTCGTGGCTCAGTTAGTATGCCACCTTAGTTAGTTGAGTTTGGTTTTGAGACCCATATATAGGGTTCTTCTATTTCTCTGTACTAGTGTTCTTTTTGGCTTACACAACTAAGAAGAGGAAAACTGTTTTTAGCCTCCACCTGTGTGTGTATTCCCCCATTGTGCAAGTGAGAAAGCTATAAGTGAGACTCCTTTCTTCTTTCCCACAAGCCTGACATAGTATCAGAGCCTGGTTCGTGGTAAGGAGCTCAAGAAAGCAAACCAAGTTTGCGGTGTTCTGGTAAGAGGACCAGTGTTGCTTTCATTTTTTGAGTTTGGGAGCAAGTCTCTGCAGGTAGCACAGCCGGAAAGTGTAAGAGTGCATTGTCTCAGATTGAGACACCCTTCGTTGTGTAGCAAGAGGGCAGTATATGCTGCGGGTAAGGGCTTTAGCCCTTGGTTGCCCTGTTTTTTTGATTTGAGGCCATTTCGGGGCCTGTTTTGGAGGCAGAAGTTTTCCACACACACTCAGGAAAAGGCCCTATTTTTTGTTGAGTGACCACTGTTCTACAGGTTGGTGAAAAGTTACCGTAGAAATTGCATCGTGTGCCTGTGCGCAGAGACATTGGGAGTTACAGAATCGTCCTTGTTGCCTGTTGATGCAAAATCGTCACTAGGAAGTGATTGTATGGTCAAATACCACTTTCGTCAGTTTTGCAGATTTGCCCTTGTGAGGCTGAAGCGTGTTTTTTGCAGTGACATAATTTTTTGCAGTGTTCTGTAATGGCGTCTGATTCTCTTTCACAGATTGTCACTGAAAAGCTTGACAAGAACAACTTCCAAGCATGGAAGTTTAGAATGATGAATTTCCTTATGGGAAAATGATATTGGGAATTCATTGCAGGAAATGAAGAAGAACCAGTTCTTCCTGATGTTCCCAATTAACAGCAAATGCAAGCATTTGAAGGATGGCATGAGAGAGCCAGAAAAGTTATGTACTGGTTGTCTGTCAGTATTTTAGACTCTATGATTGTGCATATTCAGGATGCAAGTACGCCAAAGGAGGCATGGGATACTTTGTCAAAAATGTATGGCACAAACACGCAAGCCAGGAAAATGCAGCTCAAACAAGAGTTGCACAATGTGCAAAGAGAAAGTATGAGCATTAATGACTACCACATGAAGGTGAAGAAGATTGCAGATGCACTTGCTTCCATTGGGTCGCAAGTGGAAGATGATGATTTAGTTTCTGTGACCTTGAATGGTCTAGGAAAGGATTATGCACAGTTCCGAACATCCATTTCTGTCCGTGAAAGATTTCTCGATTTTGAGGAGTTGATTGCTCTTCTAATTTCTGAGGAGCAGAGAAATAGTGGTGCATCTTCTTCAGGAGGAACTTCAAAAGAAATTGTCTTCTACTCAAATGCTGGAAGAGGTAGAGGTAGAGGTAGAGGAGGCCGATCTGGAGGCCGTGGTAGAAATCAGAATATGCAGCAAACTCAAGAAAACCAATCCTATGGAGGAGGACGTGGTAATTCTAGAGGCAGGGGGAGCCAAAGAGGTCGTGGTGGATGGCAAAGAGGCCAAAATGCAAACAGCAATGTTGAATGCTACTACTGTAGTAAAATGGGTCATATGGCTAAAGATTGATATAAAAAGCAGAATGACATCATGAATGGAAAATTGCAACAAGGGAATTATGCATCTTCTAGTAGACAGGGTGATGACAGAAATGAGCATTTGTTTATGGTGCAGCACATGAACAATTTTGTGACAAGTGCAGAAGAAAGCAACAAAGTGTGGTATGTTGACTCAGGTATGTCAAACCACATGACAGGTAATGCAGAATGGAAGTAGGATGCAAGGAAAATGGAAAAAGTAGGATTTGTGGAGACTGGTGATGATACTGCACATCCTATTGTGCAGATTGGAAAAATTCCTTTGTCTATATAGGATGCGAAAAAGAAATACCTGTCAGATGTATTTCATGTCCTGAATATCACCAAGAATCTGCTTTCTATTGGTCAAATGGTTGAGTAGGGCTTGCAGGTCAGATTTAATCCTCATGGATGCTTTGTTGAGGATATGAAAAATAAAGGTCGCTTGATAGCGAAAGGAAAGAAGAAGGGCAGAATGTTTACGTTGGATGCAGACATGCCTAAATTGAGTGCATCAATGTTTGCACATGGGATTGGTGTAGTTGTAGATATTGATATCTGGCATAAACGCATTGGTCATGTTAATGTATAGTGACATAAATCAATGCAGGCCCAAAATATTGTTGCAGGATTTCCTAAATTCAAGGTTGCAGAAATGCATAAGGTATGTGAAGCCTGTCAATTTGGAAAACAGGCAAGGAAACCATTTCCTAGACATGTTCAAGAGAGTAAGGAGTCATTGGAATTAATCCACTTGGATGTGTGGACTACTCAAACTGCATATATTGGAGGCTGTTATTATTTTGTCACTTTTATTGATGACTATAGCAGAAAAGTTTGGGTGTATTTTATGAAAAAGAAAAGTAAAGTGTTTGGGCATTTCAAAACTCTTAAAGCTATGGTTGAAAAAGAAATATGCTTGCAAATAAAATGCCTAAGGTCAGATGGAGGGGGAGAGTACCTCTCAAATGAGTTTGCAAGGTTTCTGCAGGAGCATGGCATAAAGCAGCAATATTCATGTAGTCATACCCCACAACAAAATGGAATTGCAAAAAGAAAAAACAGGCATATTGGAGAGGTATCTCGTGCCGTGCTCAACGAAAAAGACTTGCCAGATTTTTACTGGGCTGAAGCAGTTGCTATGGCAGTCTACATAATGAACAGGACTCCCACTACAGCAATACATGGAATGACTCCAGAGGAGCAGTATACTGGTAGGAAACCAGATATTTCTCATTTGAAGATTTGTGGTTGCATTGCCTATGTTCATGTGCCAGATGAGTTGAGATCCAAGTTGGATCTAAAAGCTAAGAAGTGTATCTTTATTGGTTACTCTCTGCAGAAGCAGAAAGGGTATAGATGCTATAACCCTTCTACTCGTAAGTTTATAGTGAGCAAAGATGTTGTTTTTGATGAGATGAGTAGCTGGTATAAACCAGTAAATCTGATTGATGATGTAGATGCACAAAATGGTAATGCTGCACAGAATTCACAGGAGCAGTCACAAAATATTAGTGGACCTGGAGTGTCCTCTAGTAGTGCTTCACAGTCTTCGCCATGGACAGGCAGATTGAGATCAAGAGAATCTCCTCAAAACAATGCAGATAGTGGTATGCAGGTTTCACGAAAAAGAAAAGATAAGGTAGATCAGCCCATGTTTGATGTGAATGCATGTCACTCTTATGTGGATGGTGAATCCAGTGGCTCAGAACAGAGCATTGATGATGAGTTGGGTATTCCTTCTGTTGTTACACCTAGAGTAAGGAAGACCAGGGATGTTTTGAGAGCACTTGGAAGTGAGCCTACTTTGCGCAGGTCAACCAGAGCTAGGTATCCTGTGGATAGGCTGAAATATGATGGATTTACAGCCATTCACTATGCCTATATAGTCAAAGTGATACAGGAACCAGAACCCACTTCTTTTGAGCAAGCCATGCGAAAAGAAAAATGGGAGAAACCTATGGATGCCTTGGAAGAAAATGCTACATGGAAATTGGTACCTTTGCCTAAAGATAAGAATGCAATTGGTTGTAAGTGGGTTTATAAGGTGAAGCGCAATGCAGATGGTTCTGTGAATAGATACAAGGCAAGATTAGTAGTCAAGGGGTATGCACAAACATATGGCATTGATTATGAAGAAACATTCAGTCCGGTTGCAAGGATGGCAACCGTAAGAGCAGTCATTGCTATGGCTGCATCAAAGGGATGGTCTTTACATCAGATGGATGTAAAGAATGCCTTCTTGCATGGTGATTTGCAAGAAGAGGTCTATATGGAGCAGCCACCAGGTTATGTGCATGTTGTTCATCCTGAGTTTGTTTGTAGGTTGAAGAAAGCCTTGTATGGCTTGAAGCAAGCACCTAGAGCATGGTCTGACAAGATAGGACAGTATCTTGTCACTATTGGCTTTCAGATTTCCAAGGCAGATTTCTCACTTTATGTGAGAAAAACAAAGAAAGGTATTATGCTGCTTGTCATTTATGTTGATGATTTGATTATCACAGGTGATAGTGATGAAGATATCCTTCATGTGAAAATGCTATTGAAGCAGAAGTTTGAGATGAAGGATTTGGGAGAGTTGCGTTATTTCTTGGACATTGAGGTGATTAGATCACCAAGTGGGATACGGCTCTTGCAGAGGCAGTATGGATTGGACATGCTGTCCAAATATGGGATGATAGGCTGTAAGCCTATTTCAGTTTCTTTGGAGCAGAATGTGAAGCTAAGTGCAGATGCATGTGAGCTTCTGGAAGACCCTACTATATATAGACGCATAGTAGGAAGTTTGATTTATATGACTATTACCAGGCCAGATTTGAGCTATGCTATTGGATTGATAAGTCATTTTATGCAGGCTCCAAGGAAACCACATTTGGATGCAGCTAGACGCATACTCAGGTATGTGAAGTCCACATTGCAGTATGGACTACTTTATGAGACTGGGGTTCAAATAAAGTTGCATGGATACATGGATGCTGATTGGGCTGGTAGTATTTCTGATAGACGATCTACCAGTGGATATGTGTTCTCTTTTGGGAGTGCTGCAGTCACTTGGAGCAGCAAGAAACAACCTACAGTTGCCTTGTCGAGCACAGAGGATGAGTACAGGGGTGCAACAATGGCTGCATGTGAGGTATCTTGGTTGCATAAGCTACTTTATGATATGATTAACCTACAGATGGGCCAGTTGTCCTTTATTGTGACAACATGAGCAGTATACACTTGGCAAATAACCCAGTCTGTCATGCTAGAACAAAGCAAATTGAAGTGCATTATCACTATGTGCGGGAGAGGGTTTTACTAGGTCTTATTGATCTAGTTTATGTCAGCACAGAGGATCAGGTAGCTGACATATTCATGAAGGCATTGGGCGACGAGAAGCTGCGCAAGTTTAGAGACCTGCTTGGTGTGTAGGAATTGGGATTGAGCTTGAGGGGGAGTGTTGAGATATTGAGCTCCACTCGTGATATGCCAAGGTGATCGTTGTGCATTTATGTCACCGACTTGTTAGCTGCAGATGCGGTTGGTACACCACCCATGAATAATAGCTAGATGACAGCTATCCTTATCTACTCTAGTTCGTGGATCAGTTAGTATGCCACCTTAGTTAGTTGAGTTTGGTTTTGAGACCCATATATAGGGTTCTTATATTTCTTTGTACTAGTGTTCTTTTTGGCTTACACAACTAAGAAGAGGAAAACTGTTTTCAGTCTCCACCTGTGTGTGTATTCCCCCATTGTGCAAGTGAGAAAGCTACAAGTGAGACTCCTTCCTTCTCTCCCACAAGCCTGACACACCCAATATCACTTAGCAACATCCCAAATGGGTGCCCAAATGCCAACTGTAGTCGCCTAAAAGCCAAACCACACAAACTCGTAACCATAAAACATCACATCATGGGCCTACGAGGCAAAGTTGGTGCCACTGAAGCAAACAAACGGTCAATCTGTGATGGGTGTCCAAAGACCTATTGCTCTCAAGGCTACTACGGAGGCAACAACTGGATTTGGTTGCCAAGACTATGAGCGGCACCACATGCCCCTCAATCCATGCCCTCTAGTCCATCTCAAAAAAATGCAAAGGCAGTGAGGAATGAGAAACCAATTGATCCCAAATGCACCAAACCCAGAGGACCTCAACGAGTTTATCAACCAAAACCACAACCATCTACCCCTAAACTAACTCAACCTAGAACTTTTAGCATCCCAGCTACTCCACAAGCAAAAAGCAATGTATCATCTTACCCCCAAGACCAACCCATTGCACAAGTGGCCACTAAACACCCTATTGACCAATTCATGGCGCATGCATCAATTCCTAAGTTATCCAATCCATCCAAAACCCAACCTCCCATAGGCCTTAGACCCTCCTATGAGTGTAGATCTATCCTTGCCTTGGCCTTGGACCTCTCCATGAACACGGGGATGACGCCGTTACCTATATCAGAAAATTGGACGCCACATTCACCATGCTAGCCAAGAGCTATGAATAGCTGGACTTAGGCCTTCTTGATGAGATATTAGCAATGGAAGTATGCTCCTTGCCATGCAGTTGGGAGGAATGCGAGTTCATGTTTCGTCAAGATTCCCAAGGTAGCTGAGGAATTGATCACCAATGAGATCTCTTGTGAGCATGCTCGTAAAACAAAGGTTGATCACATCAGATAGTAGGAGCAACGTCTCTACAATAAGCCAAAGCTAGAAGAGCTAATAAAGCTAGCCGACTTTGACTCTTCCTTTCTATGAAAATGGTATGCTCTACGTCTCCAATGGGAACAAGAGGGCTGCCAAATTATGATCAACATTGAGTAGAGACATGCAATCAATATCGTTGAGTATGACACTACCTATGTGGCTTCTACCTCATTCAAAGTCTTATCCATCATGCACAAACAACCTTTAGAGGAACATGTCATGGCCCATTCCTATTTGGATCGACCTGATTGAGGAAGAACTACACATTGCCAGTAGATGAACTTTGGAGACTTCTGACTTGATGTCCTGACCTACATTACACACGTAGACATTAGATCTCATGACATGGACCACCACTCCCACTTGGAATATAATCCAAATTTCTATGATTGGCTCACAACAAAGTAAAGCATAGCAAGCATGCACTTAATGCCCTTAACCCTTCCTCCTCCAATCCTTGGAAGGATTTTCATCATTCTCAGGGGGGGGGGGGGAGGGTGGAAAAGAAATCGTGACTTAAACTTCAGAACTTCAAACCAGAAAAGGTTCAAAAGCAAAAAATGATGAATAAAGGGAACTTGTACTGGAAGAAAAGATTTTATGGAATTCATGCTTGGAATGTGTGGATTGCCTGAAGTATACAAAGTTTCCATTCTTTACTAGAACATCACATCATTCCATAATGTTTGTTCTTAAAATTTTTTCTTTTTCGCAAAAATTACTCTCAAATGAGCTAATTGTAAGCTGTTGTGCCATACCAAGAACTCAAAATGGTAGGCCAACTTCTATTCTTAGAGGAAGATCACAACAGGTACTCACTAGTCATTGAATGCAAGTCTACACAACTAGTTAAAGTACTGCAATGTTAGCAATTTGGGAGAGTTGGTAAAAAAGGAAGGAGTACCGAGACAAATAGTTGATGAGTGCAACCTCCACAGATATGTAGAGAAGGTGGGTGAGAAGATTGACCACGACAGGTGCACAGAATACTTGAGAAATTTCAATGCAAGGAAGAACAATGGCATGGTAACTATCAAGAGGGAAGGGTCCTCTAAAAGGATAGAGATTGTGCTTAGCCCAGAGATAGTGGAGAAGGCCTTAGTGTTGGCCAATACACAAGGGAAGAGATAGAAGAGGGACATTTATAGCATGTTGAAGATGCTGAAGACTAGGTTCACACCAATGACGGGGTCAATCTAGCAGATATCCTTGACTTTGCCGTCTAGTTATAGGCCAAGATGGTGCATGCCCTGTTCTCCAGTCAATACAATATCCTCATGGCTCAAATTCCAGTGATGCTAATTCTTGAAAGTATTGCAGCAGGGGCCCTAGATGAAGAAAACCTAAATGCCTATGTCTGCAAGACAATTGAATCATTAGCCAAGGCATTGTCATTGAGCTAGAGACCTGTAGGAGGGGAGTCACCGGCCACCACAACCAAATTGGATTGAAAAATGCCTACATCAAAAGCATCCCTGATAGGGTTTGGAGGGGAGCTGACCACCACCATCCAAGAAACTGTGGGAGAGAAGGAAAGGGAAGAGGAAGTAGGGGAGACTCCAAAGAGATCTCCCATCTAAGAGCGGCACCTCTCCCTAGTCCCACAAATCCCATCAACATCTTTGAAGGCAAGAAAGGTGGGAAACAAAGAAGTGAGGAAGCCACATAAAGAGAAGGTAGAGAGAGCCTCAAGAAAGAAGGGAGTTCAACCTCAAGCTTAGTAAGCAACAAGAAAAGTCTAGTGAAAGGACCATGAAAATTCCAAGCAAGAAGAAGAAAATCTTATTGAAAATTCCAAGCAAGAAGAAGAAGCAGGAACACTTATTGTGGAAGGTAGAAGAAGAATCCTGAAGGACAGAGGAGGAATGAAGGAAGAGGCAACAAGAGGAGGAGGAAAGACTAAGGAGAGAAGAGGATGAGCAAATGGCTCTTGCCACATCAAGCTATTGGTCAAGCAATCCTCCCATGCTGAAGAGCTGGCTAAAAGGAGTCTAGATGATGCACTTGGAACCAACTCCATAGCAGTAGAATCGGCCACAGGACCTGTGGAGAAAGGCAAAGGTAAGGCCCCATTGGAACCGCCCCCACCCATCATGGTCACCATCGCTTCTACCACCCAAGAAACCATGGATGACTCAATGGAACAAAGCAACATGATGGCTTGGGTGTAATATCTAGTGAACACGGTGCAACATCTTGGACCAGCACCCAGTGGAGGAGTCCCCCATACCAAGAACAAAGAGGCATGCCCCTGCTGTGGATGCTAAGTCCAGGAAGGACCCGAAGAAGGCCAGGGTGGAAGCCTTGACCATGTCCATACACTCGCCCATGCCAAGGTTGGCACAATACGATGAGTATGCCAAGGAACTACTAGGCCAGCTGGAAAGAATGAAAGAGGAGAGGAAGGAGGCAGCACTAGTGGAGCTAGAAAATGAAAAGGAAAAATTCTCAGCCTGCCAACTTGAAAAAACATGGCAAATAGCCATCCAGCAAAGGCAGATAAGTGACCTGAGGGAAGAGTTGGAAGCTAAACAAACAATAGAAGGGAAAACAGAGGAGAAAGTCACAAAAGAGCCCCATGGCAAGGAAAGCAGAGAACAAGTGATGTTGGAGAAGGACTTTTCAATCCTCATGGCAGAATGAGTAGATGCAAGAGTACCTCGACTAGCTAAAGAGAATCAAAGAGGAGCTCACTGAGGAGCTAGGAAGGGTTAGGACCCACCAAGCCTACATAGAGTGTAGAAAGGAGAAACAACAAAAGGAAGAGCTACTCAAGGAATTGCGTGAGACCAAGGCACAAAGAGACAAAGTGGTAGCCAAAAAACTAATAGATATGGAAACACAACTTCAAGTGGCCCTCTTAGAATGAGAATGATTGGTAGAGCAGCAGAACCACCTCAAACAACAGAAAGAGAAAATGCTCAGAATCTAGAAGGAGCACCCTATTTAGAGTCAAGCAATGGAAATTATGACCTAATGAAGCTACACAAATTTTCTTGTTAGTCTTGGTGAGGCAATCATGAGAAAATTATGATCGTTTTTTTGGCGAGCAAGAAAGCATATGATCAATACTGGGCTTAAGCTAGCATGTGCTTAGTCTTGGATAAGAATTATCATACAATTTTGGTCCTTGAGTCTCAATCTCAAGTAGGCAAAGCAAGAAACTAACCACTCACAGGCAAGTGCAAAAGTAGGCAAGTATCAAGCAAGTAGACTAGTGACAATGTGGCAAGCTAAGGAGATAGATTGGTGATGAAATGGCAATCTAAGGAGGTGGGTAGATTGGTGATGATGATGTGGCAAGCCAAGGAGGATAGATTGGTGATAAAATGGCATATGGAACTCTAAGGATGTGGGTGGACTTAAGCTAGTAAGTCATGCAATCATGGCCTTAGCTTGCAATCGTAGACTTGACCTACATTGAATGCAATCATGGGGTGGATTTAAGGCTTTGAAAGGTAAAAATCAACATATCTCTATTGTGTGCATCCTTTTGATAGGTGCAAGCTCTTCCCCTCTCTTCTATGGCTATGAAAAAGTCTCTTCTTCTCCTCTAGAGGCAACAATGCAAAGAAATCATACTTATATGTGTTGAATGATTGCTTGAGATTGCTTGACTTATTGCTAGAAAGAGTTGAGGGTAAGCAAGAGATTTAGAAGAGATCTAAAGAAATCATACTTATATGTGTGGAATGATTGCTTGAGATTGCTTGGCTTATTGCTTGAAAGAGTTGAGTGTAAGCAAGAGATTTAGAAGAGATCTAGAGAATGCAACTTATCAAGATTTCATGGCTATTCAAGAGGGAGGAGTTCTTGAAGTGTATCTCTTTAGCTTAATGTGATGGATTTGATACTAATGCGAATCCCTTCTTCTTCCTCTCTTCTCCTCCTCTGTGGGGATGGAGGTCGCTTAATCTTGTAGATTTCAAGTTTTCCTTCTCTCGATCCCTCTTTATTCTCTCTTTCTCTCACATCTAAGCTATAAACAAATCAAGTATGTTTCTCTCCAAGGTCATCATCTTGGTCATGGTCATCTTAGGTTAGCAGTCATAACCATCTAAATCAGATGTTTTGATTGCTTTCAGTATAGAATATACCAAATTGAAGTTTGTTTGCAAAAGTTACAACCATTACATGAATTTCCTAGCTAGCAATGGTAATTGTGGTCTATCCCTTTTTTCCAATCATAGTCAGCTCATCCTTAGGGCATAAACATCCCTTGTGTACGGCCATTGTAGTGTGACGTAGGCTTCTTTCTCTTTCTCCAGTGCTAGCACCACTTGTTTCCTTTCTTCTTCTTTTTGGTCACTTTTCTCTTCTAGGGTCTTCATCAGAAAATCATTGAAATCTTGTCCAAGCCCTTGAGTGATGAGAGGTACGTGAGATGACATTTCTTCTACCCTTGGAACTTTCTCACCCTCTCCCCACCACTGATTCTACCTCCTTTGTGGCCAATACCTTTGATAGTACTAGTTCCTTTGGTCTAATTTTGGAGACTAAAGAATAGATGGCATCAAGCCATTATGCTGCCAAGGTTGTGTGGTTGCTCCGTTTGCCTAAATGGGGTAGTGGTAGGGGTGGTAGATTTAGTGATAGGGTGGCTCTTTCCATCTATTGGCTTGGTGGCAGGAGTGGTGGTAATGTTTGGGTTGGTTCATTCCCTTTGCCTTTAGTCTTTTGTTATTCCCCACTTGTTGAACTCCCTAATTTCTCTTCACTCTTGCTCAAGCTTGCTCCAGGTTCTAGTCTAGGTGGGCTATGAGTCCTCCTCTTCTTATATCCACCTTTACTTTTCCTATGTGTTGGATATTGTCTTGCTTGTCGTTATTTCCTTTGAGGTCACTTCCTCTACACTGAGGATGTTGTTGTGTCCTCCTAGGTGTCTATTATTAATTGCCTAGTTGTATTTAGGTTATTTAAAGCTTCTTCAACAATTGCAATTAACACCCCTCCAAATGTAACCATGGCAACTCTTCTAGTAGCTTTTTCCCTTACAGGTTTCCCACTTCCCAAATACAAGGGAAAGAGCTATTGGAAAAATTCAAAAAATATGAAAATTTCAAAAAATCCCAAATACAAGTAAGGGAAGACAAAAACAAAAAAATTAAAAAAATTAAAAAAAGTGAAAGTGGAAGACAGTCCCAAGGCAAGAGAAAGACGGAGGACAAAGACGCAATAAGGAAAATTTGAAGACACAAAGTGTAGGAAAAAGTCTAAATGTAAGAGGAATGCACACAAGAATAAGCACATCTTAATATTTTTGCAAAAAGAGCACAAACGGCTTGTAATTTATCTTGTAAAGGAGCATCAGGCTCTCTCGGGCTCTCTCGCATGCAAGTTGTAAAGAATGAGAGACAAGTTAAGGCCATGCTAATAGGAAAGGAGGGGGGAAAAGAGTGGAGGAATGGACAAAGGCTGGATCAAAAGGGAATGGCCTCCCAAGGAGGAGATAGGGCATATATGAAAGATAAAAAGTGAATGAAGAAGCTCATTCTTGGTGTGTGGCAAAACTTGCTCTTTTCTTGCTTCTTGCTCTTGCTTCATTCTTGTGTATGAGGGAGAGAGGGAGTATGAGAGAAGGAGAGTGTATGTTTGATGACTTTATTGATAAAGTATGTGCCTCTATCATCATTGACCAATTTGATCAGAGTGCCATACCTAGTGAGGATATCTCAAAATAAACATTTAGCAACTAATTTGGTTGTGTTATTTGGTAGGGCCCATGCTTCTACCCATTTGGTGCCATAATCTCTTTGTTGTCAATATATACTTGTTTCTAGTGCGCACAACATCAAGAGAAACATGATTGATGAAGTCCAATCTCCATTTCTAGAAGGATACAATAGGTAGGATTGGTCAAAGTGGCAAGTAGTCTCTGTTGACCCATACTTTGGTAGGTATGACATTGTTGCAGAGAACACTATGCATGGTTGGCCACCACCACAAACCATCTTGTCGAATTTTATGGATTGTTGCTTTGCCAGCAAAGTGACCACTAGCAATTGCTTAATGGGCTTTCTCCAAGCTGATGAATGTCAACCAAAAAGATAAATAGAACATACAAGACTACATCACTCACGTGAGGAGTCTCTACAAGAGGATACATACAGTTGAGTGATCCAACTAGAGATTGGTCTCCACTATATTCATTAATGGGATCTGCAATGAAGAACTCTACAAGGCCTTAGTGAGAAACTTGAACCTACAAAGGGATGTGCTAGCAAGAGTCTTTGAGGAGGCTATATGAATGAATGTCTTGCTCAAATAAAGAAGCTCTAGGGCTACGTAGTAAGGGAGAAACACATTTAGAAATGTTGAGAGAATTGTAGCACTTAGGGAATGAGTAACCCCCTAGTGAGCAAGACAAAGGAAAGAATGTTAACCAAATGCAAGCGATAGCCAAACAATCTAAAGTCAGAGCTAACCAGACTACTACAGGAGTCAATAGGAAGACTAGTGTGATCTCATGTCTAGTGTGTTGATGGGACCTAAAATGAGTCGACATTGGCTATAGCACTAGACCTTTGACATGCACAAGACAACCCCACGACCTTGCGGCCAAGAGCGTCTACAGGACACATTGCCATGCCATCGTTTTTATATTTTGCTTTTGTATAGTGTTTGTAGTCCAACCCTTAACCTTCTCAGACTCCTTAGAGTGAGACCCTACACATTTTGGTGTAATTCACCACGTAGAACAACATAGGATGCACCCCTCGGCTGATTGTCGTGGCCCCATTGCAACCCTCCTACACCTTGGGGATTGGCCCCTCGATGCATCGCTAACACATATAACACATAAACAGACTTCGCTCTTGGTACCAATATTATATCATTCCAGGAATGTACCAATCCTCACTTACTTGTCCCCTTGGACCCACTGTCTAGACCTACAGCTTGGGTGCCTTACTCTCTCTAGCATGGGTCATTTATAATTCAACCAATTGCTATGCATGTCAGGAATAAATACCATGTGTATGATTTATGCAATAGTGGATGCCTTATTGTGCACAAATAGTTATGGTTTGAAATCAGCCTATGTGTCATGTAAAAACATCCCTTTTAATGAATTTTCACTAATACACAATGCTTTGTTGCAGAAACCTAGCACCAAGGCGAACCTCGTATTGCCAGATCCATTATTTCCAAATAAACTGCATCCTAAATGTTATGCATAAAGAGAACAATCAAACTTTGTATTATTTCAGTGCTTAAACTGTTATATAACATCATCCTTCCCATCACCATTTAAATCTTGTTGCATTGCATGGGTGTAGAGGTTCTTTTATGTCATGTTTTGTATGTAAAAGCAATAAATACACACTTTAACAAAAAGGACAAGGGACAAACTGAGGCTTAATCTCATGCTTCAGCCCCATCAGACATTCACATACATAGATCTCATTTTTTCATTTTTTTCGAATGCAAGAAACCCATTTTTGTCCATTTTCTTCTATTTTTTCTATTTATTTTTAATAAGAAACAGGTATTTTCTCATTTTTTTCTGATGACTGATCATTGAAATTGAAACTCAATATTTTTTCCTTATTTTACCCCATGTCCACTCATTTCCTCCACTCAAAATAAAAAAAACTATCAATTTCCATCAAAATTAGTGGTTTTTCGGGTTTTGAAAATTTATAATTGATGTAAATGAATACGGGTTCTGCATAATAGTGATTGCAACCCTCAAGCATAATGCAAGAAACCTTCAAATAAAATTTTAGCTCATGTGCACACCATTTAGACCATGAACGATAAAAAACAAGCAAAATTCTTTCATAAAATAGAGTATACCGCCTTTTTGCGTGTTTTAGGTTTTTTGAATATTTAATTGGGACTGTGTATCGAGCAACCAGCCATTAATTTCAGCATAGATCTTCAACCTTCAGGAGTTGCTTGACTAATAGGTCCGATGAAGTCAATGCCCCATTTTTTGAAGGGTTGTCAAGCTATTATGGGGGTTAACTCCATCTTATCTTTGCGTCGGGGCATCTTAGTCCTTTGGCACTCATCGCAGTGTTTAACGAACTTAGCGGCATCGCGGAATAGGGTGGGCCACCAGAGTTGGGATTGTAATACCTTATGGGGGTCATGTCCCCACTAAAGTGCCCGCCAGCTATCCCGCCATGCGCCTCTCCCAATACATTATGCATCTCATGCTCGCACGCGCATCTACGTAGCAGCCCGTCCTGTCCCAACCTATAGAGTTGGCCAGCAATTAGTTGGTATGGCTAGATTTTTAAGATAAGTCTCCTCAGCCTGGCTTTCTCAATAGGTCCTCTGACAGGCCGTTTTCTAACACTTGGACAACATCATCTACCCAGTAAGGCGTTAGATCAGCTCTAAACAAGCCCCCTTCGCTAGACAAGCCAAAGAGGTGCGAGTCCAATTCTCTATGTTGTGGTCCTCCAGATCTTTGTGTCCTCTTAAGGTCCTACAGATGGAGTTCCCTAGTAGCCCGCTATGCTTTGGGATCCTCTCCTAGTAGTGGGTTCCTTGATATTATTAAGGTTCCTGTTAAGCTCCTTGTTACTAAAACCGTCATTAATCTTATCCACAACTTGTGCTTCGTGCTTTCTAGTGCTCAGTGTGGAAGCAGGCTTTTCCCTTCCTTGTAGTGTACCTTAGGTGATGAAATCGAAAGGTGAGGTGAGGATGCAATAAATGCCTGATGCAGGCTCCACCCCACTGCCTAGGATTGTGGCCTGATGTGGCTTTTGGTGCAGGTCCTAGCCAATCTAAAGTCTTACAGAAAGGCCATGTTGCATTCCCTATCTTGCTTCAGGATTGGTTAGTTGGTTGGCTAGTCGACGAACGTCACATCCAATTCCAAATTATGTCCGCCCGGTGTCTAGCTATTTGGGGTGAATCTTCGGTCACCTTGTTTGGTCTCCAGCTTCCAAGATTAAATTGGGTTCCCTGGGGGGTCAGAGACATGACCATGGTACCTAGGACTATGGCCTAGGTGAACCACCTTCTATTCAAGCTCTGGTGCTCTGGTCTGATTCTGGGACTCGAACGGGGGCTGGTCCGATTCTGGGAATCGGATGGGTTGGTCCAATCTTACTCTGGTCCAACTTCCCTTAGTAAGACAGGGATGGTCCGACCACTGCATTGGGTCAAGTGGCTCAAGTCTAGGACTCGGACACGTGGCCCGACTTGGTGGGCTGGTCTGATTATAGGAGTCGGATTTAACTGTGCGATTTTCAATTGGTCCATCCTCGGAGTCGGGCTGTCCAAATCTCGAAATCGATCAATTCGACTCTCGAAATCGGATGGTCCGATTCTGGGAATCAGACGGACTAGTCCGACGGCGTGACTGACGGCCCGCAAGTCGCGCACAGTGCCTTTAGGTCAATGCCTACTCTATCAAATTGTGCCGCACTTTCCAAATCAATGAGAGCAAAAGAGGGAAACATCTGGCATATCTTGAAGCGATGGGGCACTCGATCGGTCAGCACTTCACGATCTCTCGTGGCTCTCTCCCTCTCTCGCTCTCTCTCGGGCTCTCAGGCTCACAGCCTTCTCAGAAAACAGGGTGTCAAATGTGGGTACCCTGGTCTCTTGGGCCCCTTATTACCTTCCTCAGTCTGTTATAGACTCAGAGACTAATCTCATACACTCCACCACAGCCAGATGTCTGAATCTGTGCCCAACTTCCATGTCTCCAATAGTAGCAAAACCCTTCTATTCCCTTCTTTTTCCTATCCTACCCTTAACCTATTGAAACAGAAATCAGAAATAGAAATAAAGTCAGATGGTCCTACTCTAACATTCAGCGGCAAATCAAAATACTTACTTGCTCCAGGGATTAAAACCTCCTAATCCTCCTAACTATCTCGAGCATCGATTTAGGCTGCAAACCCTACTGCCATGCTCGATCTGATGCGCGTGGCGCTCAAGGCTCAATTTCGTCTGTCCTAGCAACAAAACCAAAATGTAGGGGAACTACGGAGCTCTACCTCGAGACCTACGGACCGCTTATTGATCAAGCGTTTCAAGCCGAGCGGCCATGGCTACCTCTCACATAGCCGATGTGCAATGCCTACCTTGTGGGTGTAGTGAGCTTACCTTGATGCTCGATCAAGTTCCCTCCTCTCTCTCACACTCCGGTAGCTCCAAGTTCCTTGTAACAAGTTCAAGCAACCTCAAGCCCTCTCTGTCAAGCTCCATCCTCCATAGCCGTGCGAGATAAGAAAAGAGAATAAGGGAAGGAAATATGAAGAGAGAAGATGGGGAGCTTCTTCTCCACGATCCCTCACTCTCACACACTCACTCCCTCACTCCCTCACACTCCATCAATCCCTCACTCAAGCACAAGCAAGAAGGTAAGAAGCAAGAGAAGAGGAAGAAGAAGCTTTAGCCACACCCAAGAATGAACTTCTCATTCACTTTTGAACTTTATATACATGCCCTACTTTTTGGGCAGTCATCCCCACTTTTTACATGGCCGGCCATTAGTCTACGGCCATTAGTCTAGGCCATTAGCCTAAGCCCTCTTTTTCTATTTTCCACCATTCTAACTTATCCCGTTCCCACTAATGCATACAATTTGCACAAGAGTGAGCCCGGCGCTCTTTTTACAAGGATTCGAGGGCGCCTTCATATTTAATGGTGCGCTTTTACTCTTTTCTTTTCTCGAGGTGACACTGTCATTCAGATTTTCAAAGTCTGACCTCCATCCAGGATGCCTTTTCCTTCCTTTGTCCTATGCCTTCTTGGTTGTCTCTTTCTTCCATTTTTTCCGCACTTCTACTCCATTTTTCGTTCCTCTGTCCTACGGTAAACAACCATCTCATTAGTCGTCCTTTAACATATGCTTTGTCTATTATAAAGGACAGGGCTTCATGATCCACGTAGAACTTAAAATGTGTTGACAATAGATAGTGTTGAAACTTCTCTAGTGCAAACACCATTGCCAAGCACTCAAGCTCTGTCACTGTGTAGTTCCATTCCCTATCAGTGACATTTCGGCTTGCATAATATATCGATTGATCTAATTTAGAGGGGGCCTTTTGACATAGAACAACACCTAGCCCTTCGACTGAAGCATATGTGTGCACATGGAACTCCTTCGTCCAATCAGGAGGTTGTAAAATAGGTGCTTGGATAAGGCACTATTTTAGGGTATTAAAGGCTTCTTCACAATCATCAGTCCAAAGAAAATCTGCATCTTTTCTTAGGAGCTTGTGCAGAGGGGTTGCCTTGGTTGCAAAATGTGCAATAAATCTTCTGTAGTAGCCCACATGGCCAATAAATCCTCTCAATTACTTGAGGTTTGTTGGTGATATCAAGGTGGCAATCTTTTCAATCTTCGCGAGGTCTGTTGCAATCCCTTGTGCCAAGACAATATGGCCCAAAAGGACTCTTTAGGAGACGCCAAAAGACACATTTGTCGGGGTTGAGAGAAATCCTATACTCTCGGCATCTATCAAAACATTTCTCTAGGTGTCCCTAGTGCTCACGGATCAAACTATAGACACAAAAGTCATCAAGATACACCTCAATGAAATCATGCAAATGATTCTAGAAAGTAGCCATCATTACTCATTGAAAGGTGGCATGAGCATTACAGAGCCCAAATGGCATCACTCTATAGGCATAGGTCCCCCATTCTGTGGTGAAGGTTGTTTTGGATTGGTCCTCTTCTGCAATTTGGACTTGGTTATATCCGTTGAATCCATCCAAGAGGGAATACAGCTCATGGCCTACCACTATGTCCAACAATTGGTCTATAAAAGGGATAGGAAAATGATCCTTCTTTGTCTTCGAATTGAGCTTTCGAAAGTCCACACATATTAAGTTTCCCGTTCTTCTTGGGTACTACCACAATGGGTGAAACCCATTCACTGTTAGCCACGGGATAAATGAACTCGACTTCAAGAAGTTTCAATAATTCAACCTTCACCAGTGTAGAATAATTAGGATTCATACGCCTTTGTCTTTGCCTTACAGGTTTGGCATCAGGCTCTAGGTCAATATGATGTTGGCATACTATGGGATTAATCCCCTTTAGGTCTTTGTATGACCAAGCAAACACGTCTAAGTTCTCTTTGAGTAGGTCTCACACGACCATTAATTCTTCCTCGGGAAGATTGAGGCCCACTTTCAGGTGATGTTCAGTACCATCAGTATCCAAGAATTTTACTTGTCTTTCACCTTCCACTTCGCAAATGAATGTCCCACGAATTACTTCCAGAAAGAGGTCTCACTCTTTCAAGAGAGTAGTGTCCTTGTCTAATGTTCCAATAGAACCAGTGTCCTCCTTCTGAATAGATGACTCATTTGTCCGTTGAGGTTGCTGGAAGGATATCAGAGCTTTGTTTGCTTCTGTGTTAGTGGTAATTTCTTCTAGACTTATGTATTCATCTTCAGAGGATGCGTCCAAGAATGTCACATAGCATGGACCTTTTAGCGGTCGTGGCTCTGAGGGCTTTGGCTTCTGTTGACAAGGAGCATCATCATCATCTTTTCTTTGGATTGAACAGTCCAGGGCGACAAGAGCCACTGGTGAACTTAATTTTTATGCTTTTAATCCATTGCTCATACAGATTCTGTATACTTCGTGGTCCATTGGCCAACCCAAATGGAACCATGGTCATTCCACTTAATACCCTAAGATCTTTGTCTATCAAAGGAAATTTTTCATCTGCACTTTCATAACCTACTTCGTTTTCTTCCTCATCATTTTCATCCTCTTCCTCTAGAGGCTCTGTCTCTGCTTCTGTAGAGGCTCTATAGGAGTTTAATAGATCTCCTGCCTCTGCATCTGCTTCTACTTCTGCTTCTGTTACAGTCACTATCTCTGTGACTGTCTCTGGTTCTGTCTCTGCCTTTGCTTCTTCTCTATCTCTGTTCTACATCTGCTATGTCTCTGTATCTGTTACTGCTCTGTATCTGTTCTTTCTCTATTCTGTCTCTACGACTATCATGTAGCAGGGAGAACAATACATCCATGCTTCTATTTCACTGTCAAATGTGATTTTATAAGTCAATTCTAGTTGAGGTAGGAGGTATTCTCCCATGGACAAGGATTTTTCTTCCCTTGGTAGTTGGCTTACAGTGCCCACTATTAGGGATTGTGCCTCTGTTTTCTTAGGAAAGAATTGTTTAATAGCCTCTTTGTCTCCTGATGTACCATTTGTTACCTCATTGGAGGAGTCAATTATGACTTCGATGGATGTGGATCCATTACCTTTTTGCGATCCATACAACTTCAACACCACTTTGTTGGGTCCTCTGCCTAAGGTTAGGGTTCCTTTGAACCAGTCCGTCCTGGCTCTTGCTTCAAAAAGCCAAGGTCTTCCCAACATCAGAGGGTATGAGGTCCCATAAGAATTTAGTTTGACCACCAAATATGTCAACCAATAATCTTTTCCTGCAAGGGTTGTTTTTATGTATGGGAGGATGCCCAATGGTTTGATTCTGCTTTGGTCCACCAATCTGATAAGCCACTGTGTAGGTTGAATTCCTTGTAACCCTAAGTCCTTCATTGTCACATCTGTCATTATGTTTACTAATGAGCCTCCAACAATCAATCCATCTAAGATGAAGCATCCTTCTATCCATGCACTAATCTCTGGAGTTCTCGGATCTAGGAAGGCATTAGCCACATCTACTTCCTTTACAGGCTCTAGGGCTTTATTGGTCTTGGTCACTGTTGAAGGAGCAATCCTTAGTCCACGTCTTTTTATCAATATGCTTTTGAATTTCTTTTGACAGCTGGGAGACAGCATTAGTAACTTTTGGAATGCTAGGTTTGGTTTAAAAGTGTTTAGGTCTTTGACCAAGTCATAATCTTTGATAGTATCCACATGCTTCTCCAGCCAACTGGGGAATGGAGCTACCCCTATTTTCACCTTTCCTTTTTCTTCTAGTAATTGCAACATCAGCACTTCCTCGATTTTTGGAAGTTCTTCTATCTCATCTATCTCATGGACCTCTAGTCCTGTTTTTGGAACTATCTCTATGACTTTCTGTAGCACTACAATGCTCTATACTGCACTATTTTGTCCTGTACTGCTCCGTCCCTCTGTTGGTAGGTTGAACTTCACAGTCTTGGTAGGAGAGTTTTTCTCTTCTTGCACGATTGGTCCCTTCTTCTTGGCACACGTGACAATGGCAACTTTCGACTCTACCAGATTGGAGACAGGCTCTTGTGCCTTCTATTGGCTATCAGTGGCATTGGCCTTTACCGGGGCTGGACTTGGACAGTCCTTTGCAATATGGCCTTCTCCTTTGCATTTGCTACATAAGGGCTTGTAATCCACAGATTGTCTAGGGTTTGGAGAATTCGAGGAGATATTACCCTTTTCTCCACACTTATAACATTCCACCTCTGATCTTTGACCACCGCCAGACTGTCGTCCTCTGTAACTTTGAGAGGGAAACCTCCTTGGACCAAAATTAGGACCAAACTCCTTAGGCTTTGGTCCAATATCCTGTGTTGTCATTTTGGACTCTAACAAGTTGAATCTTGCATTTTCATCCTTCTTCTTCATTCATGCATCTCTTTTAGAGAGCAGATATCCTCTCTATGGTTCTTCCGCAAATAGTAGGAACAGAAGGCTCCAGGAATGGTTGGTTTTTGAGTACATCCAGTGGCTAAATGTCTAGCTAGATGACACTTTCCGCACTATGTATTAGAGCACATCACATCTCTTCCAGCTTCCGCAGGAGTGGATATATTGGCGGTATTCACCTTCAACGTCTGTAGCTACTTTGTAATCACATCCATAAGCTCTTTCTTGATACTTGCAACTGAGTTGGATAAGTAGTCCTTCAGATTTTCACCTCCTAAAGTACTTGTAGTAGGATTTTGGAAAGCTTCTGTAATTACTGTATACACTGGTTGGGTTGATCAAGAAGGTCCTCTATTCTAGTTCTGATTCAGAGCTCCTGTTGAGACTTGTGATTGTTGATTCCAGTTGGTAGGGTTCCACTGTTGTTGAGTTGCCATTGGAGGAATTGTTTGAGGCCATTGTTGTTGTGGTTGAACCATCATTTGAGGTAATGTCATCTGTGTGGCAACCACACTGGATTAGGTGCATTATACTGTGGCACTGTTTGCATCTGGGGATAGGGGTAGGGAGCTATCCCTGGGACTGCATTTGGTGGGTATACCATTCCTAGCATAGGAGGAGGTAAGACTCCTCTTCTTGGAGTCATTGACAACCTTGCTTCAACTTCGTCATACAATCTTGCACCTTCCACTGCAACTTGCAGATTGACTGGTCTTCTCAATTCCACAAACTTGTGAACTTCTAGGTGTAGACCTCTGAGAAACACTCCTTTTTGAATGCCTTTGTCCAAATGATGGTTTGTCCGTCTCTTCAAGATGGATTCCATTCGCAAGACATAAGCTTCTACTCTTTCTCCAGAGGACTGACTTTGGTTCATGAACTCCTCTCACATCCGCTCTTCAAAACCTTCACGCTTGAATTTGGTGAGGAAGGCCAACTTCAGGTCATCCCAAGTGCCAAAATTTCTTACTACTTGTCTCTCATACCACTGAAACACCGCACCTTTGAAAGTGGCGGGGAATATCGCTAACCAATGCTCAGGGGTTCTGGCATTGTTAGCCACACGTGCTACCATGAATTCTGCTACATGAAGATCAGGGTCTTCATTGTACTCTCCCTTAAAAACTAGCAATGGGACTATATTCGCTGGCCTATCATCAATATTTCCAAGACAAATCTAACTAGGAAGGGGACCTTAAGTCGCCATGGGGACTTCTGTAAAGAGTGCTTTTAGGGCGTCAAAGGAAGCTTCTGCCTGCGAGCTCGTTCTCAACTTTGATTTTTGCCTTCTCTCTTCTTACGTCCTCTGGACTCATTCTAATACTTGCCTCTTGATTGCGTCATTCATCAGGGGGTTGGCTCCAACCAGTTGGTCTGTACTCAACAGAATGGAATCAAAGAGGGCTTCGGTCTCTAGGGGATTCTCTAGCCAACATCTCCTCTACTTCCTTCTTTTCAATATCTCTGAATTCGGCTTTCAAACCACTACAGAGGGGGGGATATTCCGTTCTGAAAGTATCAAAACTCATTCTTCTTAGGATTGTTGTTGTGTCATTATAATAATGCCAGCTTTTGAGGGTTTCAACAGTGTATGTTGTGAAAAACACTCTGTCTACCAACTTCCAGTGGGTTGCTAATTGGACAAACAAGAGATTGTCAGTGCACCACGCATCCCATGTATCTTGCTGCTGAGCATCCACAAACAAATTCCAACTCTTTTCCTTCTTGTTTGCGTGAACCTCCACATACCACAACTCCTAAAGCTTCTTCACAATCTCCCACTTAATGTCTAGAAACTTCTCAACGAATGCCAAATCTTCCATGGATGGTCATTCTCTCTGTTTTTTCTCTTCAGTTTGTTCCCAAACAATTTGCCACCAAGATGCAAGTTTATGCTGCTTCAACAGGAAGAGAAAACAGTCCACCACATAGAGCATGCATCATGATGGTGATATGTTTCCGCCATTGTGGGATGAAATTCTTGTGGAAAGTGGCTTTGATAATGAGAAACTCCAACTCTTCAGTGGAAGAAGGAACTTTGCAAACATCCATTGAATTCTCCTCTTCTTGGCAATGCCATTTCCTTCATTTTCAGCCTCTCCTCATGCTTGTTGATGGCAAGTTTCCCCGGCTGCACACCAAAAACATGGAGCCCCAAGAGGAACACAAAGGAAAAGGGGATTCTACTACAAGAAAATATATCTTGTAACATCAACAAGCTTTTATTTCATTCTTTTGATGACCAAAACAAAGAAAACAGCAATTCTTCACGCAGCATCATAGTAGATATCTCCCACGAATTTGATAGAATCAACCATAATCTTCAACATCTTCATAGAATCCATCAATAGAACAAGGAACATAAAATAATACACCATCTCTGAATGGAAATCAATCACATAGTATTCATCTTCATTGTCTTCATAGTTCTTTTTCTCTCAATCTCTCATATACAGTTACACTATTTTGATAGAATTGACTATCTCTGGCTCTCTCTCTCTCAATAGTACATCATCTCCTCACTACAATACTCTCATAATGACTCTCAATAATCCTTCTTAGGTCGTGGATGCACCTCCCAAGAGGTATGTCTGATGTGAAGAGGCACCAGAGCCACTACAGTGTCTCTTCACAGCTCACTACTGTCACTGTAACTTCAATCTTCAGCAGCTGCTTCTTCCATTTGTTTTAGCTCTTTTGAACTTATATTCATTCTTTCCAAAAGTTAGAAAAATTTCCCAAAGTCACACATACATTCTACAAAACGCTTAAGAAGATCTACAGAACAGTACAGTACAGTACCAGAGCAGATACATAATAGTTATAAAGTAGAGACAGAGGCTCAGAAGGTCATCAGAACCTCATAACTCACACTAAAACCATTCCAAACTATCAAAAACTATTCAATAAATCTTCAAAATATTTCAATATTCATCAATCATCAATCCATACTTCATACAGAAGAAAATCAGAACAAAACAGAAGCTATACATAAGGTATATAGAACCAATCAGAACCTCAAGGAACATTACAAAGCTTCATATTTCCACTAAAAATCATCATGAGCTTCCAAAACATAATCAATATCATCCAAGAAACTCTCAAACACTTCCTTTAACAACCGTACATCACTCTAAATCCATCAAAAATCAATCATTCAAACCTCAAAAACAACAAAAATCAGTCAAAATTTCAGTCTTTTTCCACTCTCAACATCTTGGTGACAACTGGAGATGGTTACTAGCTCAAGGTGCTCTAGCTTGAGTAGCATTTCTCGTTGTTGATCAAAAGCTTCTTCTCCCTTCTTAGATGCCAGATAGGATCTTCTTGATAAAGCATTTGATTTGCATTGTTGGAATCTTGGGTGATAAGTGATTATGACAAAGTCAAACATAGATAAGAAGTTACTCCAACAAGATTGTCTTCAATTGAGGATGTGGGTTGTCATAAAGTATTCTAGATTTTTGGGATTTGTATAGATGATAACTTAATGGGCTTCACCCTTTAGATGATAATGCCAAGTATCAAAGGCATCTACACTGGCAAGGAGTTGTTTGTCATGGATCTTGTAGTTTATCTCTGGAGGGGAGAACTTCCTTGAGTGGAATACCATTGGATGCATATGACCATCATCTCCTTGAGTCGTGAAAGCAGTCTTTAAGGTATGGAAGACCTTCTCAGCTTATGGGGTCCATGAGAACTTTGAGTTTCCTATGAGTCTGGTGAGTGGTGTGACTATCTTTAAGTAATCTTTGATAAATATCATGTAGAAGTTAGAAAAGCTAAGGAAACATTGGACATCGTATAGACACATGTGGGTGTCAACCGGTTAAGAATAGTCTTGATGTGCTTGGGGTCCATGAAGATTCCTCTCTGGGAGGCATTGTACCCTAATAATCACACTTCTGTCTGATGGAAAAAACAATTCTTAAGTTTTTCATATAGTCATTTTTCTCTGAGATTTTCCAAAAGTAATTTTACATGGTGCTCATGCTCCTTTGGATCTTTTGAGAATATCAAGATATCATCAAAGTATATAACTACAAAATCATCTAGATACTCTTGGAAGATATATCATTCATCATATGTTGAAACACTATAGGAGTATTGGTGAGACCAAATGGCATAACAACATACTCAAAGTGACCATACCTTGTGCGGGAGGTTGTCTTCCATTCATCTCCTTTTCTAATATGTACAAGATTATAAGCCCCTCGTAGATCAATCTTTGTGAATATCTTGGATTTTCCAAGGCGTTCCAAGAGCTCTAGTATCAATGGCAAAGGGTATTGATTCTTGATTATTATCTTGTTGAGTTCTCAATAATCCACACACATTCAAAGTGACCATCTTTCTTCTTCACAAACAGAATTGGGGCTCGAATAGGAGATCTCGAGTGCCTAATGAACTCCTTGGCTAAGTTCTCATCATTGTTCTTACATAGTTTAGCTAGTTCATTAGGGGGGGATAGCTTGTAGATGGATCCAAAAGGTGCTTGAGCCCCCTCATGGAGTTCTATAGCACAATCGTATGGTCTATATTTGGGCAATAGATCTGCATTATTTTTTTCAAAGACATCTTGGAAGTCTTGATACTGGCTTGATAGCTTGATTGATTCATCCTTACTAGATTCTTCTCTCATTGGGTTTGGGTTTCTTCTCTCATTGGGCTTGGTTTCTTCTCTCATTGGGGTTGGGTTCCATTGGCAAGGCCTTAATTCTTCTCACTTTTCTTGCTTCCTCTCAAACAATCTACTATCACATTGAATGGCTTGCATGATATAATCATTGAGTGTTTTTTCCTCAGGCATAGTAAGCATGAGGTTCTTAATGTCATCTCAAATATGCCATTTGAATTGGTTGATAAAATACTCCTCATGCTAAGTGAGGTCAAATATTAATTGCCTAAATTCAGATGCATAAGTAGAGGTAGGGTAGTTGTCTTGTCATAGCTTCCAAAGTTTTGCTACTTACTCGACAAGTGTCTACATCTCCAAATGTGGAAGTGAGCTTGCAAAGAAATGCCTTATTGTTACAACGTACTGGCATATTCTTTTCCAAGATTGGGACAAACCATGATAAATCTTGACCACAAAGTAAAGTCCCAATGAGTCCCACCTTGGAAGAATCATTTGGATACCTATTTGGTTGCATGCATATATAGAGCTTTACTTGTTGCAAGGATCCCCTAAACTTCAAATGGTTGCCATTTATCTTCTCTAGCCACATGATGTTGATCTTGGGTTCTCTTGTTAGGGATTGATAAACACATGGAATCATCTAATCACTTCCTCTTTTGTTTTGCAAGTCTTGGATTTGTTCTTACATCTCTTGAAACGCACGCCCTAGATGCATAGGGTGTTCTATTTGAAGTTGCATGTGTCATTCGTTCAAGTCTTGAATTTGTTGTTGGAGGTTTTGAAGGGAGGCCACGATTCTTTCAAGGGTCGCCTCCATGGTGCTCAATAAGGCTAGAAAGTAGTCTTGCCAAACTATTATGGGAGCACTAGGCTATACTTGAGAGACTAGACTAAATGAAGATTTGTTACATGAATTCTAATTTCAAGATAATCCCACGTAGGGGGCACAAGTTACAATGATAACTTAACAAGATACAAAAAATCCCACAATCCGGGACCATAGGTATGGACAACATGACTTAATAGGATATGAAGGATCCCACAACTCGAGAGGACTGTAGGTATGGATACAAGATATCAAAATTACAAAATCTTCCTCAATAGAGATAAACAAGATACAAGATAATACTAGACAAGATCTTGTACTGCAAGCTTACAAACAAGGTGAAAAGACAACAAGAGTATAATGAAAGACAAGACAAGACTAGATACCATGACTGGATAAGAACTAGAACTAGAACTTGAAGTTACTTACTTGGAGGTCTCGACTCCTTGAGCTCCCAAGACTAGCATTGGCAAGACTGAGGAGCTTTATGGCGAGCCCCTCCTTTTATAGGTATTGGAGGGTAGCTAAGTATCTTCTAGAATATTCTATGATTACATCATCACTAATGCAAGCAATAACATGGCATATCTTTTGGAAGGTTCTATGATGACATGGCAAGGGTGGGTTTGCATGGTTTGCTCAAGGATGTCCTATTAAGGGTACATTCACATGAGGTGCAGATTCATATGGCATGAGCAAGAATTAATCCGTACACTTGATCATGCCCTGTCTGTGACACTCATTTTCCAACTCTAGATGTATGTTTTCCTTGGAGTTGAAGGCACACATTTCCTCTAGAGACATGCAGTTCTCCCTTTCTTCATCATACATGTCTTTTAGACTTTTTTCACTCTTTTAATGCAATCATTTTCCTATTTGTGAGGGTCATTAGCCTCGTTTTTTCTAGGTGATAGGTTGTAAAGGCATATTTCTTCATCCAGCTCTTGACAAGTGTAGCCTTTCTTTCTTTAGCCATCTTGTTAAGTTGGCTCTCTGACGTTCTTTTACATCTTGTCATACTCTTTTGTGTTGCACATATCTGAGGGCACCGAAAGAGTAGATACTTTAAGGTGAGGTACCTTTGGCCCTTGTGTGATTCAGCATCATCATGTTGTACTGTTGGCCTTTTAGTTTCTACAAGTGGGGCTCGTTCACTTGGTGTAGGTGCAAGTTCTTGCACTCTGCTTAGGAGATACTACACCCAAGCCATGACATTCCTTTCATTGATTGCCACTTTGATGGGTGATTGTTGGGGTGACCACGAATGGTGGGATTGCGTGCAAAGGAGCCTTTCCCTTGCCTTCCACCACTGGTCTTTGTCCTGCCTCTTTTGCAATAGCACTTGTGCTTGGCATGTCGTCCTATAAGGACCTCATCACAACTAGCTCCTAAGATCGGGAGGATTGCTCTACTAATCTTCTAATGGCCAAAGCTATCTGGTCCTCCTCTTGTCTCAATCTTTCTTCCTCTTCCTCTTGTTTCTTCTTGTGCTCCTCTTCAAGTTTCTTGGATTCCTCTTCCACCCTCTACAATTCTCTACTTTCTTCGGTGGTGCAGCTTGATTTCCTAATAGGAATTTCAACATGATTCATCTTCTTTCTGCTTGGCTTGATGGCTCTAAGTTTCATTGTTTGTTGATCATCCTTTCACTAGAGGTTTCTTAGTATTCAGTGGCATGGTTAGCTTCTCTCTACTTAGCAGCTTGTTCTACCTCCTCTTGAGCTGTCAATCTTTGTTAAACTCTTCCTCCCCCTCATTCCCTCTACTGAGAATGAAGTGAGAGGGCTCACTGGAGGTGGGGAGCATTGTTCTTCTTGGATCTCGGGGGTCTCCTCTACTACTTCTTCTCTTTCTACCTTCCCCAAGGCTTCTTGGATTATATTTGACAACACCATGCGTTCTATTGGACACTAGTGGCTTCATTAGAGAAAACCCCTTTGAACCCTATGGTTGATGCCTTGGATGCTAGTTTTTTCCTCTTTGACTTCATTGTTGTATCTGGAGACTTTCACCATGTTGCCCTTGTTGGCGCTATTGCTAGCACCTTTGCCAATTCTTGGATTATTTTTTGGACATAGGCATTTCAATTCACCTCATCTAGTGCATTTGTTTTAATTTTTTCAAGCAAGGTCACTTCTATTTTGTCCATGAGGGCATTATATCTTTGGCTTGAGAAGAGGGTGTGGACCATCTTTGCTTACAGTCCGATGGCGGTGGGCTCATGAATATCAGCCAAGATGATTGTGTCATTCCTGTAGAATTTTTTCTTGTCCATTCCCAACATCTCGTAGACATCTCTTTGGTCTCTTCTCTAACCAATCCACTAGCCCTAATGCCTTCTCCACTTTCTCCAAGTACTTGGCAAGATTGCATTGTTCCTCTGGGCATCAAAGGTCTTCAAGAACTCAGTATGTTTGCTATGATCTATGTCTTGGTCCACCTTCTCCAAGTACTTGGCAAGATTGCATTGTTCTACTGTTTGCTTGACTATCTCTTCCGGTGTCACTAGCTCCCCCAAGTTATGGATGCTATGGTGTTTTAGCTGGTTGAAGGTGCATACCACCATGGCTAAGCCGTATTTTTTGTGTTTCTCCTTAGAGAATGGGAGTTTATTGGTTTTATCTTGCCACCTTATCATTTGGGTTCCTATCACATCGCACAACAACCCACAATTAGTTCTCCTTAAATTACATTTATTGTATAGAGGATAAAGTGATTAGTGAGAAACATTATCAGATGGTGAAATGTATAACCCATGAAATGAAAGTTTCCAATCAATCCCTACATTCCAAGCAAGAACTTCATGGAGAATTTTTACTAAAATAAGAAGAAAGTTCAATTCATCCTTTTTTTTTTTAAGTTCAACTCATATCTCGATTATTTATTCACCTTCCATTTTACCCTTATTTATTCACCTTCCGCTTTACCTCCTCCCCCTTGGAAATGGTGAAAATCCTTCCTAGGATTGTGGAAGTAAAGATTGGAGAGCCTTCAATGCATCCTTGGTGTGCCTTACTAGTTCATGAACTAGCCTTAAAAATTTGGGTTATACTCTTATATTGCATGATTGTCCATATCCTATGGACAAATGCCCACTTGTGTGATATAAGTTAATACGTCGATCAAGAGGTCACCTAACTTGATTTGGCTTGCAATATGGAGTTCCTCCTCTGTTAGGATCCTATCTAAGTATGGATGTAGCATGATATTGTTGTCTAAGGGTCGATTTCTTGTCATTTCTAATACCCTAAATGAAGTTGGGGCCACATATATCAGATCATACTTAGAGGTCTTGATGGCACGTCATTGCTCTGCATTGGTCATGATTTGATAACCCTCTTATACCCATTGAATGCATAGAGTATACCACTTGTGTAAGAAAGTGGACTCGGATTCAACTAATCATTGGATCTCAGCAAGTTCCCATGGTGGTATGGGAATGCTTTTCTTGAAGGATAAGATTAATCATAGGCTTAAGGCCTATTCTTGTGAGATTTCATTGGAAATCGTCTCTTTTGTAATGGTGGAGGCCTTAATGAAGATGAATTTGTATTCTTCCCAAGAACATGGCAAGAAACGTATCTCATTTGCTATGTGTTTGTCAAGTAGGCCTAGGTCTGGTTTGGTGAGAATGTTATGAGAAGTTGATTAGGTTTGGAATTCAATTTGATGCTTTGTCATTGATTTCTATAATGGCAATCACATCAGAGTTATTAGATGGGAGTTCATTGATGATTGGTTGCTCATTGATGCGGATTCATGTTTCTAGGCCTTAGTTTTTGGAGCATGAGATTGAGGATCATACATGCCACTTGTGAGTTTAAGCAACCACACCAAGGTGTTGCCTTCATAGTAAACTTGGGCATGCACAATAGGGCTTTTGGGACCCAACACGACCTAGTTACCTGTGTACCATAGGAGTGCCAACTCCTCCATTTAGATCTAGAGTGTAAGGCATGAAAACTATGAGTTTTGAATGATCTGACTTTTGTGAGGCTATGGTCTATGCTTTGGGGACCCACTTGACTGTTTGTTCCATAGCTTTGATTGTGGTTTTTAAATGTTGTTGGGACTTCACCATGGGTGTACGTTGTGGTATACCACCCCTCTCCCCAAGGTTGACACTAGGGTTAACTACCGGTGGCACTCCATGCTTTTGGGTGGTTGTGGTGCCCTTGTTAAAAAGGTGTTACTATTCTAACATTGCTTAAGTCCTAGTCAACATTGTAGTGAACTTGTTTTTAGAAGATGCAACCTAATAGTGATTCTTTACCAACACTTTGTTTGTTAGGTAGTGCATAAAAGTTGATGGGCTCTGAGTCTCGATAAAAACCATTAGTTTGCACTTCCCTAAGAGTGGATAGGAATGCCCCTTAAATGGGTTGAGTTTTAAATTGGTTGGTTGCAATTGGGGCTAACCAATAGTGGTCCAGTGATCATGCATTAAGATATTAGAGTTAGCTCCCTCATCATCAATTAGCATGTCAAAGGTGTATGCCTTTTGAGCGGTCATTGTTATGCACAGGTAGGCTCATTCTACTCCTTCCTCTTCCTCTTCCTCTATTTCAGTGATGGTTGCAACTCTCGCATTCATTAGCGGTTCTAACATTGGAGGTTCATAAAGATGATGTGATGGAGAGTAATACTTTTTTATGCAACTTTTGTTGAAAAAAACTTTGCCTTCCCCCCTCTAAGGTTTCAAGTTCTATAGTGCATGTCCTGCTAATGTTGCAAACCTTGAAGGGTCCCAATCCCCTGAATTTCATCTTCTGCTTGTGTCCCTATGCCCTCCTCCCTCTAGGGTTTCAAGTTCTGTGCATGTCCTGCTGATGTTGCAAACCTTGAAGGGTCCCAATCCCCTGAATTTCATCTTCTGCTTATGTCCCTTAATAGAGTATAGTAAGACTAGGTCTTCTTGCTTGAAGTCTTGTTGTTTCACATGCTTATCAAACCAACTCTTGTGTTATGACTTCTCATAGATTAGGGCATGGGTTGCAATGAGATGAGTCTCAGATAGGTGTTCTAGATCTATCAACCGATTTGTCCATGCTTCTTTGCCCTCCCACCTCTCTTGAACTGCTATTTTTAAGCTTGCAACAAGGAATTCCACTAGTATAATCGCTTCAATTTCGTAGGTTAATTTGAACGGGATCTATCCTATGGCTGTTTTGTAGGTTGTCCTATATGCCCACAAAGCTGTCATAAGCTTGTTGTCCTAGTCACTACATGAAGCAGAGACTACCTTTATTAGGACATTCACTAAGATCTTATTCGTGGATTTTACTTGACTATTAGCTTGAGGATAATATGATGAGAATTTTATGTGGATTATCAAAGAAGGTGGATAATAAGTGAGCAATCACTTCATGATGAAGTGTGTGTCTTAGTCACTAACCAACTCTATGGAATAACCAAACCATGAGATCACTTGTTGCCAAAGGAACTTGGCTGTGGTCTTAGCATCATTTTTGCGAGTTGCTTGAGCTTTTGCCCACTTGGTGAGATAGTTTGTGGCAACAGTGATGTACTTAGCTTTTGATTGTGCTACAGGGTTGATTGGACCAATGAAATCAATTTTCCATTTCTCAAATGGTTAGTGTGTAATCATTAGAGCCAACTCCATTTTGTCCTCACAAATAGGGACTTTGGTCTGTTATCACTCATCATAATGCTTTACAAACTTAGCTACATTGCAGAATAGTCCAGGTAGGCCACCACAATTGAGACTGGAGCACCTTATGTGTTGTGGTGTCTCCACTAAAATGTCCTCTAGTAATCTCGCCATGTGCTTCCATTAGCACATCATGCATTTCGTGTTCATAGACACGTCTCCTTAAGAGACCATCCTATCCTAACCGATACAATTGATTGGCAATCAATTGATAGGGTTGGATATTCAAGATTAGTTTCTTTAACTAAGCTTTTTCTATGGCTCATTCACATAGTCCATTCTCTAGGATGTGGACTATATCATCTGCCCAATACGGTGCTTTCTTTGTATTGGGATTAACATTAAACCCCTCCTAGAAGTTGAGTGCCAGTCCCATGGCACTTGTTGGCACTTTTTTATGAGGGCTCAGGTGGTTGAAGGGTTGTCATGTGGGTCGATGATGGGGCTTCTTGGAGATTGGCAGTGGAGAAGAAGTATCACAAACTTGGATGAGAGATTGTGGAGGTCAATGATAGATTTGAGTGGATAATGGGGCCCTCTACTATCGATGGTTGATTGTAGTTGTTGATTGTACCTTAAAAAAGGCAAAGGAAGTGCATTATCTGGGGGTGTGTCTACCTCACCGCATAGTGCGCAGTGTCTGTGCCAATGAAACTAGGAGTTGGGTTGACGCGAACCATAGGGAAGCTTGTGGTGTTGTCCCACACTTGAGGGCCCAGTTTGTGTATAAGGGAGATGCTATGGGTGCGACTTAGGGAGACAGGTCTAGCGCAAACTCCATAGGTGTGTCCTACCCTTGATGTGCCCTAAGTGTGAAGTGGGGGGATAGGGAGGGCTAGGGGGTTAGGCATGAAGCTGCCCACAATTACGATAGTTGGTGAATTTTCATAATTTTTTGGCATGTCAAATGAGACCCTAGGAGATGCCCGGCAGTGAAAGACTTCAAGACGAATGCCCAGGATTTTTCGGACCGTGAATCGGATACCGAACGAGGAAGAGGGAATGCCCGAGAGGCCAAGGCCAAATGACAAGTGGAAATAGACTAAACAGAGCCCAAAAGTCATGCCTTTTGGGGGCTCCCTTTGGGGGGCCCCTAACAAAATCATTGTGGGGGGGGAGGGGAGGCCATTTTTTTCCACGCCGTGAGCAGAAAGAAGGCACCATGGCCACAATTGATGGAGAGGGGGGTTGGAGAGCCTAAAAGCAACCCCCCAACTGATTGGATGTTGTGTCTACACTCTATCTTCGCTCCTCATGGTTTGTCTTTGATCCTCGAATGGCTGCCCAGTTGTGGAGATGTAGTTTCAAACTTTCTCTCTCCTCTTTCTCTCTCCTGCATAGAGGCACTTCTTCATGTGGCAAGAATCAAGAAGAGAATCGGGAGAGATGGATGCTTGTACGGGAGGCACCTAATTGTTCCAAGAGGCTGAGGAGGCTATACTCCCAGGCGCGCTACATCATTGTGGCAATAGACTACTTGACAAAGTGGGCGGAGGCACGAGCAACCAGAAGGAACAACGCTAGGACCACTGCGAAGTTCCTGTGGGAATAAGTCTTTTTGCAGTTTGGTTGTCCAATCGAACTAGTGAGCGATCAAGGCGCACACTTCGTTAATGAAGTGATATCCCACCTGCTCTCAACCTTTTTAATCATTCATAGAAGGTCCTCCCCCTACTACCCTCAGGCAAATGGCCAAGCGGAGTCCACAAATAAAATCCTAGTTAATGTGCTTACTAAGGTAGTATCCATATCAAGAAGAGACTGGGATAATAAGCTGATGGCCGCCTTGTGGGCTTATCGGATGGCTTATAAGATGGATGTCGAGCAAACACCCTTTAGGCTGACCGACGGGACGGAGGCCATTCTACCTCTATAATTCTTCGTCCCTATCTTATCAATAGCAGGAGTGTTGGGAGGGAAGAGAGGCCATTCTACCTCTAGAATTCTTTGTCCCTAGCGGCGCAAGAGCATTGGGAGGGAAGAGAGGCTTGGACTAACCGCTTAGAGGAGCTAGAGCGTCTCACAGAAACTCTGCTTTTAGCCACCCACACTCTAATCTGTGAAAAGCCCCCTTTCCATCCGTTGTATGAACCACCGATGTGCAAACCCCCCGTCGCTGTTTGCGTGGCCACAATCACCGAACTAACTCATGATGAAGAAGCAGTGGCACCCGCCTACCTTCGAATCACGGTCACTACAGAACGGACATATTTTTTTGATGCCTTGATCGATGAAGGGGCCGACCGTAATGTCTTGACACACGACCATTGGACACACATTGGGCGGCCTAAATGACAGCCCACAAACACAAAACTTAGCCCATTTGGGGGCAACACTTACCCTCTCTTAGGGAAATGCCGAGCAGCTATCTCCGTCGAGTCTAGGACTATCCCAGTTTTCTTTTATGTGTTACCAAACACTAAAGGGACCGGTGATAAATCACTACTAGGGGCACTTTCAAAAATCAGACAAGCTGCAATGTGGACTATAACCTAGACCGCATTCACCTGACCGTGGGCAATGTGCGTATAGTAACTACTTCCAACAAGGGCCAGCTTGTGCCTTCTACAATTGCAGAACCACCGATGGAGACCCCTGTAGCCAAGCCTAAGGATAAGGGTATGGATATCTTATCCTGTACCCCAACCGCCAGAAGCAAACCCACCCAAGCCACCCACATGGCCAGGGAGCCCACACACACATGGGTGCCAAAACGGCAAGCGCCGCCTCCTGGTAGACCACAGAAACACGTTTCTAAACACAAAAATTATCAGTTGCACCCTAAGAGGCAGCCCAGGCGTCATCGACATGGGCGCACCGCCACACTACGATGGATACCAAAAGATCTCCTGTGAGCGCAAGGATACTATGAGGGCAACCCCTGGATATGGGTGCCTAAGGTCAAACACCCAAAAGAGTCAACTGTGGGCAACCCCACTCCAGCTGAACAAACTAGCATAGGCAAAGCACAAGTGGCAAGGAACGTCAAACCAGCAACGGTGATGGTTAAGGCCACCCAACACCTTCAGTGTCCCAAATCGGATGATCCAGCACCCTCTAGGTCAGAGGAGGTCACACCCCCATGCCCGCTCGAATGAATTGCAGCACGCTCCCTGTGGCATGGGAGCCCACCGCAACATTTCCAAATGATCCAAAGAGCATAGTCCCATTAACGACGCCTGCAAGGGAGTCACTATTGTCCAGCCCAATTGCTCCATCACCACTAGCAGATCTGAAACCTTCGTACGAAAGACGATCCTTCTTATCAGTGGCCAAGGATCTCGCTGAGACCTTCGGGAATGACGTAGTGACATGCATCAAGGAGTTGGACGACACCTTCACTACATTTGCTAGAAGCTATGAGAGACTTGACCTAGGACTTCTTGACGAACCCCTTGCTTCTAATGTTCGCTCGTTGCCATGCACTTGGGAGGACTACGAGTTCATGACCATCAAGTTTTCCAAATTTGCGGCCGAGCTAATTGCTAATGGAGAGATCTCAAAGGAACAAGCTATTCTCAGACGACTAGTCACCTCATACCGCAAGCCCGCTCGCTCTATGTCGGAACGTGAATTGGAGGAGCTTGTGCAGCTTGCTAGCTTTGCTTCTCCATTCCTGCAACTGTGATACGCCTTACGACTCCAATGGGAGAAAAAAGGCCGCTGTATCATGACTAATGCTGAGCAAAGGAGGGCAATCAAAACAATTGAATGCGACCCTATGTACGTGGCACCTCTTTCATTCAGAGTTCTAGCCATTACACTCAACCTATACTTAGATGATTAGGTATTGGCCCATCCGTACATTGACCAATTCCTCACAGAGGAGGAGTTGCACATTGCTAGTTGCCTCAACTCGGGAGACATCTTTCATGACGTCTTAACCTACATCACTCAAGCTTCCCTGCAACCAGGCGAACTTGATCACCATGCCCAGTTTGAATACAACCCTAACCTGTATACCTGGCTTATGGCCAAGTAGCTCACCCCACACAGCCCATGCGAGCCTTCCCTCCCTTGTGCCACTTAGAAAAGAGGGGGGAAGAGCCAGTGACAACCAAGGGACTGACCAAGTGATGTAGCAAAAGTGTGAAGGCTAACAACGCTCTATTAAATTCAAATAGGAAAGAAAGCAAGGAGGAAAAGATGTTGGTTGTTAATTATTTCTAAAAAGTTTCATCTCCTTAAATCTGCTCGGTAAACTGGCGCACATATTTATTTCTTGGGATATGCTAGGAATGAATCAAATCGTAACTCTAACGTTGTCTGGGGTAATGACATGCACATACCATGGCAGGATAGGGCATACTTCCATTTACGGAAGCAGAGATGACGAAATATGGAATTAGCATCGAAACATGGGGATTCAGCCAATTTACTTTCAAGCATACCATGAACCTGGATGAGGCTATCTCAGAGGAGCCAGCCGTAAGAGAGCTGGTGGACAAATGCAGCCTCCAAAAGTACGTAGAGAAAGTCAGTTGTTGATTACAGCATGTGCGCAGAGTTCTTGAGAAATTTCAATGAAGGATGAAGCTGTAGCACGGTCATGGTAAGGGAAGGTAATCAAGAAAGATGGGTGCAGGTGCCCCTTAACGCCGCCACTATCGAAAGAGCCCTGGGACTCGTGCCCAAAAAATAAAGACGCCCAAAAAGGGATGTGTACGCCATGCTGGGAGTCAAAAAGGAAGATGTGCACACAATCGATGGAATTCGTCTAGCCGATATTCTAGACCCAATGACAAGAATGCAGGCTAAGATGATCCATTCTATCTTCTCCAGCCATAGGTACAACGCCCTCATGAATAGGATCAGCAGGAGTCCCAAAGGAGGTGGACTGGAACGGTTTCGTCCAAAAGACTATAAAGAGTTCAGCCGCCCTTCTAACTCCAGCCGCAACGCCAGCTGGTGGGGAATCCCTAGCCTCCACTGCGCGATCCACGAGGAAAAAACCTACCATCAAGGCCTCTACGATCAGGTACGGAGGTATAATTACAGCAATCATTGATGAGGCCATCAAGGGTGCTAGCGTGGAGGGAGAGTAGATTGAGCACCAAGACTCACCACGTCGAGAAGAGGAAGGCTCAAAACGCTAGCGATGTAGGAGATCCTGAAGTACCACCCCCGCAAAAGGCTGGGCCTCAAAAGCAAATGAAGAACGGCAAGGGCCAAAAGAAGGCAAAGACACTGAGCAAAGGGGAGCAGGTCGAGGTGAAGAGGGCTCAAAAAGAGTCATGTGGGTTGGAAGAACAACTGCAGAAGGAGGAGGAGGAAGAACTCGCAAGAGTTAAAGAGGAGTCAAAAAGGGCAGAAGAGGAACGATAGAGAAGGGCGAAAGAGGAAACCTACAAACTGAGCATGAAGGAACTGGTGGAGTTGACTGAGGCCACTCGGCAGATCTGTTGAAGAAACTCAGAGAATAGGAGAAATAAACCCCTATGGTCCTCACCATGAAGCCGAAGTGAGTGGTAGAGCGAGGACAACCTCGATGATCGCAGGCAAGGGAAAGTCACTGTTACACCCCTTGCCTCCCTCCTTCGTGCTGACGCCAACAAACACCCCAAATGCCCCACAGCCCACGTCTTCTCAAGACATGGCCCAACTGATGAGCATGATGCAGATGCTCATCAGTAAGGTGGTAGAGATTGTCCCAGAACCTGGAGTGAAAATACCTGCCACCGCTTATGCTGAATCTAGGAAAGACCCTAAATGGCAAAATCTCAAAGCATTGACCACCATAGCTCCCATCCCCCTATCACCGGGAGCAGACTACGACGCCTATGTGGCCGACCTCCTAGCACAGTTGGAAGTGGCAAAGGAGGAAAAGAAGGTGGCCCTATTGGAGCTGGAAAAAGAAAGGGAAACCTCGATGGCCCTGAAGCTCGAAGTTTCAAAGCAAGAGGCTAACCTGTGAAGGGAGGTCAAAGCGTTACAAGACCAGCTGGAGGCAAAGAAGAAGGAATCCCAGGACAATGAGAACTGCCTATGACAGAGGCTGGAGGACAGAACAGAACCTGGTGGCCGAGCAATGGAGCTTAAAGTTGCTGGTGTAGCAGTATGCTGACTTAGAGCAAAGAATGGCCATACTGGAGGGGTATGGACTATTGGCAACTCAAGAAGGTGAACCGAGCGAGGGGCAGGGGGACGCCATGGCAAAGCTTTAGTATGAGCTCGAGGAGCAAAATAGGCTAGAAAGAGAGATAGAATTCCTAGAATGGGGCCAGTCCACAACCCTTGCAATGGAAGTGCAAGACCAACAACAGGAGGTACAACGATTGCAAGGGGAGTTGGAAGTTGCCAAGGAAGACACTGAGGCCCTCATGGCCATGGCCTTCATGCAACAAAGACTGCACCTTGCAGAGATCCAGAGCCACGAGAAGCTGGCATAGGAAAGATCAAAATGAATTGATGAGACAGAGCACAAATTTAGTATCGCAACTCAAGCAAAGGAAATCGCCGAAGAATAGCTGGCTTGAAAGTCTAGGGAGTGGCACCAACTTTGGGCTTTAACGAACGAACAACAACAGGTGGTGACCACACTGGCGAGTGCGATGGAAGAGGAAATAAAAAAGATGGATGAAATGGCCAATGCTTGGGAAGCAAAAAACTTTGATAGAATCAGGCAATTAACGGAGCACTTGGCGGTGGCAGAGTGCGAGAGAGTGCTTGCCGAATCTAGAGCTGAAACAGCCAATGTATGCACCCACGCACAAAGGAAAGCCTTTCTCAGCACTGTTCTACATGTCACCCAAGCATAGGGTGATGATTCAGTGGAAAGGGTGAGAAGAAAACTAGAATTGACTACCCGGGTGCTAAGGTACGGCCTTCAGGGAATGGGAGCTCCCCACCAGCACGGGACTCACCAAGGAACAACAATTTAGCTACCTGCGCAGTGCTGATCTCTCCATTGTTGAGCTCAAGGACCTGGGATTCGAAGAGTAGGAACTGCCTGCACCACCACCGCAAACAATCCCAGCTCCGGGGGCTGAACAAGTGACCGAGGAAGGCCTGGATTCGGACCAAGAGGCCAACGAAGAACTACGGAAAGTGCCCAGTCCCCCTCTACCAGACCTCCCACTAGACGAGATTGAAGATGCCCACATGCCGGAATGCATTGTGGCAGCCACAAGAAGGAGGTAGGAGCTGGCAGAGGATGCACAATGTAGAGCCCGGTCACTACCCAGACAATTCTCTGACGAGCCAGTATCACTACGAAGGGACCCCAACCCCATTGATTGGCCGCAGGAATTGGTCATCTGGCGTGACCGAGAGTTTCAGATGAGGCCTTTTGAGATGTCCTCCTACCCATGCTCGCTGGATTGGGCATTGCCGCTCAGTATCCTATCCAAAATCAAGGATCTAGCCAATGACCTAGCGAACAGATGGGTGGAAGAAAGGAGCCTAATTATGACCAGGTGGAGACAGAAGCCTGCAGACTACTGGCAGGACAAGGTGAACCGTATTCCCAAATCTATCCAAGGCTACAAAGTGTAGCCGAAGTGGGATTTGGGACGCCAATTTTGATGCCTAGACCTCCTTCTGCAGCTCACTCCTCGAGGAGTGAAATGACCCCTCCTACATGCCCTACCCCCGCCAGCATGGAGTGGACTATGACCATGCTATTCACGAGGATTTTGATTTTCCTAAAATATATAATGTAAATGCCCAAACTCTCGAGGAATGCTTAGTTTTTAGACAACATGATATCCTTCCATCCATCACCTGCTTCCTCGTGGACTTCTCCTCCTACTCGGATCCTGCCTTCCTAACCACCTACAACTATCTTAGGTTACTCAAATTCCTATTAATACAGAAGCCTACCGCTGAAGAAGCTCACCTTTCCCCCCTCTTTTTTGACATCAATCTAGGCATCGATAGTAGATCTATGACTAGATTAATGATGAGGGCATCCCTCCTTCCCTCCTTTTGCTTGGATCTCTTAGAAAACATGAATGACACCCGCCTCACAAGGTGTAACCATCCCTTTCTGTTATCCACACCTCTGAAGGCCCGAGCTGCAATTAAAGAATATCTCCAAAGCTGTGCCTTTCTATCCCAATGCCTGCGACCTCCCCGCGCTTTGGCTGACGGTGATAAATGCCTTCTATGAAAAAAAAAAACTTTGCTCACCGCACTAGGGATCACCTCTAGCCCCTCTCCCCACTCCACGCTTAGGGCACATCAAGGGCAGGACTTTCAGACTTGTCACCCTAAGCTCTGCACTGCACTACACCTCCAACAACGCACAAACTGGGTCCTCAAGTGTGAGACATTACCAAGGGCTTGCCCAAGGTTAGACCCATCTCCCAGTTCCACTGCACATGCACTTACGCCTCACCGTGAGACAAATACACCCCTTAGGGAGTGCACAAATTTCTCTTGAAGGCTGTTCGTAACTCAGTCGAGGCCTACCATTGGCATAGGTCTTGGAACCACGTGTTCTTCAACTGATTACGGAGCACTGATTTTGACAGTCATCGCCGACGACAAATTCCAACTGTGTAACCAAGGCCGAGCATCTTCATGCATATCAAAGCAAGCCGAAATCTCTCCAAATCATTAGGAATCAACACCCCATCATCTCTCATTCACAGCACCACCTTTTCGATAGTGGTCATCTACCCGCCAATTCCACTTAGCACCAACCCCAACTACCCTGCTGCTCCCCACCCCAGTGCCATGGGATTGGCACTCCGCTAGGAGGGGGGTAATGTTTATCGTAGCACAGAGGAACGAAAAATGGAGCAAAAGTGTGGGAAAAATGGAAGAAGGAGACAACCAAGAAGGCACATGACAAAGGAAGGAAAAGGTGTCCTGGATGGAGATCAGACTATGAAAATTTGAATGATGGTGTCACCTTGAGAAAAGAAAAGAGTAAAAGCATGCCATTAAATATGAAGGCGCTCTCGAATCCTTGTAAAAAGAGCACTGGGCTCACTCCTGTGTAAATTGTATGCATTATGGGAACGGGATAAGTTAGAATGGTGGGAAATAGGAAAAGAGGGCCTAGGCTAATGGTCGGCCATGTAAAAAGTGGGGATGACCACCCAAAAAGTAGGGCATGTATATAAATTTCAAAAGTGAATGAGAAGCTCATTCTTGGGTGTGGCTAAAGCTTCTTCTTCCTCTTCTCTTGCTTCTTACCTTCTTGCTTGTGCTTGAGTGAGGGATTGAGGGAGTGTGAGGGAGTGAGGGAGTGAGTGTGTGAGACTGAGGGATTGTGGAGAAGAAGCTCACCATCTTCTCTCTTTATCTTTCCTTCCCTTCTTCTCTTCTCTCGTCTCGTGCGGCTATGGAGGATGGAGCTTGATGGAGAGGGCTTGAGGTTGCTTGAACTTGCCACAAGGATTGTGGAGCTACCAGAGTGTGAGAGAGAGGAGGGAACTCGATTGAGCATCAAGGTAAGCTAACTACACCCACAAGGTAGGCATTGCGGGTCGGCTATGTGAGAGGTAACCATGGCCACTCGGCTTGAAACACTTGGTCAATAAGCAGTCCGTAGGTCTCGGGGTAGATCTCTGTAGCTCCCCTACAATGGTCATTCCTATTCCAGGAGTTCGACTTCAAAGTGGTCACTAAGCCTAGCCGTTTCCATATCCTAGCCGATCATCTATCACAGATCCCTCAAACAGAGGAAGAGGAACAGGATGATCCAGACCTTCTTGATGCTTCTTTGTTTCTAGTTGAAACAGCTACTCCCTGGTTTGCAGACATAGCCAACCTCCTAGCAACTCAACAGTATCCTCCTGGCATCTCAAGCCGTGAGAAGAAGAAGCTTCTATTAGAATCAGCCCCCTACACTTTGCTAGGTGGTGCACTATACAAGAGAGGCAAAGATGAAGTGCTGCGAAGATGTGTTATAGGGGATGAAATCGGCATAGTATTGAAAGCATGCCATGACGAACCATGTGGTGGACACTTCGTAGGAGAAGCGACAGCCAGGAAGGCTCTATTAGCAGGATATTGGTGGCTGACCCTCCACAAGGATGCACATGACTAGTGTAAAAGATGTGATGCTTGTTAGCGAATGGGGAAACCCACCAAAACAAGTGCCATGCCACTGCAACCCATTCTTCCCCTAAAGCCGTTCGAGAAGTGGGGGATTGATTTTGTGGGTCCCATTGATCCATCTACCAGACGGAAGCAAAACAAATACATCTTATTGTGTACGTATTATGTCACAAAGTGGTGTGAAGCTAAAGCCCTGAAGCAGGACGATGGTAACAGCATAGCCTTGTTCATGTACAAGAATATTATCACCCATTTTGGTAGTCCCCTTGAGCTGGTAAGTAACAAAGGTACTCATTTCCTTAACAAAATTATGGAGGAGTTGACATAACTGTATAAGATCTGCCATCGCAAGTCCACTCCCTATTACCCTAGAGCCAACGACCAAGTTTGTTAAGATAGAGAGAAGTAGAGGCAGAGACGGAGTGAGGAGCAAGCATGCTCTCATCTTCTTCATTCATTCATTCTCACATAACCACACACAAAAAGTAAGTGTATACAATAGTACTAAGGTCCGTAGGACCATTTACACTGGGTCTAAGACCACCGACTTATTTAATGTCCCACACTTGCTGATACAACAGGACAAGACTAATGTCAGTCAACATACTAGTAGGAGAATAGTATGAGCTTGATATTCTAACACTCCCCCTCAAGCTCAAATCATTTGATGAACTCCAAGTAGCTGTTTAAAACTACTAAACTTATCTTTACCCAAAGACTTGGTAAAGATATCTGCAACCTGTTCATCAGTCTTCACATGCATAAGATCTACTCTCCCTGCAAGAACCATGTCTCTGATAAAATGGTAGTGTATCTCTATGTGTTTTGTCCTGGCATGGTAAACTGGATTCATTTCCAGGAGTACACTACTGAGATTGTCACATAATAAGGTCATTGGAGCATCCACCTGAATATCCAAATCAGGCATAAGCTTGAGCAGCCATGAAATCTCACATGCTGCCAATGCAGCAACCGTGTGCTCTGCCTCAGTGCTAGACAATGCAACCGTTGGTTGCTTCTTACTACTCCAGTTGATCATGCCACTTCCAAGGCCAAAAGCATAACCACTCATAGATTTGTGATCATATGAGTATCCTGCCCAATCCGCATCTGTGTATCCAACTAGTTTCAAGGACTTATCTCTCATATAGAACAACCAATAATCTATAATGGACTTAACATATCTCATAATCTGCTTAATAGCATCCAAATGTGGCTTCTTGGGCTTCTGCATAAACTAACTTATGAGCCCAGTTGCATAGCTCAAATCCATGGTCAAGTAGATCAGACTTCCAACCATCTGCCTGTATATAGTCACATCCAGAATTTCAGCTCCAGTGCTAATGTCCAGCTTGACATTCTGATCAAGGGGTGTATCCAATGGTTTGCATTCAGCCATGCCATACTTCTTCAGCATTTCCACGCATAATGTCTTTGCATCAGCCATAAACCATTTTCAGCCTTGATTACCTCAATACCCAAAAAGTATTTCAATTCACCTAGATCTTTCATGTCAAATTCAGATTTCAGCATCTTCATTACATGCTGTATGCCCAAGTCATCATCACCAGTGATTATCAAATCATCAACATATATGACCAGCACTACTAAGCCACTGTCAGTATTCTTTGTAAATAGGCTATGATCAGCCCTACCAACAGTAAAACCCAACCTCTGCAAGTAGTTACTGATCCTAGCATGCCAAGCTCTCGGAACCTACTTCAGCCCATACAGTGCCTTTTTCAGCTTGCATACATAATGCTGAAAATCAGGGTGAACATACCCTTCTGGCTGAACCATATAGACATCCTCTGCTAAGTCACCGTTAAGAAATGCATTCTTAACGTCCATTTGTTGTAATTTCCATCCTCTAGCAGCAGCCAAAGCAATCATAGTGCATATGGTTGCCATTTTGGCAACAGGGCTGAATGTTTCCTCATAATCAAGTCCATACTGTTGGGCATACCCCTTAGCAACCAGCCTGGCATTGTACCTTTCCACACTGCCATTTGACTTGCATTTGATTTTGTAGACCCATTTGCAGCCAATGGTCTTTTTACCTTCAGGCAGTGGCACAAGATCCCATGTCTTATTTTCAGCCAAGGCATTCATTTCTTCATCCATAGCTGCACACCAGTTCTCATTTTCCACTGCTTCAACATATGTATATGGTTCTTTGATCTCCATCACTTTTGTCATGTAAGCATAATGCTTTGCAGTGTAGCCACTATATGTCAACCTGTCAATAGGGTATCTAACCCTCTGTCAGCGTCTAAGCTATGGTGCACTGCTTGATTCCCCTCTCTCATGAGACGAAATGTACCTGCTCTGCCTTGCGCCAGGCATATAGACAGTCGGAATACCAAGTTCATTGTCTAAAGTGTTAGTAGAATCATATCCAGAAGTCATCCTACCAGGTGTCATCATCCCAGATACATCCTTAGTAACTTTCTCTTTTCCTTTGTCCACAACATCATATCTCCCCCTCACTGACATACTGGTGTCAGTGGACAGTGAATTCCTCAATCTCCCTGTCCATGGAGATACTGTCTGACTACTAGTTCCTGTCATAGCAGTGCTCTACTGCATATCAACTGTAGATACATGAGTGGAAGGCATATCCAATGGCATTGTTGTTGGTGATACATACCAAGAACCCATCTCATAAAAAATAACATCCCTGCTCACCAAGGTCTCCCTGGTAGAGGGATCATAGCATTTGTATGCCTTCTTCTCTTGTGAATATCCAATGAAGACACACTTATGCGCTTTTGGATCCAGCTTCTTCCTTTTTTCATTTGGAATATGCACATAAGCAAGACAGCCAAAGACTTTCATGTGACTTGCATCCGGCTTATAGCCATACAGCTTCTCAAACGGTGTCATCTCATGAATACCTGCAGTGGGAGTCCGATTCAAGATATACATGGCTGTCATAACAGCCTCAGCCCAATAATAGAGTGGCATCTTCTTCTCATTCATCATGGCACAAGCAGCTTGCATCAAGACCCTATTCTTCCTTTCAGCTACCCCATTTTGCTGAGGAGTGTAGCTGCAGGTAAGCTATCTACGTATGCCATTTTCAGCCAGAAAGTTGTCAAACTCGTTTGACACATACTCCCCACCACTATCTGACCTCAAGCAAGAGATATAACAGTCAAATCCCTTTTCAACCTGCTTTTTAAATTGCTGAAAAATAGCAAACACCTCATTCTTTGTCTTCAAAATGTAAACCCAAGTATAGCGACTGTAATCATCAATGAATGTAACGTAATACTTCGAGCCTCCCATGGATGCATTATGGGCTGGCCCCCAAACATCAGAGTGCACTAAATGCAACGGACATGTACTCTGCCTTACATGCCTGACAAATGGCAACCTTGACTACTTACCAAACTGGCAAGCATCACATACATGACCAATATCTGAATATTGGAACTTGGGTAAAACTGTAACAAGTTGTTTTTTCTGCATAATTTGCAGCCTTTGCAAATTTACATGCCCCACTCTCTTGTGCCAAATTTCCAAGTCTCTGATAGTGCCAGAACCATGGGCAAACATGGCTGAATTCAGCTCTAGCAAGGAAGCATCAAGAGTAAAAATTCTGCCATTCCTGTGACCACGAGCTATTAACTTGCATCCATTACCAAACTCTTCAATAAAGTAGCAATGCTTGTTGAATCTAACCTGCAAATTCTACTCCATCATCTGACCAACAGACAGTAGGTTCTTCGTAATCGAAGGAACATGCAATACATCATGCAAATTTTTCTTTTTGCCATCATGAACCACAAGAGGTACTTTGCCTTTATGCTCAATGCTATGCTGCGTGTCATCACCGTATAGACATAGCCATTTTTTTCAGCCACCATATCAGTGAACCAATCACCATGAGGAGTCATATGGTTCGATGCCCCTGAATCAATATACCAAGCTGCATCATCAGTGGATTTTTAAGCAACTCTGTCTTTTACATACTGCATGGCAAACAATCTATCTCCTGAAGTATCATCTACCTGACTAGATGTAGCAAAATGCCCATGTTGTTTGCCTTTCTGATTGCCCTGCTTCTTCCAGCAGTCCTTGGCAATATGCCCATACTTTCCACAGTAATAACAATCCTTATCCTTGTTCGGATTGTCAGATGGACGCTGCTATTGCCAGGAGCCTCTACCTCTAGGGCTAGATCTCCCCTACCTCTAAAGTTTCCACCACCTCTTGCATTCGATATCTGCTGATTGTTATTGCCATAGGATGCATTTTGCTGGCCTCCTTTGCCAAATCCATAGCCTCTACCACAGTTTCCACGGCCATGTTGATTGGAATAGAAAACTGCATCCTTGTTTTTAGAACTGCTAGATCCTGCAGCCAAACCAAGCTTAACCTTTTCATGGATAAGCAATGCAATCAACTCATTGAAATCAGGCATTTCAGCCTGCACAGACACAGAAGTGTCAGAAGACTTATACTCAGGCTCCAAGCCGTTCAAGGTCACAACAACCATGTCTTCATCTTCAACCTGTGAACCAACAGATGCCAACTAATCCGCAATGGTCTTAACCTCCGTGACATAATCCTATATAGATTTGCTCTTCCTCTCCATGTTGTTGAGCTTTTGCTTCAACTATATCTTCCTGGCACTTGTGGTTGTGCCATAATACTTGACCAAAATGTCCCATGCATCCTTAGGAGAGTTGTAGTTCATTATCTGCATTACCATGGCATCTAAGATACATAAAGAGAGCTAGTGCAAGACTCTACAAGCTCTTTCTGTCCAAGCTCGGTGTAATCGTCTCTAATTATAGCCGTAGGCCGATCTGGGAGCTTAGGTTCAACTTCCGCTCCAATCACCAACTCCCAATAGCCTTTCCCTATTAAGAAGTTCTCCATGCGGAACTTCCATATGGCATAATTGTTACTGTCAAGGTTTTCCCCCACTATCTGGGTTATGTTGTCAATCCTTTCTGCATTTTCCATGTTGTACCAGACACTATTTAGTCACTGCATGACTTCTTGCAAGCCAGCAAGTCACTCTCAGTCCTTGACTATTTATGACAGTTTTTTGCAACTATTCTCTACAAAAAACAAGGGTATTTCAGCCCTTTACAACCTCAAAAACATCCACAAACATGTGGTATAACTCGTAGGTACATTAGTTAGTACATAGACTTTGTAGGTATTGTAACTCTATGTCATGCAAGCTTATTGTAGTAAAGAGAATAGCAGTCTGAAACCTGTAATTTTTCAGTAATCAGCAGTGAATTTACTATCAAAAACCACTTTAAAACATGTCATACATGCTTCAAACTTTCCCAGACATTTGCTAGTATATGTAGGCAACTAGACATAGTCATACGGGCACAAAACAGTGCATATCCAGCAAGTACAAGTGACATAAATCTGCTCACAGGTTGTATACAGCCAATAAACTATCAAACCAAGATGTATTTCAGCCCAAGAGATCCTCAAGCCGCTTCATACATATGCCATTGTGTGTAGGGATCAATACATAACCATACGGGCATTCGCAGACTCTCTGACTTCAAGAAGTAATGTCAAAAAGTACATGGACTGTTTATGACCAGCCAATACAGTGTCAAATCATTTGTTCTATGATTCAGATTTTAGTTTTTAAGAGCCTTCAATGCTCATCTCAATGCTCATAGCATTCAACAATCATATCCCGTACCATACAACTCCCTGTAGGTAACAAAAGGCATGTATTTCTTCAAGTCAATGAGTGTATGATGATGATAGTTTTATGATAGTTTTCAGCCTGTCATAAAATTTCAAATCTAAATATTTTATCAGTAAAATGCAATCCAAATGCATCAAACTCAGTACATATGCTTCTTGAATGAACCCTCACTCCAATAGAGCTCAAAATGCTCATCAAATGGCTTCAATGCTTCAAAGAGTGATCAGTGTATGATGGCCTGTTTTAGTTTACAGCAACCTGTCTTCAATTTTAGATCTGTACTTTAGTATTCCAGCTCATTTATCAACTCCAGACCAAGCATTGACATGTCAGATCTTTAATATGTCTTCCCAAGCAAGCATACAAGCTCTGGATCACTCAAGTAGTGATTTATGTCTTCAGTGGCAGCAGGACAACCTTCATTTACAACATGCACAAACACGCCATCAGCATGACAGTTTACAGCAACCAGTCGTCTCCTTCTACATGCTCAATCAAGTCTCATGAAGGCTCTAATCAAGCCTCAAGCACTGCCATGAACCATAGAACCCAAAATGGCAAAATGTATACCTTCACAAATACAATGAGAGCCTGCACAATGACAGCCTGCTTCTCTTCAACCACTACCCTAAGTCTTCAGGCTGTAGGTCTTTCTCACAACTTCATTCCTTCAAGATGTAAAATATTACATGGTGCAATGAACAGAATCTGAGAAAGAGATAGAGAGTACACAACAGATAAGAGGAGAATCAATAATTTCTTTAACTCCAAACAACTGATACAAAGATGGCTCTGTCCAGCCGTGCGCTTCCACTGTGTGAAGCTTAGATGGAGATCTAGACAGAAGACAGGTGAAGAGCTTAAGGCTAGCTGGAATAACAACTCTGACTGGGTGAAAGATGAGTATAAGATGGCTGCGAAGGGGTTTAGCTTTTATAGCTCGCGAAGGTCGTTAGGTCGGGACCTACCATATGAGCCTCCACTAGTCGGCCAGAGAATATTCCAGGGAATATTCCCTTTACCAACAGTCACCTTTTTGCCATCCGATCACATAGACCTCATCTGATATACAGTTCAGGACTCAACCAATGTCCGAGCTCACATTTGGCTTCTCCTCATAATGGGGGCCTTACAACTTTGAGCACCATGGATCATTGGTAGCACCTAATGAGGGTGGGGCATTGATCATATCTAACAGCCCCCCTCAATGTCCACCCATAGGTGAACTATCTCCTCGTCCCAATGCCGAGTCTTTGAAGATGAACTTGAAGCAGATTCTTCATAAGTGCTTTGGTGAAGATATCTGCTCCATTCTCCTCTGTTGGACAGTAGACCAATTCCACTATCCCATCCTCCATCAAATCAGACACATAGTGATACTGGATCTCTATATGTTTGGTGCGTGCATGAAACACTGGATTTTTGGCAATGGCAATGCAACTCTGATTGTCACATCTCAGCACAGTTGGTTCTTCATCCTGCACTCCCATATGCCATAGAATCCTTCTCAGCCATACGGCCTCACATGCAGCAAAACAAGTTGCTTTGTACTCTGCTTCGGTAGAAGACAATGCCATTGTTGGTTGCTTCTTACTAATCCAAGAGAAAATTCCTGAACCCAAAGAGAAACAATAACCAGAAACTGACTTCCTAGAATCAATGTCTCCTGCCCAATCAGAGTCACAGTTCCCCACAAGAGAGGTTCCGAAACTGTATGTGATACCATAGTCAAGAGTTTTCTTCAAGTATCTGAGCACCCGCATCCCAGCCTTCCAATGACTCTCATGAGGTTTGTTTGAGAACCTGCTCAAAACACCAACAGCAAAACTGATATCTGGTCTGGTGTTACACAAGTAGATCAGACTACTGACCAACCTCCTATACCTCCCAATGTCTGCTAGTGCTAATGTATCCTCGACGGATAACTTTGCATTCACCTCCATAGGTGTAGCTATCTCCTTGCACTCGGTCATGCCAAATGCCTTCAAGATCTCCCATGCATACTTCTTCTGAGAGATGAAGATCTTTCCTAGCTCTTGCCAGACTTCAATCCCCAAACAATAGTGCAGCAAGCCCAAGTCTGTCATTTCAAACTCAGAACTCAAAGCTTTTCGAGTTTGGTTGATCATATCTTCATAGTCACCTGTAATAAGAAGGTCGTCCACATATAGGACAATCACTACAGACTTTTTACCATCCCTGTAAACATACAAGTTAGCATCTGAGGCATATCTTTTGAAGTTTAGGTTTAAAAAGAACCTATCTATCCGCTGGTACCATGCTCTAGGGGCTTGTTTCAGCCCATACAATGCCTTCTTCAGTTTACACACTTTGTTCTCAGAATGGGGGGCCTCAAACCCTGGTGGCTGAGCCACGTACACCTCCTCCTTGAGGTCACCATTTAAGAACGCTGACTTAACATCCATTTGGTACACTGGCCACTTCTTGTGGGCAGCCACTGCAAGTACCGTGCGAATAGTGGTCATTCTGGCAGTTGGGGCAAATGACTCTTGAAAATCAAACCCTTCAACTTGTGAAAATCCTTGGGCAACCAGTCTAGCTTTGTACTTTTCTAAGGTACCATCAGCCTTGTACTTTACCTTCTAGATCCACTTGGTGCCAATAACCTTCAGCTTTGCTGGTCGATCCACTAGCTCCCAAGTGTCATTCTTCATTATGCTGTCATACTCCGCCTGCATAGTAGCCTTCCATGATGGATCTGCAAGTGCTTCTTCTAAGTCAGTTGGCTCCTTTACTTCTCTCATAATCTCAACCATCAAGGCCATATTGACTATGTGAGCAGAAGCCCTCCTTTGCTCCTCTATTCTCTGAGACCTCCTTGGTCCGTCTGCCTTCTCCTCAATAGATGCAGGCATAGGATTATTGTGGTCATAGAGCTGCTTCACCCAGCGCGGCAATGGCTTTTCTGGTGGGGTGATGTCAGGTTGGTGAACTTTTTCCTCATCATCTAAAGATGATGCTTCCTCCTCCTTAAGGATAGGGATAGCTCTCGGGACAGGTTCATAGTGGACTACTTCTTCGCTTGATGATAAAGTGGAAGAACTTGCCTTCTCCTCATCCACTGTATGCAGCTCCTCCTTGAACACCACATCACGGCTCACGATGATCTTCTTTGCCTCTTGGTCATATAATTTGTAAGCCTTCTGCTCATCACTATAACCCAAGAAGATACATTTTCTGCTTTTTGGTTGTAACTTGTTTCTCTTCTCATCTGGAACATGTGCATAATATTCACATCCAAAAATTCTGAAATGTGAGACAGATGGTTTCTTACCAGTGTAAGCCTCATGAGGTGTTTTTCCCTTGAAAGCCTTTGTATAGCTCCGATTTAGAATGTAGACTATAGTATTAACAGCTTCAGCCCAAAAATGGTTAGGCAATCCCTTGCCCTTTAGCATGCATCTTGCCATCTCCACAATGGTGCGATTCCTGCGTTCCACAACACCGTTCTGCTGAGGTGTGTGAGGCGTCGTCAATTGACGCTTGATTCCTTTGCTCTTGCAAAAGCCTTCAAACTCCTTTGAGTTGAACTCACCACCACCATCTGTTCTAAATTTCTTCACACTTTTCCCTGTTTCATTCTCAACAAGTATTAGCCATTCTTTAAACTTACCAAAAGCTTGAGCCTTATCATGAAGGAAGTACACCCACATCTTCCTACTGTAGTCGTTGACAATCAACATAAAATAAGAAGATCCCCCCAAGGCCTGTGTAGGCATCTTATTACACAAGTCAGCATGCACCAACTCTAGAGGAGCCTGTGCTCTATTCTTTCTTTCTTGTGGAAATGCCTTTCTCTGTTGCTTGCCCATCATACAAGCTTCACATGGTTCCTTCAATTCAGTTATTGTAGGTAGGTGAGCAACCATACCTTGCTTTTGCATCTCCTTCAATACTGCAAATCCGATGTGTCCAAACCTTTCATTCCAAAGCTTACTTGTGCCCACTCCAGCAGTGGCTGTAAGAGCACTTAGCTCATATAGGTTGTTCCTTCTTTCTCCTTTGCCAACAATTGTGCTAGCACTATCAATAATTTCTGCACGTATCTTCTTGAACCTCACTTCATGACCAAGATCAGTTATGGCAGCAACTGATAAGAGATTTCTCTTGATTTCGAGAACATACAACACATTTGAAAGCTTTTTGACTTCACCATTTGCAGCAACAAAAGAAATAGTACCTATGCCTGCAGCAAGGCATTTAGCATCATTTCCAACCATCACAGTGATGGATTCTTGTAGAGGCTCCATAGAACTGTATAGACCTTTCTTGTTGGTCATGTGACGGGAGGCCCCACTATCCAACACCCATGAGTCAGTGGTAGATTCTTCTTGCGCTGAGGAGCACACTTCCTCAATGGTTGCCATGAATAATTCCAACTCTGCTTCAGCCATATTGGCTGTCTCTTTCCCTTTACTTTTAAGGGTACCATTCTTTTCATCTGCCTTCTTGACACGACAATCTACAATTGCATGTCCTTTCTTCTTACAGTAGAAGCACTCTCCTTGAAACTTCTTCTTGCCGCCCTTCTTCTTTTTGTCACTATCATTTTTGGTGGAGGAAACACCTTTGCCTTTTGCATTGGCAGAGAATGCAGCATCTCCATTGTTGCTTCCTTCTCGGGCTTTCAGCCTCAACTCCTCCTCCATTAATAATGCACAAAACTCCTCAAAAGTCAAAGCTTGAGGTCTCACCTGAGTATTAACGGCAGTTACTAGTCCATCAAACTTTTGTGGACAAATCTGAAGACACCTCCGAGCTAGCTCTTCAGTAGTCTTTTGTATCCCGGTGCCAGCCATCTGGTCGCGCAGATTCTTAATCCGAGTGATGAATGCTTCAACCGTCTCTCCTTCAGCAAACTTCTCCACTGCTAGTTGATTCTCCAAGTTTTGAATCCTTGTTTGGTTTCGTGTTTCATATTGACTCCTTAGTACATTCCAAGCATTTGACACTTTGGTTGTATGCTGAATCAGAGTCAAAACACTGTCAGAACAGCTTGTAACTAAGGCACACAATGCATCTGCATTCCTTCGTTTCCAATCGTAGAAGATCTGCATTCGGAGGAATCATCACACTAGGATTTGATGGGTCGGGAGTAGGCTGTGGTTCTACGTCAATCCCCAGCACAGTCTCCAGAAGCTCATAAGAATCAAGGATAGTTGTAAATTTGAACTTCCACAAGGTGTAGTTTGTACCATCTAACTTGCCTTCGCTGAAGGTTGGTGGACGAATCCTCAGTGTTTGAATAGCCGGTACAGCAGTACCACCTCCTGCACCGCTTCCTGATGCGCCATAACCGCTTCCCGGAGTCGACATAGTTTCTCTTTGCTGTTGAAGCCTTTGCCTCTTGCACACTCTCCGATCTCTAGAGCCCCCTGGGCTCTGATACCATGTAAAATATTACACGGCGCAGCGAATAGAATCTGAGAAAGAGATAGAGAGTACACAACAGATAAGAGGAGAATCAATAAATTCTTTAACTCCAAACAACTGATACAAAGATGGATCTATCCACCCGTGCGCTTCCACTACGTGAAGCTTAGATGGCGATCTAGACAGAAGATAAGTGAAGAGCTTAAGGCTAGCTGGAATAACAACTCTGACTGGGTGAAAGATGAGTATAAGATGGTTGCGAAGGGGTTTAGCTTTTATAGCTCGCGAAGGTCGTTAGGTCAAACCGACCTACCATATGAGCCTCCACTAGTCGGCCAGGGAATATTCCAAGGAATATTCCCTTTACCATCGGGCCGGGGGCCCCCAGACCCCACAACAGGGGCCCCTTTTAACTCCCTTACACCGCAACTCGATGCAATGCGCCTTGAGTTGCTACCAGCTTAACCACTCCATCTAACTCAAAGATTAGACCCATAACAGTCACCTTTTTGCCATCCGGTCACATAGACCTCATCTGATATACAAGTCAGGACTCAACCGATGTCCGGGCTCACATTTGGCTTCTCCTCATAATGGGGGCCTTACAACTTTGAGAACCATGGATCATTGGTAGCACCTAATGAGGGTGGGGCATTGATCATATCTAACACAAGAGCCCATCCATGATGGCTCTGATACCATGTTAAGATAGAGAGAGGCAGAGGCAGAGACGGAGTGAGGAGCAAGCATGCTCTAATCTTCTTCATTCATTCATTCTCACATAACCACACACAAAAGGTAAGTGTATACAATAGTGAGAGAGGCAGAGGCAGAGACAGAGTGAGGAGCAAGCATGCTCTCATCTTCTTCATTCATTCATTCTCACATAATCACACACAAAAGGTAAGTGTATACAATAGTACTAAGGTCCGTAGGACCATTCACACAGGGTCTAAGACCACCGAATTATTTAATGTCCCACACTTGCTGATACAGCTGGACAAGACTAATGTCGGTCATACATACTAGTAGGAGAATAGTATGAGCTTGATATTCTAACAAAGTTGAAATCACCAATCACATCCTTTGCTCGATTATGACAAGAACGATTGCCTCACATTGTCGCGACTGGGATGATCGACTTACAGAGGCCCTCTGGGCATACAGAACCCCCCCATAAGGCAACTACAGGACAGCTAGCTAGTATATGGTACAGAAGCCATCTTCCCTGTTGAACTGGAATTGCCCTCTTTGCGAGTAGCAGTTAAAGAACACTTGGGAGATGATGAGTCACTGCAACGCTGTCTTTTGCACTTGGAATGCTTGGATGAGAAATGGCGGATGGCCCTACAGTGCATGGAAAACACTCAAGCGCGACGCAAGGCCTATCATGAAAGTTTCATCAAGCACAAGGAGTTCAAAGAAGGTGATCTTGTCCTAGCCTATGGTTCGAGATTTGGCAAGTTTCCTGGCAAGCTTCAACAATGGTGGATGGGCCCATATAAGGTACTTGCTGTCAATCCTAATGGCTCTATTTAGGTGCAGAACGTTGATGCCTTTGATGATCCCTTCCTAATCAATGGCTATCGTCTGAAGAAATACTTCCCTCCCTAGGGAACTTGACAATCACAGTCGACCTACCCTCCCCCTTTTGGGTGTCGTACTGTCCTTCTCATCGTGCTTTCTGATAGCCCTTATGATTCTCCTCATGAGGCGGTCTCGTTCTCCTAACCCCTCACAGATACCTCTCAACCCAATCTTGTTCTCTTCTCGTCTAATCTAATAAGGTGGCGAGGTTGGTCCTAACACATGGTATTTCTACCATTTTCTTTCTTAACAAAAAAAAAAGGAAAATAGAAAGAAAAAAGAGGAAAAGAAAAGAAAAAGAAAAAGAAAAAGAACAAACAAATCTGTTATGGGAGAAAATGAAGAAATTCCCTGTCATAATAGGCCTCGTTCCAAGAAAATGTGGAAACACCCTTGGGCGGGAAGCTGACTATGGAAAAGGTGGTAACACCCCACAGTTCAGGATAGCTGACTCACTAGTAGAACCTCTTCAACAAGTCATTTGAAGCCACCTCCCTTGGTGCACTATCTTTGCAATATCAGTCCGTCAGCCCTTCTTAACAGACGACTTTTCTTACAAATCATTGAAGTATGAGATTTGTAGGCTACCTCCTTGGGTATGCCTCGTCTTCAAAATCTTGATGATAACAACAACTGACATGATCTTCATTACCAACCCCTTGAGTGATGTGAGCTTTCATCCTAACAGGATGGGGATGTGAGTATGGGTTTCCCTCTGTATCTTTCAACAGGGTGGGGTGAGTGACCAGTCTTTCCCTTCAAATCACATGAGAGGTGAGGTGTGTGAATAGAGTGTTGCACGCACGGGTTGGGGCCTCTCAATGCACAACACACGATTTGTTCCTGTGCACTGCACCATAAGGCTCCCTGGCCTTCCTTCTTGCACTATATGCTGGCACAGGGTGGGATGCACAGTTGCACCATCAATTGTGCACAAGGCATACAACCTCTGCACAAGTGATAGTGAGGATTACATCAATGGGTTTCAAGAATGGGCTGCCCTTTGTATCTATCAACAGTGTGAGATAGAGGGTGGGCTGAGTGTGATTGGCATTTCTTCAATCAATTATCGAGTGGTGAGGATTGAGGGACGTTACGACCATTGGAGTTAGGTACGTTTCTGTTTTCCTATGTACCCACGAGATGGGTCTCTGCCATTAGCACAGGACATATCACTCTGTTTTGTACACTGCACTGCAAGGCTCCCTGGCCTTCCTCCTTGCACATATGCCAGACGGGTTGGACGCACTAATGTACCATTAATTATGCACCTTGGCATACTCCCTTTGCACCATCCCTTTGTTGATTCCTAAACCGGGTGTGAGATCTGGGTTTCATCATTATTACCTTGAGCGATGTTAGTAATGGGGTGAGTGGCTGCTCTTTCGTTCCATTTGAGTGCTCGTGAGTTGAGTGCAATATCCCTCGTCATCGACGAATTTTCTGCGATTCCTTCAACCAGCTACCTCCATGGGTGCTGCCGCGTGGTCCCTGCCACGAAGGATGTTGGACGTGTGCTGTGAAGACACCTTGGTACCTCTTGCAGCGAACAACGATGCAAGATGCAACCTCGATAGTCGACATTACTTCTCGGCAATATGGGCCAAGTTTTTTAACCCTACACCTCCTGTTTCTCAGTGACGGTTATGTATTAAGTGTGAGGACATTCGTGGTTGGTCTGATGTGTGGTACTAGGCCCTTGATGTTCGGTTTACCCTTCTTGCTAAGGTTTTAAGTATGGGGACGCGCCTACGCGTCTATGTTGCATACCCCCATGCCTATACCCTGCTATGATCATGCATCTCTACCATGAATTCATTTTACCCTGATGGGGTCCCTTACCCACCCCCCATCTACTTTCCCCCCTCCCTTGGGGTCGTTCCTTCTCTAATTCCTTTTGTCCTTTGTTTCATGCTATTTCGTACGAATGCATCCTACGTTCACTGAAAATCACATCCAACCTTATAAACGTGTTTGTCCCCTTGAACAGCCCATTTTTCCTTTTAACCAACCCTGTTCTGACAGATGGTTTTCAAGTTATTAAATTTTGAAGAAATTCCCGTAAAATGGATGGTTTTCCATGTGCATGCGTCCTTATTGTTTGGGAACCCTCATCTGATGTGCCAGCCTTGTCCTACCCATTTCTCCTGACATTTTTCCTTTTGCTCTGTGTCATTTCGATGCACGGTTGGTCCGTTAATAATTTTTGCGTGTTTTCGAGCCTTTTCGTGCTTATTTTTCACATTTTTCCATGTGACCCTGCCCTAGTTACACCGGAATTTCAGTTTAATTTGACAATCGTGTTCCACCAGCCTTTCCCCCACTTTTTCCCTTTTTCTCCCCTCTCTTTCGATTGCCGAATTTTTAGTTATTAAATTTTCAGCCCGTTTACGTATGTGCTTTTTGTGTTTTTTCCATATGAACCCCTCCTAATTTCCCCCAAACTAAGTTTTGATGCACCAGTCCTATGAATCCCTTTCTTCCAGAGATTTTTCATTTTTACTGTCCTCTATTCCGGTGCACGGTTTTTCCCGTATTAATTTTGGAGTTCATTTTTGGGGTCCGTTGTTGGGGTTTTTTCCATGTGAACGCGTCCTATCTCGATCAGAACCATGTGCTGCCATGATAGGGTTGTTGAAAATATTATTTTTCACATTTGTCCTTCTTTCTGCACCTCATTCTGATGCGTGGATTTTCTGATATTAATACACGTGTGTTTTCGGGTTTGTTTCTTGCGTTTTTTCCATGTGAACACCCTGATTTTCCCCCGGAACTCGTGTCACATTTTTATGTCATCTTTCCCTTGTCTCTTGGCACATTTTTCCTTTTTACGGTTTTTCGATTTGATGTATGGTTTGGGTTTTATTAAATTTTCTTCCTTTTTGTCGTGTGGCCGCGTTTCTCATGTTGCACATGAATGCGCATGTTTTTGGTTTTACGTGCCTCTGGATGCCCCCGTCGCATCTGTGGCTTGCGCATCACCGTCCCTGCCTCATCTGATCTTGTTGATGCAATTTTTTTTTACTTCCACCCCGCGCATGCGCTCCTTTTTCACACTCATAACCAATTTATTTTTATTAACAAAAAAAACAAAAAAAAACACACCATTAAAAAAATAATAAAAAAAAAACAACCATCAAATTAAAAAAAACAAACCAAAAACAATAAACCACATTAAAAAAACAAAAAAGAAAAAATTGAAAAAAAACCCACAAACACCCATCTCCACACAACAATACATTTAATTTAAAAAAAAAACCGTTTATTTGTTTTTTTGTTGCGCTCCCTTTGTTTTCCTTCTCTCTCGATCATGGCGCCTGCCCTGTCCCTCGCCTTCACCTGCTCGACGCGTCCCTCGCAGCCACCTCCTCCCGCGGCCCCTACAGCCACCTTCCCCCGTGGCCACCGCCTCCTTGCTCCACCTTTTTCTTCCCCTCCACCTCCGCCCTACCTTCCTCTCGCCCTCTTCCTTCCCCTCCACCTTCGCCTTGCCTTCTCCTCGGCCCCTTCCTTCCCCTCCACCTCCGCCCTGCCTTCTCCTCGCCCTCCTCATCCTCCCCTCCACCACCCATGGCCGTTGCCTCCTCTCCGCCCTCTTCCCCACTGCCGCCTGCCCTCCACTTCCTCCTCCTCGCCCTCCTCATCCTCCCCTCCACCACCTCCTCCTTACGCCTCCTCCTCCCTTAACCGTAGTTACCTTAACCCCTAACCCACCCCCTTAACCATGGTTACCCAACCCTTAACCCACAGTTTCCCCCACTAACCCCCATTTACCCCTCCCCTAGCCCCCCTTCCCACCCACCCCCCTCTTCACCCGCATAAACCCTCCCGTCTACTTTCCCTGTTCGCACGTCGTGCGGCCGCTATCGGTGTACGGGTGTGGCTAGCAAGCGTTCACGCGCGAGGACGCGCTTTCGATTTGTCAGTGCGGTGGTTGCAGCCGTTCCTATGCAGTGACGGGTATTTCAAAACCCGCAAACACCCCTAACAACAAATATAAAAACACATAAAAATACACATAAAACACAAAAAAACTTCAAAAAGTCATTAAAATTCATTTAAAATTCAAAAAAAGTACAATTTTTTTTTCAACATTGCTAAAATAATTTGGAATATTTTATAAAGTGGAAATTTAAGAAAATAAATGGCAAAAAATTTAAGATTTCAAAATTATTTCAAAAATACATGCAAAATGAGCAAAATTCATTAAAAATTAGTAAAAATTCAAACATATTTCCAAAAAAGTTTCAAAAAATTTCACAAACCCCCTTGTCCCTTTTGCCAATAATTTCTCAATTGAAAATTCTTCTATAAATGGTTAAAGTATTATTTGAAGCCAAAATCCTAAAATTTAATACATCCCCTCATGAAAATTCATTTTAAATTCCAAAAATCAGTCGAAAAATCATGGATAAATTAAAACACATTGTTGGATTGTTGAAATTCCACCTTTACACTTCACAACATATTCATGTGTTCTTTATCCCATTTTAATCATTAAAAAAAAGCATACACATAACGCATAAAATACAAGCACACTCTGAATACAAATTAAATTTAAAAAAAAACTAAAAATAAAACAAAAATAGCACAAAAACACTAAGGTGCTTTATTTTTTTCAGTCAGTGGTGTTTGTTTTTTTAAACTAGATTTCTTGCATTTGGGGACTATTGAGTACGCCTTTAGTCTATTGCATACACACCCCTACCAGATATTTATTTTTTGAGCTTTATTCATTTTTATTATTCCTTAACCATAGTTAATTGTTAAAAGAAACTTTATTCACCTATTTTTTCACGAATGCTCGCGCTAAACACATAGTTTCTAATAATTAAAAATGAACCAACCATTCACCTTGCACATGCTATGTGCGCTTCAGAGGCACTTGAATTAATATTAAAAATGAACTAGCCGTCACAAAAAAGAACGTGCTAGCAAAAGAAAGTGTGCTCCACATCACCATTAATTTTTAATTAATAAATTTGCATTTAGAGACCCCATTCTGGATATCGCAGTCCGGGTTTCATTTAAGCATCGTTTCACCCTAATAAATTGTAATTAAAATTTTAAGAAGGAACCATCGTTTTCTTATTAAGGTTTATAACTTAATAAAATGTCACCCATTGTTAATAATTTCTTAAAATGAACCCTTTATTAAAACCATTTCCTCTCAATGTACTTTTTTTTCCCTTTTTTAATAAACACACTTCGTGGGATGGGCACGTATAGTCCTCTTAGCTGAAATTGTTGGTCAAAGTTATGGTTAGGTCCTGCTTAGGTTTTTATGGTATTATGGTTTGCTTTTGTGATACAATTATGGGTGCGGTTTGTAGTTTTTTTTCTTTTTTGCTTGATTCGGGGTCTTGGGTGCCTGTTTGTTGCATCGCATGAAGTTTTCGGTTGCATATGTATAGAGGTCATGCCGAATTTTTTCTAGGATGTGGGTTGTTTAGGGTGGTAAATTGATTAGTTACGTTTGTGTGTGTCCTTCTTTTGATTGATTTCTTTTTGTGTAATGAAAGCAATCAACCATGGAATGAAATCTAACTGAAATTGAAAATTAACTAAACTACAACAAAGAATTAACAAATCTATTGCACCAAGACATCCTCATCATGTATTAATGGTTGGGAATTCAAAAATACATGATGGCCATGGCTGAGTGCTTCAAAGGCTAAGAAGAAGCTAACTCCAAGAAAATGGTAAAGCCAAGATTATTGAATGATCAAAAGATGTCTTGCCTTTGGCCTCTAGTCCCTTTTATTCTAACCCTCTTTCCAAACTTAAGGGCTGTTCACACATGTACACATAGGCTAGGGCTAAATTTACAAAGGCTGGAATTAATCCAAGGTGCAAATATTAATGTTGTATTTTCCTTCATGACAAACCATCCCGTCCTGAAGATGGTTTTGTCCTCAAAACCAAGAAGTAATGGACTAAATCCAAGTCAAGGATGATAGTAATCATGCCCATTCATCTTCCAAGTGATAAGAAAGCACTGTCCATGAAAAGAAGACCTTTTTGCATGCCAAACTATGAGAAAACTGGCTGCTGTCCAAACAGGGCTGATTCACTAAAACTGCCATAACTTTTGATATATTGGTCCAAATGAGGCGTATGAGGTGTAGAAACGAAGTATACACTCCCAAGCATCACCCCATAACATCAGAATCAAGTTTTGATGAAGTCAGGACGGTTTTATTGTCTGCAGAAATTTCATACAACAAGCTGTCTCTGCACAGTCACTGCATACTGCATCAAATATCATCCTGTAATAACCAAGGAAAGTTACTGACATAAGTGGATGGTTGCCAAGAAGACTCTTCAATGGGCAAATTCTTCCACTTAATGAGATACTCAATGAGAGTACGATTTCTGAGAACTTTCTCTCTCTTTCCAATAATGCTTTCAGGTTCATATATGATCAGTCCTGCCTCATCCAATGGTGGTAACTCTTCCAATACTTGTACATCGGGCCCAACATACTTCTTCAGCTGTGAAACATGGAATACATCATGTATTCTAGTGGAAGATGGTAGCTGAAGTTTATAAGCAAACTCTCCAATTTTGTCCAAGATCAAGTATGGCCCATAAAATCTATGAGCAAGCTTATTGTTCCCACCCTTTAATGAAGCATAATGCGTCTTGGGCACTTTGAGAAATACCCAATCTCCAACCTTGAAGTCTAAATGTCTTCTTTTCTCATCTGCATAGACCTTCATTACCTCTTGTGCTTTCCTTATACTGTCCTTGCATTGCCTCATGAGCAACTCCATTCTTTCCAACCCTTCCTTTGCTTGTGGGTTGATGTCTTCATGGAATAAAACTGATGGAAGTTGGACTTTATACCCATAAAGAGCTTCAAACGGAGACATCCCAATGCTCATGTGGTGCGTGTTATTATAGCAAAATTCAGCAAGGTGGATCCAACGATCCCATGAAGCTTGTGTGTCATGACAATAATGCCTAAGGTACACTTCCACCCAATGATTGACTCTCTCCGTTTGCCCATCAGTCTGAGGGTGATAGGCCATGCTAGGAGTGAGGAAAGTACCCATAGATGAGAATAGACTTTTCCAGAAGTTGCCCATAAACTTCGAATCACGGTCTGATACTATTCTCATAGGCATACCATGTAGTTTGAACACACCTTCCATAAATTACTCGACGACTTGCCTTGCTGAATATTGGACTTTAGTTGGGATAAAGTGGGCTGATTTGGTCAATCTATCAACTACCACATAGATACTGTTCCATCCATGACTGATAGTAGGAAATCCCGTTATGAAATCCATGGAAATATCTGTTCATTTTCCCATAGGTATGGGTAAAGGCTGAAGTAAGCCGGCTGGTAATAGAGTGGAATCCTTATTTTGCTGACACTCCAAGCACTGAGATACATACTCTTTAACATCTTTCCATAGACCTTTCCAATAGAAGCTTTGATGAACTCTATCAAACGTCTTGAAAAGGCCCAAGTGACCAGCCATTGGCGATGAATGCATCTCTTGAAGTACCTTCAGCTTGAATTTACTGCTGGGAATCAAGTACACTTTACCCTTAAACCATAAGAGGCCATTATGCACTTTAAAATTAGGAAATTCAGCATCACACCCTTGTTCTAATTTCTGTAAAATATGGGCAGCATGCTCATCAAGCACATATTCCTCTTGAATGTCTTCAATCCAATCCTTATAGATGGTAGACACAATAGATAGACTGCATGCCCACATTCTTGATAACGCATCAGCCACCACATTATCCTTGCCAGTCATGTATGATATTTCAAAATCATATGATTGCAAAGTGGCCAACCATCTCTTTTGCTTGGGAGAAAGATTGGGCTACGAGAGAAAATATCTCAAGACCCTATGATCACTTTTGAATTTGAAGTGTGTCCCATAGAGGTAGTGGTGCCATTTCTTGATTGCATGTAAAATAGCAAGCATCTCCTACTCATAAACATGCATCTCTCTCTCTTTGTCATCAAATTTTCTGCTCTCAAATGCAATGACACCATGCTCTTGTACCAAAACTGCTCCCAAACCTCTACCACTGGCATCTGCATAAATGGTAAAAGTCTTGGAGAAGTCAGGGCAAACTAGTATGGGTGCTGAAATAAGCAATTGCTTCAGCTCATTAAAGCTCTTGTCAGCGATCTCATCCCAAAAGAAGGCCTCCTTTTTCAGCCGATCGGTAAGAGGAGCTGCAACATGAGCATAATTCTTCATAAACCGTCGGTAAAAGGATGACAAACCAAGGAAACCTCTTAATGAAGTGGCATTGATTGGTGTAGGCCATTCTTTGACGCACTGAACCTTCTTAGGATCCACTTTGATTCCATCTTCTCCCACTATATGACCCAAGTACTCAACTTCCTTTGTCATAAAAGAGCATTTAGTGGCCTTGGCAAACAGTTTGTGTATCCTCAATATGTCAAAGACCTCTTTTACATGCTGCAAATGGTCTTCTTTATTCTTGCTATAGATCAAAATGTCATCAAAGAATACCAAAACTGTTTTAAAGAGCAATGGCTGAAGTATCTTATTCATGAGAGACTGGAATGTGGCTGGAGCATTTGATAACCCAAAAGGCATAACCATAAACTGGTAAAGACCCCTCTCCGTTCCTGAAGGCTGTTTTAAATTCATCCCCTTCCTTCATGCGTATTTGATGATATCCCGATCTCAAGTCAATTTTGGAGAACACCTTGGCATCCTTCAATTCATATAAGAGATCATCTATTCTAGGTATTGGATACCTATTCTTGATAGTGACCTTGTTGAGATCGCGGTAATCAATGCACATTCAAAAGGAGCCATCTTTCTTCTTCACAAGAAGGACTGGAGAAGCAAAAGGTGATTGGCTTGCCTTAATGAGACCCATTTCCAAAAGCTCTTTGACTTGGCGTTCTACCTCTTCTCTTTCCACTTTGGAGAGGCGATATGGTGGTTTGTTGATGGGCTTTGTATTGGGCAGCAAGTCAATGGGATGATCCACTTCTCTTTTGGGAGGAAGAGAGGTAGGTGGCTGAAAAATATCATCATATTCTTTCAGCAATTTACAAAGACATGGGTCCATGTTGTTGGTAGGAGAAGAGGGCTGATCCTCTTCAATCTTAGAAATAAGAATGGTGAACATACATGCCTTTGCATTTATCTCTTTCTTAACCTTCTTGGGGCTGATCATCTCCATTCTTTTCTTTTCAACTCCATGTAGTGTTACTTGTTGTCCACACCATTTAAACTCCATTTCCATGTTGTTGAGATCCATGGTAAATCTGCCCAAAGATTTCAGACAGTTGCAGCCAAGTATTATATCAATGGGACCCATTTCTAATGCAATTAGGCTCACTGATGTAGTGCACAATGGGGAAAGGGTGATACGTACATTTGGACAGCATTGATTGCTCTTCTCAAAATTACCATTTGCCACTTGGATTTTGAGTGATGTAGGCATTTCATGCGTATTCAATTTCAGCCCATTGAGTGACTTAGCATTAATGAAGCTATGTGTACTTCCCGTATCAATGAGTATATGAGCGGTCCTTCCCTTGATTTGACCTTTAAGGTGTAGGGTATTATCCCCTCTTGAACCACTCCATGCATCACTTGATATGGCACATAGCGATGGATGTAAATCAGTCCATGAATCATCCAAATAATGACCGCCCGGGTCGAAAGGAAACCCATCCATCGGATCATAGAACTCATCATGGACATTCTTTTCATTTTCATGCGCCTCTTTATGAGTTGTTGTGACATCAAGCTGAGCCAAGCTTCCTTCAATAGATTCAACATCGAAATCATCCTCGATGATCATGCTAATCTTCATATTTTTGGCCTTGCATTTGGACTTATGATCGGGTGACCATTTCTCTCCACATTTGAAGCATAGTCCTTTAGCATACATATCCTTGAGCTTGTCATTTGATACATGTTTGCCTTGAGTAGGGGCTGAAGTTTTGGCACTTATATTAGTTCTCTTTCCATCAAATCTATTTTCAGCATTAGGTCTGAAGTTATTGCTTTGTTTTGACCCAAAAACAATAGGAAAAGTGGGTATCTTGCTGTAGGTATTGCTAAAAGTATTTGATGGCTTCCCAATATGCTGAAAATCAGTTTTAGCATGCCCATAATGGCCTGATGTCCTTGGGAACTGCGTAGGCTGAAAAGAATGCCCTATTTTTGGCTGAAAACCCTTGTATTTCTGCCCATAACGTTCAGCCAATTGAATGGCAGCTTGTAGGGATGTAGGGTTCATGGCTTCAACTTTGGAAGAAAGAGTAGGTTCCAAACCAAATATGTATTTATTCAACTTGGCACTATCGGAGACCCCATGAACATACATTGAAAGGTTCAAAACTGATTTGAGTACTCTCTAACTGAGAGACCACGTTGCTCAAGTGCATACCACTTCTTCTCTAACCGCTCTTTTTCAATAGGGGAAACAAAGACTTCAATCATAGCATTTTTCAATGCATCCCAAGACAAGAAGTCATGTCCCATCCTCGCCATATATCTCCACCAAGTGTGAGCATAGCCTTCTAGATGAAGGGCTGCAAATTTTACTTTGGCATTCTCGGGTCTTGGGTAAAGGGAAAAATACATCTCTAACTTGTCAAACCACTCCTCCAACTCCGTGGGTGAAGGGTTCTCTCCCTTGAAGTTTGAGATAATTATTTTCTCCTTGTACTCTCTCTTGTATTGAGGAGGTTGTCCATTATGGTGCTGCTGCCCATTATGGTGTTGTGGCCCAAAAGAATTGCCAAAAGGTCCTTGCCTAGGATATTCATTATTTCCATGCCCTTGTGCATAAGGAGTTTGCTGTCCATAATGCATACCATGACTTTGTGGCTGGAAATAATGTCCTTGAGGCTGAAAGTATGTGTTGCTCACATTGGGAGGTTGTCCATGCATAGGTGAGTTGAAAGGTGGTTGCTGCCCATTATTTTGCTGATTCCAACCATGATTTGACATAGGACTTGGCCTATTGGGCCGCACTTGAGTAGAGAAATTATGTTGTGGCTGTCCAAAAGCATTTGGGGCTAAATTAACATGCCCTTGCTCATAGCCACCAACATTTGCTTGAGGGTAAAATTGCTTGTAGAAAGAGTTGCACCCATGGATGTCTTCATCATGCTTTGAGTTTGTTTGCACTCTCTCTTGAGGATCCTGCCCATGTGGCTGAAAGTGACCCTTTTGTTGATGGAATTGTGGCTGAAGTGAAGTGGGCTGAACAAAATCCTTAGCTTTAGATGACTCTCCAACTTCAAATTGACCTACCACCTTAGGAGTAGGTAGTTTAGGTGGTTCTTCAGCCCTATGAGGATGTGGGACATTAAGACCAGCTGTAGGCAACATTTTCTCACCAAGAAGTGCTACAAGCTTGTCAATACCCAACCTCATACCCTCGAAATCTGATTTCATATCCTTTATGACATTTGACAATTGTTGAAAACTGTTTGAATTCATTGAGATATGAGACATCTCTATGGGTTGATTGGTAGGGGAGTGGGTGGAACTTGCATCGACCTCTTCATTCTCATAATGTTTTCGGTAAATGGCATCTTGAGAAGTGTCATGTTCACCTCTTTCCTGTTGATGTTCACCCCTTTCCTGTTGATATTCCTTCAATTCTTCATTGATAGTATCCAAAACAGGGTCTCTCTTCTTATTCCTAGCCATGGGTTGATTTCTGTCTTGAATTTCCTGAAGTAGAAAAAACTTGATTATCTTCACTTCTAGAGCTCCAAATTACGAGGTCTTTGGCTCTGTTCGAAGCTTGAAGAGCTCTCTATCCAATGATCTGTCAAGTGCAAAAATGGATGAGTACAGAAATTTCTGTAAGGGATTTTCTGTTGCTGTCTGAAAATTCCTGCAGGCAGTGAATACCCTGTTCTAGTCAATTAATGGCTTGTACCATCAATACCAAGCATGTACCAACTTCATAACCTTGTAGGAGAGTCTCATACATCCGCCCATACTGAAAATGACCTCTGTAATCAGTAAAATGGCTGTCTAACTCAATGTAGACTGCAATCTTTAATGAGGGTATGCATACATACTCTGTCCCAAACTTTAATGCTGAACCATAGTGTCTTTACCATAAGATGCATACATTTACTGTAGCCATATGTCTTCATACATTTGCCAATATCTCAAGAACTCAATGCCCATAAACTCATGCTGTAGGCTGATTTCAAGTGCCTTTGAGATTTGTACCTGCACCTAAATTTGAAAATGCGTGGGATCCGAGACCCGAGGGGTTTGCAAAGTTCCCTCTCGAGCCGGGTTGCGCTCCCCTTCAGGGTCCTCATCGGTAGGGGAGGGTCACCTCTCTTTTGTCCTACCGACTCACCTGGCATCCACTTTTCCTCGTGGGCATGTACATGGCAAGTGAATTCTAGCTCTAAAAATCAGTATGATATGCATGGAACAGGAAGGAAATACAATTGCCTTTCATTTGCCCTTTCATGGTATGCAAGATTGGAATTGAAAAGGTTGAAATGTAAGTGAGAAATGGAGAGGTATTTACCTCAGCAGTGACTCACTGCTTACAAAGCTTTTCTCACTTACCAATTGGGTAATGATTTTCTTATGATCAAGAGGCAAAATAGGCAATCAATTTCATGTCAGGGTTAGGCAATAAAGATTGAGTAATGAAGCTCAAGAAATTACTGATTTCAGTGAATGAAACTAGATGGGTAATGCTCATTCATTATGGAAGAGTTTGAGACATTTAGAGATGGCCATTTCAGTAAATTGAAAAGGTTTAGCAAAGACAATGACTGACATAACCTATAGGCTTCATGTAATGCATTAGGCTATGAATGAAAGCTTCATTAATTCTCTTATTTCTCTTCAACAATTGGAAATGAGATCAGCAATTGGATGTAAAGAGAAATTAAGAGTGATTAGCGTACCTCATTTGATTGATTGGAGAAGAGTATTGTTGATGGAATGACCTTCAATCCATAATGCTTGACATAGATGCATTGAGCTTGATAATCCTTCTAAAATCAGCCCAAGAGATCTTCAATCTTCAAGAATAATCCCTTCCTTGATAAGCTTCAGCTTCATTAATCCCATGAAAGCTCCATGACTCCATGAATGCTCCAAATGAGGGTTGATGAAGACCGATTACCCTCTCTACTTGAATTAGGTTGCAATAGGTAATAGATAAGGCTTCAATGTGTCCAAGAGATCCCGAAATTTGAGAGGGAATGCCAAAATTTAATGGCATAAAAGCTTTATGCTGTCCATTGAATACCTAGACCTCCATTGGCTTCAATCTCCTTCAATGTCGGTCCAATGTTGATGGATTCTTGAGGGAAAATGGTTGAGGAAGCTTTAGAGATGCTTTACCCACAAAAGCCCCATGATTTGCTTTAAAAATTTCAGGAATCTTTGATGCTGTCCCAAACTGTTATGCATAGGGTTTGCAATCTCCATATCCATGCTCCATCAAAGCTTCAAGCTTCAAGATCAATCAATGTTGGTACTAGGATGTATGTAGAAGCCTCAGGGAGTATAATAGAGCAAAACCCCTTTGATCTTGATGAAGAAATTTGAGAAATTTTAGTGCTGTCCAAAACTGTCATAAAGCTCCATACCTAGGGTTTGAGAAAGCTCTCATCCTCAAAAAGGGTGAAAGATCAAGTAGAAGATGATGTATACTCCATAGTTGCACTCCATTTGATCATCCTATGAAGAGTATAACCTCCCATTGCATCACGTTTTGTTGATCAAGAGGGGGGGGGCTATAAAAACAGTGCAAACTGTTGCAATACGTCCTCTTACAGCACGTGATGAAAACGAGGTGGTATGAAGCAGGGGCTACTCAGTTCGACTTTGCTAGTACAAAGACTCTGTTTATTATTTAACTCATTTTGATGGGATTTGTGGGAACCAAGAGGTATATGGATCTCATCTCACCCTGATCTCAAGGCGCAAAGGACTCATTTGAATAACTATATGCTCTCATACCATACAGGCAGATCCTTCTTTAAACCTGTCCATCTGAGCAAATCTGTAAAAAGGATACCAGCCATACCGGCCATTGCAAAACGTGCATGTATAAGCTCCGCTTGCGCGTACCATTGTAACACTGCAGGCTCTTTGCCAAGTTCTAGGGGATCGAAACCATAGTCCCCTGGAAGGGATCCATCGAGATGAGGAGGGGGAGTCCAGACCAGGCAACCAGAGGCATCTTTCCTTGCATTCGGCAGCAGATGGCGATGATGATGATAGTTCGGTCTTAGCAGACCCTGTTGTCGATGCAATGGCAGATTCGATAGCAGCAGTAATAGTAATACCAGGCTTATGGTCGAGTTGCCATACTCTTAGCAGACCCTGTTGTCGATGCAATGGCAGATTCGATAGCAACAGTAGTAGTAATACCAGGCTTACGGCCGAGTTGCCATACTCTTGTACCCGCCAAGGTGGATATGAAGCATATAGGTATTCAATAGGTAGCTCAAGACCCATACAATATTCTTACATAAGCCATTTGAGCACTAGAGGTCATGGGAAGAAGATCTGAGAAGAAATGTCCATGGTAGTTTGTAGGGAAGCTCGAAGGAATGAGGGAAGAGAAGAAGAAACCCTTCCTTCTCAAAAGTAACCACAGTTAAAGAGTCCTCCAGCCATGTCTAACCCTCTTTTGGTCCATAAGTCTTCAAAATGGGGTAAAATTTGTCAAATTAGCCCTAAACCTCCATTATCCAATGGATATTGCCAAGAATCACCATCTTCATCCCTGTTTGTAGCAGACCTTCACATGTAACTCCGGTTTGAAGCCTTCATGTCCTGTCAAGTCCTGTCACTCAAATTCCTAACTATGGTTTGCTCTCTCTAGCCTAGGAAACTGAATCTAGTACTTGAAAATGACTTCTGCAAGGATCTAAGCTATGGCTCTGATACCAATGTAATGAAATCAATCAACCATGGAATGAAATCTAACTGAAATTGAAAATTAACTAAACTACAACAAAGAATTAACAAATCTATTGCATCAAGACATCCTCATCATGTATTAATGGTTGGGAATTCAAGAATACATGACGGCCATGGCTGAGTGCTTCAAAGGCTAAGAAGAAGCTAACTCCAAGAAAATGGTAAAGCCAAGATTATTGAATGATCAAAAGATGTCTTGCCTTTGGCCTCTAGTCCCTTTTATTCTAACCCTCTTTCCAAACTTAAGGGCTGTTCACACATGTACACATAGGCTAGGGCTAAATTTACAAAGGCTGGAATTAATCCAAGGTGCAAATATTAATGTTGTATTTTCCTTCATGACATTTTGATAGCTATTTTGATTGTTTTGCAGGCATTCTTTGTGATTGTCTGTGTTTGTGGTGTGTGTGTTTTCCATTTAAATGCTGCCTCATGCTCCTCCTCCTATCCAGTATGTCTCGTTGATTAGTAGGGATTATTCTTCCCAACTGGCTTTTGAGCCTATAGTGAAAGTAGGACTTGCAACTTTCGTGACTGTTTCACTCCCATTGATTCCAGACGATCCATCCCTGTGTAATGAGTTTCTTGCATCATACAGTAAGAAATTGGGCTTGGTTCATGGTGCTTCCATGGTGTTGACACTCCGATGGTTAGGGAAGGCTTTGTCTCTTCCCTACAAAGGAGAACCCTTTGTTACAACCAGACAATTATTCTCCAATGATGAGATTTTCAAGCTATTACAGAAGCAGACCAAAGAGATTCTGGATGTTGAGAAAGTGATAAACACTTTAGGAGTATCTTTTTCCATGATCACTGATCCTCTTTGGAAGTTAGTATGTCAGTTCCTCCAAGATGATAGGTTCATGCCTGCTAAAACACCATCTCATTATTTGTCCAAGGAACTCTTCACAACTTCCAAGATGGTGTTAAAAGGGGTTGCTATTGATTGGAGTACTTACCTACTTACGAAGATGGACCAACATTTTGTCAAAGTAACCAGAGGAAATGTCACAAATGTCACTTATGGTTCCTACTTATATGCTTTCTTGACATACTCAGGCCTTAAGAAGGGTGTCTTACCACCTCCTCCATCTGATCCAGTACCTCCCCCTCCACCTTCAGAAGAGTCAGAACCTATTGACATAGAGAATCTTGATTCCCCTCCTCCATTGGTCATTCAGCGGAAGTGCTTGAAGCGTGTAGCAGAGAAAACTCCCTCAGTCCTTCCTTCAGTCATAGTCCCTGCTACTTCTGCCAGTGACCTCCCTACTTACCTCACATGTAACAATTTATTTAGGGCACATAGAGAGGGTTCTTTGGAAATATCAGTCCCTTCACTAAAAAGTCTAGTGTCAGGAGATGCAATTCCATTCCTTTGTAATGACATCTAGAGTTCGATTGAACTTTCAAGGATAGCTTGTGCTCAACAATTGTATGCTTCTTTCTATGAAGAATTGATGTAGTCCAAAGACCAGTTGCATAAGGCAACCTCAGAGTTAGCCTCTGCTAAAGACACTCTTGCTGATCTAAGTAGATGGAGCAGCAGACCCAAATGATTGAGATCCAAAGAGAAGAAATATCTTCTTTGAAGATTCAGTTAGTAGAAGCTCAGTTAGAGGTTGTTAGAGTCTCAGAGGAGAAAGAGAGGATGTCCAACGAAGCTCAAGAGTTTCAGACTCTTTTAGATGCAAAACTGTCAGTTTTGCAAATTGCTCATAATACATTGGAATCACAAGCTTCCTAGATTAAGCAGTTGTAAGACCAACTGGCACAATCACGGTCCATTCCTCCAAGCCACAATGTTCCTATGATTCCTTCTATATCTTAGCAGGACTTGGCAGTTCTCCAGAGACATGCCACATTGTGTCCGTTGTTTCAAGATAAAGTGGAAAGATTGCAGTCCAGGATGGATTTTTTATGGTCTATATTTGAGTACTTTCAGGAGTATATTCCTTTGGACCATTCCTTCTTTGTCCAGTATCTGTAGAAGTTGGCATTTTATATGAAGCTTTCAACGATGGATTTTCCTCTTCTAGACGATGGTTGGAGTGGGGCTTGGTCTCCTGATTTGTTGACAGAAGTGGTCTGTATGGTTTTTGAAGATTCTGTGACGACTGATACCATGTTGCTATCTTACATGTGTTTCAAGATAAAGTGGAAAGATTGCAGTCCAGGATGGATTTTTTATGGTCTATATTTGAGTACTTCCAGGAGTATATTTCTCTGGACCATTCCTTCTTTGTCCACTATCAGTTGCAGAAGTTGGCATTTTATATGAAGCTTTCAACGATGGATCTCCCTCTTCTAGAGGATGGTTGGAGTGGGGTTTGGTCTCTTGTTTTGTTGACAGAAGTGGTCCGTATGGTTTTTGAAGATTCTGTGATGACTTATACCATGTTGCTATCTTACATGTATCTACTAGGTGATCTGTTGATTTCAAATGATGTAGATCTGGCCTGGTATGTGGGAGATGTGGTTTTGCAAGCTGTTTTTTATGTCAACTATTTGGAGTTGAGGATAGATGATATGTTCCAATGTTATTCTTTAAAAGTGACTACTTGCCTTGACAATTCATGGCACTCAATGATTGATTTTGTAGTCCTGAATCAACGTCAGAATATAACTTCTACTTATGTGACGAGTACTAACCAACTAAGGGTGGATCTCCTAGCTTATCTTTCCAAGAACTATCCATTTGATTCATCCTTCTTTGATGCCTACCAGAGAAGATCTATTTTAGGTCCCTCTGTTCCTAGCCTATTATACTACCAACAAATGGCCCATCCTATGATACTTATCTTTCCCTTTATTAATCCAACTCAACAGCTATCTTACCTCTTCTTTTCCAACCTCAAGGTTTTCCTCAAATTCCTATATTTACCTATTGTTCTTTCATCGAAGATCGAATCTTTTCCCCTTCTCCACCATGCCCTTCTCCATCTATCCATATACCTTCTACTTTTCCTGCTTATCAATTGACACATTTCCTAACTGATTCACTTAAATTTTCAGCCACTCATTCTTTAGCTTATTCCTCTTTTTATGATTTTGCCTATCCATCTCTTCATCCTCTTTTACTTATTCCACTTCCACTTCCATCTCCTTCCACTTCTATTTCTCAACCTCCTTAGTTGGTTAGTGGGTATGAAGGATTTGATCAGCAGATTCTGAGAAGAAGAGGATGGAGCTCGATTGATTCTCTCATGGGACCATAGATCAACTGGCCATTAATTCCAGGGGATTGGACCACTACTAGTAAAGCATACCAAAATTACCTTCATTTTGCTCACCAATATTCACAATCTCTAGATCCTTCAGTGAGATTGACAACTCATTTTGCTTAGTATCTAGCATATATGCATAGGCATTCCCATAACGATCAAAAGGCCATTCCAAAGCTTTGTATGAATGCCAATGCGAACATTGATTCCCAATAGTTGGATGTCCTATATTTTCATGCCCTATGTCTACCTAGCAAATACCTTGTTTTGCTAGAAAGGATGTGCTGCCTTCAGTTCTTTCCAAATCCTCCAAAGACATTTGTGGATGAGTCCTTCTCCATGGATCATTTTCGAAATCACCAAGCCTTCAAAAGGGATCACCTTCATTGATGCCTTTGCAATGTATTTTGGATGATTCTTAATTATATATATATATATCTTTTTGGAGGTGTCATTCAGATGGTTGTGTTTAGTGTTTGTGTTGTGGGTTAATTTTATGTGATGAGATCGTGGTGGTTGCCTATTCAATTTACTTTCGAGAGATACATTTTTGGAGAATTGCAGTGATGGTGATGCTGGTTGGATAATTCGAGATGCTGAAGAAGAACCTCTTATATCCTTTACAAATTTGTTATGACTTTCTATTGTTTATTAGATGTGTTAATGAATAACAAAGTTTTCCTTTAGTAGTATTTTTTTAAAGAGATACAAGTGATAAGTTGGGGTCGTGGTTTGGAGAGATTATTGAAGATACTACAAAATATCAAAATCAATCTCTTTAATGAACCTATATTATTCTTTTCCTTAGGTCGAGAGAACGCTTCCTTTCTAAGTGTGGGGATATGTTGAGAGTGGAAAAAGACTGAATTTTTGACTGATTTTTGTTGTTTTTGAGGTCTGAATGATTGATTTTTGATAGATTTAGAGTGAAGTGTTTGAGAGTGTTTTGGATGATATTGATTATGTTTTAGAAGCTCATGATGATTTTTAGTGGAAATATGAAGCTCTGTAATGTTTTGATAGGTTTTGTTGAGGTTCTGATTGGTTTTGTATACCTTCTGTATAGCTTCTGTTTTGTTCTGATTTTCTTCTGTATGAAGTATGGATTGATGATTGATGAAGATTGAAATATTTTGAAGTTTTATTGAATAGTTTGGAATGGTTTTAGTATGAGTTATGAGGTTCTGATGACCTTCTGTAACCCTCTATAAACCTTCTATAGAGCCAGTGTCTCTGCTCTGTAACTGTTATGTATCTGCTTTGGTACTGTACTGTACTGTTCTGTAGATCTTCTGTAAGTATTCTGTAGAATGTATGTGTGACTTTGGAAAAGTTTTCTAACTTTTGGAAAGAATGAATCTAAGTTCAAAAGACTCGCACAGTGCATTACATGATAAGGTACACACATCCCCCTAGGAAGTGCACTCTTCTTCTTTTTAAATATATTGTGCGGTGGTGTGGTAAGCCAATAACTACAGAAGCCTTCTTCAACCACCCATCTATCTTTGACATGATCAGCAATCTTCAAAACCTGCTTCATAGAGTGTCTTCAATATGAACTACCTCCCCAAATGCCCCAAGAACCATTCCGCACTCATTTAGGAGGGGGATAATGTTAACCCTCATAAGACAAAGATAGAAATTTCAAAAAATCCAAAAAATTGAAAGTGGAAGATAGTCCCAAGGCAAGAGAAAGACGGAGGACAAAGGCATAATAAGGAAAATTTGAAGACACAAAGCATAGGAAAAAGCCTAAATGTAAGAGGAAGACACATAAGAATAAGCACACCTCAATATTTTTGCAAAAAGAGTGCCAAGCACCTTGTAAATTTATATTGTAAAAGAGTGTCGTACTCTCTCCCATGCAAGTTGTAAAGAATGAGAGGCACGGGTTAACACCATGCTAATAGGAAAGGAGTGGGAAAAAGAGTGGAGAAATGGGCCAAAAGGGAATGGCTGCCCAAGGAGGAGATAGAGTATGTATAAAAGTCAAAAAATAAATGAAGAAGCTCATTCTTGGTGTGTGAAAAAACTTGCTCTCTTCTTGCTTCTTGCTCTAGCTTCATTCTTGTGTACGAGAGAGGGAGAGGAGTACGAGAGGGATGGGTGAGAGAGAGAGAGTGAGGGACCATGGAGAAGCTCTTCTTCTCTTCTCTTCATCTTCATCTTCTTCTCTTCTCCTTCTCACATATGGCTATGGAACTTGAAGCTTAGAGCTTGCTTGAAAGTGCATCTTGGATCATGGAACTACCAATAGATTCATGGGAGGAGGAAACTTGATCGGATTCAAAGGTAATCTCACTATGTTTGTGTGTGGGAGAGTGCGCATGGCTATGTGACAGGTAGCCATAGCTCTCAGCTTGAAACACTTGAAACACTAAGCGATCCGTGGGTCTTGACGGTGTGCTTGTAAGAGCAATGACAAATGTAATCAAATGGCCAACGAGAGCTTGCTCTCAAGTCACTTGAGTGTCTATATGAGTTTGACGATAGGAGCATGCTTAGTGAATATCAATTCAAATTCCTTCCAAGTACAAGAAATGCTTCTGACTACTGTATGTAAGAAGTTGGAAATAGTTAAAATGTTGATAATATGCCATGTCACACTGACATTGGTATATAAGGAGAGAAGTTGTAAATTTTCATATCTTTTTGACATATCAATACAATTACAATCTTTCTCTCCCTTCTTGCTCACAGCTTCTATGGCTTCTTCATCTTTCCTGTCTTTCTCTCTCCAAATCTAGTATTTCTCTCTCCTCGTCACTCTTATTGTCTCTCCCTGTAGTCTTTCTCTCTCCTCTACAGTCTTTCTCTCTCCTCTTTCTCTTTCCCTGGTTCTCTCTTTGACAAGTGGTATCAGAGCTTCAGTCTTTGATCCATTATTTTCTCCCAATTTCAGTTTCATTTTCCTATTTCAAAACCAATTTCAGACAAAAATAGTACAAGACAGTGACTAGTGGAGTGCTACAGGATACTTATAGTTAGCAAGTGACTAGATTTGGAGATATCCAAGGTCAGATATGGCGGATAAAGGCTTAAATGGCTGGACGTCACCAAATTTTATGCAAAATTGAAGGTACACAAGTACGGGAGCAGTAGGGGAGTTTCCAAAGCATATATGGACCACAAGGACTACATGCAGAAGCATTAATGGTAGCTTTCTTGGGAGTTTACACCTCCAAACCACAAGGACTGCATGTAGGAGCATTAATGGAACTGTGACTGTGCCTTCAATAAAGCTAAAAAGAAGTCTTCATGCCTATTCTCATCCTGGCACCAGTTCTCAAAATACTTGAAGATGGGGTACAGCTGGTACTCTGGGTGCTCTTTAAGATGCCTGTATATGGTGATGTACCTCCAGTAACCAATCTTTTCAGATAGGTCAAAAACCCGGCATGTCGAGCCTCATCTCGAGACATTAAAGTGAAGATCTCAGCAATAGCAGCATTGGTTTTCTTAAGCCTTCGACCAAGCTGCTTGTACAAGAGAAATCCAGAGAATTCAGCCGTGCAGGAACGCTCAAGGAACTCCACAAAGATTTGCGCAGCAGGCATCGAACTCCTCCTGCCTCAAGTTCTTATTGATGGTCATGTTGAACATGCGCTTCATATCCTCGAAATCAGTAGTGTAGAAGCGAGGGGTGAGCGAGGGTATATGATAATGAGGAAGTCGCCGACATTGCGAATGTCTGAATGTGTCACTAAATTAGCCGTTTAAGGCTCACCACCTGACAGAACTCCATGCGATTGTTGTGCGCAGAGAAGAATCGTTGTTCCTGGCAAGCCAGATGAAAAACTCGAACAGGATGGCATCACAGTTCAAGAAAATCGGATGATGCTGCCTGTCTGCCAAGCGAAGAGCCACATCCTTCATTTGCAATCTAGCAACCTCACGCAAGTGTGAGGGGGTCAAAGGCTTGAAAACCACAATCTCGTCCAATCTGTTCAACAACTCTGGACGGAAATGTCTTCGCACCTTAGACAACCTTTTCCTTTGCATCTTCAGCTTCAGCTTTAATCTGCTACAACAATTCTGTTGATATCTTTTTGTCCCGTGCTTCCCCTCCAACCAATGTCACCATAGCTCAGGGCAGCATTGTCTTCAGCATACTTTCCTAGTTGAGAATCACTCGTACCAAGCCTGTCAGACTCTTGATACCTGCTTTCTCCATACTATTCTCTCCTCTCCTAAAAGATCCCTTGTTCAGCATCAAAGCTTCTCAAAGGTTCAGAGTAACCAGCTCTACCATATTCATTATAACCACTTCTTGTGCCATCACCATACACTGCAGGACTTAATTCAGCTGAATATCTAACATGAGCAGTGTCACTAGTAAAATCTCCCCCATACATTTCCCCCTCGTCCTCCATAAGAATGTCCTTGAAGTTGGGAATACTCACTCATCTGTTCCTGTGGCTGGTCAATAGGAGAATATGGAACGCGAGAGTTCCATCTTCCTGATGAGACTTTTTCCAATGCACTTGCTTGTGCAATCCTTGAGGCCACAGTCGGAACTCGTCCACTCCCCATTGCATCATTACCACTGAAGTCTGAAGAAACTATTCTGTTCAAATCCCCATCTTTGCGAGCTGTCCATACATTCTGTACACCTGATCCTGAGCCAACCACTGATCCTGTGCCACCTGCAAAGTTTGTGATAGGATTCCAAGCTGCGAGAGGCAATGGTCAGAGTAGGAGCCATGTATCTGTTCTTCCTGACGAGCCCATGCTCTTGTTGAACATGAAGTATGGGCCATCCTCTGCTGTTCTTCATCATGAAACCGAATAGAACCACACAGCTGCAATCTTGAAATTGCCAAGGTGCTTGAAAATGCACTCGAGCTGAAAGCTGCAAGGAGAAAGCTCACGGAGATTCTTGGGCAAGAACCATCTGATGAACTCTAGGCTATGAGTGTGAAGCTCCCTCTCAGGAAAATTCAGGATAAAATACGTGAGGCAAATAGAGGTTTTAGCAATATTTGCTTGCTTCTGCAAGTCTGTGACCTCTGACTTAGCTTGCTGAAGATTGGCAAATGCTTCAAATAATGCTTTTGTCAATTGATGCAGACTATGCAACTCTTCAGTTGCTATTGCAGCCATCCAGCTTCTCACAAAATGCTGGCTTTCTCTCTTCTCTGAATGCAATTGTCAATCGGTTCCCTACTGTAGTTCTGGCTCAGCTCTCCTCTCTTCTAATGCACTCGTGATTCTATTCATTGATACATTTTGTGTGAGAAAAGATTTTGCGGCATCAGTTCCATCGAGGAAAGATCACGTATCATTACAGGCTGGCACAACATTCTCTCTAGTTTGACCATCAAGAAACCATCCTCTGCAGCCAGGGATGTTTTCTGTGTTTCTCCTTCGAAGGGTACTCCATTTGAGGCTCATCCATGGAGACAACCTTGGCAATTGTTTCTATTTCTGAACCAGAAGGCAAATCTCTGTCAGGAAACTCAGCATGCATTTGTTTGTTGATGTGTTCATCACCTATAAATCTATTCTGTAGGGATCCCTTGCAGAGCTATGTGGGAATTCTGTAACAGCCCTACGACTGTCAAGATTGTGGGAGAGAAGGAAGGAGTCTCACTTGAAGCTTTCTTACTTGCACAATGGGGGAATACACACAAGGGTGGAGGCTGAAAACAGTTTTCCTCTTCTTAGTTGTGTAAGCCAAAAAGAACTCTAGTACAAAGAAATAGAAGAACCCTATATATGGATCTCAAACCAAACTCAACTAACTAAGGTGGAATACTAACTGAGCCACAAACTAGAGTAGATAAGGATAGCTATCATGTAGCTATTATTCATGGGAGGTGTACCAACCGCGTCTGCAACTGACAAGTCGGTGACATAAATACACAACGGTCACCCTAGCGTATCATGAGTGGAGCTCGATATCTCAACACTCCCCCTCGAGCTCAATCCCAATTCCTGCACACCAAGCAGGTCTCTGAACTTGCGCAGCTTCTCTGCGCCCAATGCCTTTGTGAATATGTCAGCTACCTGATCCTCTGTGCTGACATAAACTAGATCAATAAGACCTAGTAAAACCCTCTCTCGCACATAGTGATAATGCACCTCAATGTGCTTTGTTCTAGCATGATAGACTGGGTTATTCGCCAAGTGTATACTACTCATGTTGTCACAATAAATGACAACTGGCCCATCTGTAGATTGATGCATATCATAAAGTAGCTTATGCAACCAAGCTACCTCACATGCAGCCATTGCTGCACCCCTGTACTCAGCCTCTGTGCTCGACAAGGCAACTGTAGGCTGTTTCTTGCTACTCCAAGTGACTGCAGCACTCCCAAAAGAGAACACATATCCACTCGTAGATCGTCTATCAGAAATACTACCAGCCCAATCAGCATCAGTGTATCCATGCAACTGTATCTGAACTCCAGTCTCATAAAATAGTCCATACTGCAATGTGGACTTCACATACCTAAGTATGCGTCGCCGCATCCAAATGTGGTTTCCTTGGAGCCTGCATAAACTGACTTACCAATCCAACGGCATAGCTCAAATCTGGCCTGGTAATAGTCATATAAATCAAACTTCCTACTTGCGTCTGTACATAGTAGGGTCTTTTAGAAGCTCACCTGCATCTGTGCTCAGCTTCACATTCTGCTCCAAAGGAACTGAAATAGGCTTACAGCCTGTCATCCCATATTTGGACAGCATGTCCAATCCATACGGCCTCTGCAAGAGCTGTATCCCACTTGGTGATCTAATCACCTCAATGCCCAAGAAATAACGCAGCTCTCCCAAATCCTTCATCTCAAACTTCTGCTTCAATAGCATTTTCACATGAAGGATATCTTCATCACTGTCACCTGTCATAATCAAATCATCAACATAAATGACAAGTAGCATAATACCTTTCTCTGTTTTTCTCACATAAAGTGAGAAATCTGCCTTGGAAATTCGAAAGCCAATAGTGACAAGATACTATCCTATCTTGTCAGACCATGCTCTAGGTGCTTGCTTCAAGCCATACAAGGCTTTCTTCAACCTGCAAACAAACTCAGGATGAACAGCATGCACATAACCTAGTGGTTGCTCCATATAGACTTCTTCTTGCAAATCACCATGCAAGAAGGCATTCTTTACATCCATCTGATGTAAAGACCATCCCTTTGATGCAGCCATAGCAATGACTGCTCTTACGGTTGCCATCCTTGCAACCGGATTGAATGTTTCTTCATAGTCAATGCCATATGTTTGTGCATACCCCTTGACTACTAATCTTGCCTTGTATCTGCTCACAGAACCATCTGCATTGTGCTTCACCTTATAAACCCACTTATAGCCAATTGCATTTTTACCTTTAGGCAAAGGTACCAATTCCCATGTAGCATTTGCTTCCAAGGCATCCATTTCTTCATCCATGGCTTTCTCCCATTTTTCTTTTCCCATGGCTTGCTCAAAAGAAGTGGGTTCTGGTTCCTGTATCACTTTGACCATATATGCATAGCGAATGACTGTAAATCCATCATACTTCAGCCTATCCACAGGATACCTAGCTCTCGTAGACCTGTGCAAAGTAGGTTCACTCCCAGGTGCTCTCAAAACATCCTTGGTCTTCCTTACTCCAGGTGTAACAATAGAAGGAATACCCAACTCATCATCAATGCTCTGTTCTGAGCCACTGGATTCACCATCCACATAAGAGTGACCTGCATTCACATCAAACATGGGCTGATTAACCTTCTCTTTTCCTTTTCGTGATACTTGCATACTGTTGGGGGTAAAGGCGCCTCCGCCGTGCCGCCCCGTGTATTACTACACTGACAGTACCCGCCACTGCACACTGCAGGTGGCGGGCGCCCGTCACGTCACTTTATTCTTTATTCTTTTAGTGACAGTTTGAATAAAGGAAGGCCCGGTCACACATTGTGACTGTTGGAGTTCCCATTTCTTGTCTCTCTCTTTCTTGCTCTTGTTCTCCCGCCATAGCTCGCGTGCAAGCTTCGATCCTTCTCACCTTTCAACTGGTATCAGAGCTTGGCATTCTCTTGCTCGAGCTCGACTTGGTGCTTCCCGACCTTCGCATCGACTCGCTTCACGCATTGGGTCTCCATCCCAGCAGCCATAGCCGACCTCTTGAGCTCCCGACTCTCCCCGGCTTCCCGAGCTCCATCCTGGCCTTCTTGAGCTTCATCAGGGCCTTGCCCTTGAGGTATTGCTTCAGCATTTGCAGGCATTTGAGTGTATTCTTAGATTGAAACAGGGCAGGAACAAAGGGCAGCCACTCTTCTTGAGCTCCATAGCTCATATCTTCCCTCCCCTTTGCATTGGGCCTTCATGGCTTGGTATGTGCCTACCTTGGGCCATCATTGAGCCCCCCATTACCCCCTTTTCAGCCCATGTGGAGCAGCAGCAAGTTCAGCACCAACAGGGCAGATTGCATCATTTTTTTCCAGGCTGTGATCACTCATCTACTTCAGCTCCACACTTGGCCATTGCTTCTTGCTCTCTACCTTGATCAAGAGGGCTATAGACTTCATGTTTGATGTCATTCAAGCTTTGGGCATTGGTCTTGATCATTCGGGGCTGATCTCTTCAGATTTGGGACTGTCATAAACTGTCATAACAGGCTGAAAACAGGCCAGCACCATTGGCATTAGCATTTGTTGCTTATACTCCATTCCGGTTGTGCTATTTGATGCCCATATGCGGTCTACATGATGCCTAGTGCCTTGGGAATGTATGCACATGATTATGCCATGATTTTGGCTTGAAATATTGGCTGATTTGGGACTGTTATTTACTGTTATACAGTGCTGGAAACAGGGCAGCCACACTTGGCATTGACATTTGATGCTTATACTCTACTCCGGTTACCTTGTTTGATGCACGTATGCGGTCTACTTCCTACCCGGATGTATTGGGGATGTATGCATTTGATTTGACCATGATTTTGGCTTGAATTTGGGGCTGAAATCTACTGTTTAGAACAGCAAATACATGCTGGAATAACAGTGGGCTGAAGGTACTTTACAGGCTTTGGCACTTACCTACCGATACCGGATGTATGCTTTGAGCTTTGGCATGATGTCTCTGACATTTGGGGACGACTTGGAGCATATGTATGACATTATGGGATGCTTTTGAGCTTCGCATTAGCTCCATCTTCACTGGCATTTGGACCGACTTGGCATGCTCATGGACCGCCTATGCCTCATGTCTCTGCTTGACAGTTAGGCTTTTGCATTACATGCTTTGGTTCGTGACATATGCTATTTGGTTCGTGTATGCCATACCGACATTTGGAGCTTGGATTTGGATGTATTTGAGCATTCCCGGCTTACTTGATCACTGATCTTGGTTGCTATTTGGATGTCATTGAGTTGACCGAGAGCTTATTTGGGCTTATGTATTGCTTCATGGTTAATACGACCGGTGCTTCATGTATGTCATGCTCTCTTGGATGCGCTTGATGCATTGACAGGGTCACTTATCACTGGTGCTTTCTCTTGGGTTGTCTGAGCTTCTAAGCTCGCCTTGTACGCCTTTTGTGCCAGTGGGAGCATTTTACATGCTTGCTTGACCTTTGACAGTTGCATGCTATTGGAGCACTTACATGTATTTGGAGCAGTTTATGTCTTGAGCAGCTACATACGCATTGAGACTTTGGGATCATACTCCGATCTTTATGGATATGCATTGATGTACTCTTGGTTCACAGGATGCTTATGAGCCAAGTCTCATATTTGGATCTTTCTCTTTGAGCAGACACCTATTTGTGTCAGGTTTTGGCAGTTATAGGAACACTTTGCCTAGAGTGTCTGGGGGTGTGCCTTTCACTGGCAGATGTTATTTTGACATGCTTTGGTGTTGAGCTCATGTTCTTTTCACTGTCATTGACCTTGCTTATGTCTGTTTCATGCCGGCTTTGGACCTAGCATTGTTTGCTTGACATATGGATCCTATTTTGGGACAGTTTGCTCTCTAGATTGCATACTTGCAATTTATTACAGCAAGCAGTTATTGGTGGACTGAGGTGTACTTTTCATGCTGAAATATCCTGATTTGGTATACCGCACCTAGTACTAAGTGGGCAGCAACTTTTGGCACACTTTGCTCACCCTTTGGACCCCGTTTTGGTCACTTTTGGGCAGTTTCTGCAGTAAAACAGCAAGCAATTTTTGGACTGTTTGGGCATTTCCAGCCTGCATAATGGCGTCATCTTCGCATGATAGTGCCATCTTTAACATTACAAAGTTGGATGGTACCAACTACTCTTACTGGAAGAGTCAAATATGGCAGGTTTTGGTGCAGAAATCTCAGATTAAGCCACTTCGGTTGAGTGGGGAGCAGCCTGAAACTATGGACAATGACGACTGGCTTGAACTTGATGAGCTATGCAAGTCCACGATTGTATTGTCTCTCACTGAACAGGTACATTATAATGTATTTGAGGAAGCACAGAGTGCATGGGATCTATGGAATAAGATCAAGAATCTTTATGATAAGAAAAGTCCGGCGAGTCAGATGTACTGGTTGAAGCAGCTTATGGATCTGCGCATGAAGGATAATGCGACTATGTCTGCTCACTTGAGCCAGTTCCATGCTATACTGAAGAACCTGACTTCGCAGGATATCACCTTTGGAGAGGAAGTAACTCCTCTTTTCTTGCTTGGAACTCTGAATGAGTCATGGGATGTATTCCGCACTGCTCTTTGTGCCTCTAGTGCTACTCTAAAATTGGCAGATGTTGAGAGTGCTCTTCTTCAGGAAGAGGTGAATTGCAAAAACTTGGATGCCTCTCGTGGTAGTCATGCTTTGACAGTTAGAGGCAGGAATGACAGGTATGACCGTGGTAATGGCCGAGGCCGTGACTCGCAGAAGGGTCGGTCTAAATCTCGTGGTGGCAAGTCGCGTAGTAAGTCGCGTGGACGCAATGCAAATGTCACTTGTCATCATTGTGGGAAAAAGGGCCATATTAGACCACAGTGTCATGAGTTGCGCAATGAGAAGCGCAAGGATAAGGGGAAAGATAAAGTGCAGGAGAAGTCCTCTGATCGCAGCATAGTACCTGCGAAGTCCAACGTCAAGATTGAGGAAATTAATGTCACGCAGACTGAAGAGTCCGATGGTGGTGATGAGTTTATACTTGCAGCTAGTTCTTCTGATGCTTCACACTTGACTGAGACACCTAGTATGTATGCACAGTGCTGGTTATTGGATTCAGGTGCGTCCTTCCATGTGACGCCTTACCGTGAGTGGTTTCACTCCTACCGTACTGTGTCTGGATCAGTCAGACTTGGAGATGACAGGTCTCTTGATATTGTGGGCTGTGGAGATATTCAGTTGCAGTTTTCCACTGGCAGTTCCTTTTTGCTCAGGGATGTACGTCATGTACCTGCGCTTACGCGTAGTCTTATGTCTGCAGGACAGTTGGATGATGCAGGATTTCATGTCTGTTTTGGGGATTCTGCCTGGAAGATTACCAAAGGCAGACTTGTGCTTGCTAGAGGCGCCAAGGCTGGCAGCCTCTATCCTCTTGTTGTATCTGGGTCTTCTGTAGACCATGTTTTGGCAGTGGGCTCTATCCCACATGTATCACTTTGGCATGCCCGTTTGGGGCATATGTCTTTGAAAGGAATGAAAATGTTATCTGGTTTGCAGTATCTTCCGCCTTTGGATTATGCATGTTTTGACTCGTGTGATCATTGTCTTTATGGTAAGCAGAATAGGTCTACGCATAAGAAATCGGGTAGGCCACGCATGAGTGAGCCCTTGGCATTGGTGCATTCCGATGTTTGTGGGCCTATGCCTTGCATGTCTATGGGTGGCGCGAAGTACTTCGTTACCTTCATTGATGATTTTTCTAGGAAAGTGTGGGCTTATCCCATAAAGCAGAAGTCCGATGTCTTGGCAGTTTTTCAGAGATGGATTGCTCTTGTTGAGAACCAGACTGGATATAGGCTGAAATGCCTTAGGACAGATAATGGGGGAGAATATGTCTCGCATGCTTTTGAGCAGTTTTGTGATGACAGGGGTATTAAGCGTCAGTTGACCGCCCCTTACACCCCACCCCAGAATGGTTTGGCTGAGCGCATGAACAGGACTATTCAGGAGCGTGTGCGCTCTATGCTTAGCCATGCAGGCCTACCCCCGAGTTTTTGGGCTGAGGCAGTTAGTACGTCAGTGCATGTCATAAACCGATCGCCTTCCAGTGGATTGGATTTCCAGGTTGCAGAGGAAGTTTGGGCTGGTAAGCCACCCTCTTATGCGCATCTCCGTGTCTTTGGATGTGAGGCATTCTGCCATGTGCCCAAGGACAAGAGGAGTAAATTGGATCCAAAGAGCATTAAATGCATATTCCTTGGCTATGGTGAGTCAGGAGAGATGGGCTATCGCCTATGGGATCCGCAGGCGCGGAAAATAGTACGCAGCCATGATGTCGTCTTCCATGAAGACAAGATGCACAGGCAGCCTGAGAAGGTGGTTGAGATCCGCAGAGTGATCTTTTAGGAGGAGCCTAAAGCTCCAGCACAGCCAGTAGTACAGCCTGCAGCAGTTCCTCCACATGGCCAGGATGTTGGACAGGTAGTTAGACAGGCAGCAGAGCCTGCGGTGAGACGGTCTGCTAGAGATAGACGTCCACCTGACAGATTTCAGCCCTCTATGCATTATGTTTTGGTTACAGATGCAGGAGAGCCTTTCACTTATGATGAGGCTATGCACAGGGGTGATAGTCACTCCTGGGAGAGGGCTATGCAGTCTGAGATAGACTCCCTGCATAAGAATGAGACTTGGGATTTGGTTTCCTTGCCTAAGGGCAAGAAGGCTTTGCCATGCAAGTGGGTGTACAAGCTGAAAAGTACCCCTGGACACCCCAAGCCGGCATACAAGGCTAGATTGGTAGCAAAGGGTTTTAAGCAGGAACATGGTGTGGACTTTGATGAGGTCTTCTCTCCTGTGGTTAAGATGACCACCCTGCGCTTAGTCTTGGCTTTGGTTGCACAGCTTGACTTAGATCTATATCAGATGGATGTCAAGACGGCTTTTCTACATGGGGACTTGCATGATGAGATCTATATGGATCAGCCTAAGGGCTTTGCAGAACCTGGTAGGGAGCACCTAGTGTGCAAGTTGAAGAAGAGCTTGTATGGCTTGAAGCAGGCACCTAGGGAATGGTATCATAAGTTTGATGCCTTTATGCAGTCACAGGGCTACAGCAGGAGTGCTATGGATCCGTGTCTTTACACGAAGAAAGCCCGTGATGGCAGTTTGCTTATCTTGGTACTCTATGTTGATGATATGCTAATAGTAGGGAAAGCTCATGATGAGCTAGATGCTCTTAAATCTCAGCTGAAGAAGAGCTTTGAGATGAAGGATTTGGGACAGGCCTCACATATACTTGGGATGCGCATTAAGCGCGATAGGCATCAGGGACTTTTGTATCTCTCACAGCGGGAGTACATTCATAAAGTCCTTGAGCGCTTCCGCATGCAGGACGTAAAGCCTATTGGCTGTCCATTACCTTCTTATGTGAAGGTATCACAGGCCGATTGTCCGCAGACAGATGAGCAGAGGGCCGAGATGGCCAAGATCCCTTCTGCATCAGCCGTGGGCAGTTTGATGTATGCCATGATAGCCACTCGTCCAGATATTGCACATGCAGTTGGTGTTGTGGCACGCTATATGGCTACACCTGGCAGCAGACATTGGGATGCCGTGAAGGGTATCATGAGGTACCTGAAGGGCACAGCAGATATGTGTATTTGCTATGGCAGCCAGGATACAGGGGTCGTGGGGTACACTGACTCTGATTATGCAGGACATGCAGATAGTAGGAAGTCCACTTCTGGCTATGTATTCACCTATGCTAGAGGGGCTATCTCTTGGATGTCCAGGGTTCAGAAGTGTACGGCTTTGTCTACCACTGAGGCCGAGTATGTTGCAGCCACTGAGGCTTGCAAGGAGGCCATATGGTTAGGCCGTCTAGTTGCTGACCTTGGGATTGATGCTACACCTACACTGCATTCGGATTCTATGAGTGCCATTCAGTTGGCTAAGAATCCGGTCTTCCATGCGAAGACGAAACACATTGAGGTGAGGTATCACTTCATACGTGGTGTCGTGGAGGACAAGTCTGTTGATCTTGTCAAGATCTCCACTGACGAGAATCCTGTAGATCTGCTCACGAAGAGCCTCACTACTGAGCGCTTTGCCTTCCTCAGGAGGTTGATGGGCATTGGATGAGATGTCGCCTTTCCTCATCCCTTGTACCTATGTACATTTGTACTGTCTTTTCTTTTTCTTTTCTCTCTCACTAGGGCAGATTCGCCTTTAAGTGGGAGGTTGTTGGGGGTAAAGGCGCCTCCGCCGTGCCGCCCCGTGTATTACTACACTGACAGTACCCGCCACTGCACACTGCAGGTGGCGGGCGCCCGTCACGTCACTTTATTCTTTATTCTTTTAGTGACAGTTTGAATAAAGGAAGGCCCGGTCACACATTGTGACTGTTGGAGTTCCCATTTCTTGTCTCTCTCTTTCTTGCTCTTGTTCTCCCGCCATAGCTCGTGTGCAAGCTTCGATCCTTCTCACCTTTCACATACCACTATCTGCATTGCTTTGAGAAGATTCTCCTGATCTCAATCTGCATGTCCATGGCGAAGAATGTGAACCACTGCTAGAGGACGCTCTAGGTCCACTAATATTTTGTGACTGCTGCTGTGAATTCTATGCAGCATTACCATTTTGTGCATCTACATCATCAATCACATTTACTAATTTATACCAGCTACTCATCTCATCAAAAACAACATCTCTGCTCATTGTAAACTTACGAGTAGAAGGGTTATCGCATCTATACCCTTTTTGCTGCAGAGAGTAACCAATAAAGATGCACTTCTTAGCTTTTGGATCCAACTTGGATCTCAACTCATCTGGCACATGTACATAGGCAATGCAACCAAAAATTTTCAAATGAGAAATATCTGGTTTCCTACCAGTATACCTCTCCTCTGGAGTCATTCCATGTATTGCTGCAGTGGGAGTCCTATCATTATGTAGACTGCTGTAGCAACTGCTTCAGCCCAATAAAAATCTGGCAAGTCTTTTTCATTGAGCATGGCACGAGATACCTCTCCAATATGCCTGTTTTTCCTTTCTGCAATTCCATTTTGTTGTGGGGTATGACTACATGAATATTGCTGCTTTATACCATGCTCCTGCAGGAACCTTGCAAACTCATTTGAGAGGTACTCTCCCCCTCCATCTGACCTTAGGCATTTTATCTGCAGGCCTGTTTCTTTTTCAACCATCGCTTTAAGAGTTTTGAAATGCCCAAAAACTTCACTTTTCATTTTCATAAAATACACCCAAACTTTTCTGCTATAGTCATCAATAAAAGTGACAAAATAATGACAGCCTCCAAGAGATGCAGCTTTAGTTGTCCACACATCAGAGTGGATTAATTCCAATGGCTTCTTACTCTCTTGAACATGTCTAGGAAATGGTCTCCTTGCCTGTTTTCCAAACTGACACGCTTCACATACCTTATGCATTTCTGCAACCTTGAATTTCGGCAAACCTGCAACAATATTTTGGGCCTGCATTGATTTAAGTCGCTGTACATTAACATGACCAATGCGTTTATGCCAGATATCAATATCTGCAACCACACCGGTCCCATGTGCAAACATTGCTACACTCAATTCAGACATGTCTGCATCCAATGTAAACATTCTGCCCTTCTTTCCTTTTGCTATCAAGCGACCTTTATTTTTCATATCCTCAACAAAGCATCCATGGGGATTAAATCTGACTTGCAAGCCCTGCTCAACCATTTGACCAATAGAAACCAGATTCTTGGTGATATTTGGGACATGAAATACATCGGACAGGTATTTCTTTTTCCCATCCTGCATAGACAAATGAATTTTTCCAATCTGCACAATAGGATGTGCAGTATCATCACCAGTCTCCACAAATATTGGTTTTTCCATTTTTCTTGCATCCTCCATCCATTCTGCATGACCTGTCATGTGGTTTGATGCACCTGAGTCAACATACCATACATCATTGCTTTCTTCTGCACTTGTCACAGAATTGTTCATGTGCTGCACCAAAAATAAGTGCTCATTTCTGTCATCACCCTGTCTACTAGAAGATGCATAATTCCCTTGTTGCAGTTTTCCATTCATGATGTCATTCTGCTTTTTATAGCAGTCTTTAGCCATATGACCCATTTTACCACAGTAGTAGCATTCAACATTACTCTTTGCATTTTGGCCTCTTTGCCATCCACCATGACCTCTTTGGCTCCCCCTGCCTCTAGAGTTACCATGTCCTCCTCCATAGGACTGGTTTTCTTGAGTTTGCTGCATATTCTGATTTCTACCACGGCCTCCATATCGGCCTCCTCTACCTCTGCCTCTACCTCTTCCAGCATTTGAGTAGAAGATAGCTTCTTTTGAAGTTCCTCCTGAAGAAGATGCACCACCATTTCTCTGCTCCTCAGAAATTAGAAGAGCAATCAACTCCTCAAAATCAGGAAATCTTTCACGGACGGAAATGGATGTTCGGAACTGTGCATAATCCTTTCCTAGACCATTCAAGGTCACAGAAACTAAATCATCATCTTCCACTGGCGACCCAATGGAAGCAAGTGCATCTGCAATCTTCTTCACCTTCATGTGGTAGTCATTGATGCTCATATTTTCTCTTTGTACATTGTGCAACTCTTGCTTGAGCTGCATTTTCTTAGCTTGCGTATTTGTGCTATACATTTTTGACAAAGTATCCCATGCCTCCTTTGGCGTACTTGCATCTTGAATATGCACAATCATAGAGTCTGAAATGCTGATAGATAGCCAGTACATAACTTTCCTGGCTCTCTCATGCCATGCTTTAAATGCCTGGATTTGCTGTTGATTGGGAACATCAGGAAGAACTGGTTCTTCTTCATTTCCTGCAACAAATTCCCAATATCCTTTTCCCATAAGGAAATTCGTCATTCTAAACTTCCATGGTTGGAAGTTGTTATTGTCAAGCTTTTCAGTGACAATCTGTGAGAGAGAATCAGACGCCATTATAGAACACTGCAAAAAATTCTGTCACTGCAAAGAACACAGCTTTAGCCTCACAAAGGCAAATCTGCAAAATTGACGAAAGTGGTATTTGACCACACAATTACTTCCTAGTGACGATTTTGCATCAACAGGCAACAGGGATGATTCTATAACTCCCAATGTCTCTGCGCATAAGCATACGATGCAATTTCTACAGTAACTTTTCACCGACCTGTAGAACAGTGGCTGCACAGCATAAGACTGGGCCTTTTCCTGATTGCGTGCAGAAAACTTTCGCCTCCAAAACAGGCCCCGAAATGGCCTTAAAAAAAAAAGGGTCGCCAAGGGCTAAAGGCCTCTCCCGCAGCATATACTGCCCTCTTGCTTCACCGCGAAGGGCGTCTCAACCTGAGACAATGCACTCCTGCACTTTTCGGCTGTGCTACCTGCAGAGATCTGCTCCCAAAACAGAAAATGAAAGCAACACTGCTCCTCTTACCAGAACACCGCGAGATTGGCTTGCTTTCTTAAGCTCCTTACCACGAACAAGGCTCTGATACCATGTCAAGATTGTGGGAGAGAAGGAAGGAGTCTCACTTGAAGCTTTCTTACTTGCACAATGGGGGAATACACACAAGGGTGGAGGCTGAAAACAGTTTTCCTCTTCTTAGTTGTGTAAGCCAAAAAAAACTCTAGTACAAAGAAATAGAAGAACCCTATATATGGGTCTCAAACCAAACTCAACTAACTAAGGTGGCATACTAACTGAGCCACGAACTAGAGTAGATAAGGATAGCTATCATGTAGTTATTATTCATGGGCGGTGTACCAACCGCGTCTGCAACTGACAAGTCGGTGACATAAATACACAACGGTCACCCTGGCGTATCACGAGTGGAGCTCGATATCTCAACAACGACTGCTTCCAAGATATGATCCTAGAGCATTCAATCCTGTTTCAGATTCAGTAAAGCAGTGGAGACAAAGGATAATGTAGAATTCTCCCAACAATCTAGCCAAGCCATGATGAGTATTTCTCATCATTAGGAGAGCAAACTGCTTCTGCTCCATGATAGATTCAGCAAAGATTTGCAGCGTCTCACTGAAGTAGCAGAGAAGGCCAAAGTGGAACTGTCCACTCTGACACAGACTACTATAAGTTTGCCATTCATTACTGCCATAGCCTATTTGGTACTGGCAGTTCACTAGCAGTTTACTGTGTACAGTTCTGGAAATTCTTAAATAGAGAGGGGTATTGCTACTCCTAAAATCAAACCAGGATTTCTAATTGATACTAGATATCCTAACCTTCGAGCCAAGCTATCATACACCTTATTTGGACTTCTATTTTTCAAGGAACAACATATTTCTTCAACTTGACTGCAATGGCAGCTGAGAACAATAGTTCCAGCTCTAGTGAACAACGTTGGCTTCAAATACAGGCTGAAATGGGGCAGCTGAGAACAATAGTTCCAGCTCTAGTGAACAACGTTGGCTTCAAATACAGGCTGAAATGGACAAACTTGGACAAGGTTGGCTTCAAACACAGGCTAAAATGGACAAACTTGGACAAGGTTGGCTTCGAACAAAAGCTAATATTGACAAACTTGTAATTTCGATTGAACAGTGTATTGCTCTTACAAAGGCACTTATGGAAAAAACAGCAGGACCTGAATCAAATGCTTATGCTCATGGTCAGCATCTATATGCTGATGGTACACTTGAATCAAATGCTTATGCTTATGGACAACATGTATATGCTGGTGGTACACATTATGATTTACATGCATATTATGAATATGAACAGCAACAACATGCAAATGAATATGAGCAGTATGCAAGTACATTTGGACAGCATGTTAATGCTTATAAATACGATGTACCATATCATAATGCAGAGTATCATTCTATTGAACCTTGGCCACAGAATGGTTACTATGGTCAACATGCTTATGCTTATGAGCATCCATCTCTTCAACAACAAGATTTGGATAATGAACAACATGATCAACAAGAGGATGAGCAAGAAGAAGACCAAGAAGATGTATGAGTCCAAGAAGATGTACAAGAAGTGAACAATGAAGAGCAAGATGTACAAGCTGATGGTATCTTCGTTGATGAATTACATGAGGCACTTGCAGATGAGTAAGATGTACAAGCTGATGGCATCTTCGTTGATGAATCACATGAAACGCTTGCAGATGTAGATGGTCATGTTAAAGGTTTTAGACTCTTAGAGAAATCTCATGATGATATTTTTGGGCAACACTTTACACTTAATCAAGGTTTACAATAGCCATTGAACGCATTTGTTAATGAGTACCTTGATCATGGTTATGATGACCGACACATGTCTGATGATGATATAATACATGATTTGGGCATACATGAATATGAAGATGGCATTGTGCTTCCCTATGATCCAGGGGATTATGGATGTGATCATGGATTTGATTATGGGGATACTTCATCATATCCATTTGATCTGGGTGGATTGGAGTATGTGGCTGAGAGGCATTCTATTCTCTTGGACAATCATTATGATGGAATACCTTTTGATCCAGGAGGTTTTGAGCAGGATTTTGCACCTTCATTTCCCACTTACAATCCTCTCCATTACTTAGTACAAACTAGTGCTTTTCCTATTTTTGTAGCCCTTGTATCAGAGTAGTACTCTGTTTCATCTATCCTTTTCTAGTCTTTTAGGTTTGTTTTTGAGGACAAAAACTTTTGGGAAGGGATAGATTGTAAGAAGTTGGAAATAGTTAAAATGTTGATAATATGCCATGTCACACTGACATTGGTATATAAGGAGAGAAGTTGTAAATTTTCATATCTTTTTGACATATCAATACAATTACAATCTTTCTCTCCCTTCTTGCTCACAGCTTCTATGGCTTCTTCATCTTTCCTGTCTTTCTCTCTCCAAATCTAGTCTTTCTCTCTCCTCGTCACTCTTATTCTCTCTCTTCCTGCAGTCTTTCTCTCTCCTCTTTCTCTTTCCCTGGTTCTCTCTCTGACACTGTCATTGTGGCTTCATCTAAAAGATCTAAATTAAGGCATTCACAATTGTGACTGAATAAGGTGAAGTTTTTGTCAAGGTGTCTTATATTGTTGACCAAGTTGTCACATGTATCAACAAGCAATAGTATGTGGGTCTTAATTCAATTAGTGGTTTGGGTTTAGTATTGCATACCTGGCACATATTATTATGTGACATGTTGGGAGGATTTGGTTTGTTGTCGGTTGCTATAGGGGTTGGCTTTGGTAATAGTGTGCTAGAGGTGCTAGGTGGCATAGTCTTGACAATTGGCTTCCATTGGAATGCCATTTTTGGAGCTCATGGTAGGGGGCATCAGCACTTTTTGCTTAGGCTTCCATTCCTTAACATTTGGCAGATATTGTTGACTCGAGGACATCTTCGTGTTTGAAGTTGATAGTGGCACTGTGTTATTGCCTAGAATCGGGGTCTCTTGCCCTGATTTTTCTTTAACACCTAGTTGGTTTTGCTACTAGAAAGAGGCACATATTTAAGTTCAACAAAGGATTATTTATTAAGGTTATTGTTGGATCTTAACATGGTGGAAGGGAAGCATACGATGTTGCTCACAATTCCCAAGCACATCAAATGTATTGAATTCACCTATCTAGTCAATGAAGTAATCGAGATGCTAAAAGATGAAAGTGCTCGAGGAAATGACGATCCTAGGGAGAAATTCACGCTACTGATCTGACATATATCAAGATAGCACAAGGAAGTAAGCTAAACGAAGAAGAATCCCAATTGGCATAGGGTTCAAGGGGTTAGGAAAATTGCATATATTAGAGAAGTGGAGAAGATGAGTATGCTCTTCCAATAAACGAAGGATAATTGACCCTTATTGTGTACCATCTGAGTTTATCAAGGGTCCTAAAAGAAGGGGACTCAAGGAAAGCTTAGTGGTGCTCAAGGACAAAGACAAATGGATTTTAAGTCAAATAAATTTTGAGGCCTCGCGCATTATTTCAATTATCTCTATGGTCAAGAAGGGAACTCTGATTGAGCACTACAAAAAATATTCTTCTTGAACATGTGCAAGATGCCATATCAAGGGACATTAACATGCATTTGGTCTAACACTTCTCAGAGGGAAATCTCGTATGTTGTGAAAGGGACTCATCCTATACAAAATGCTCAAGGGGAGAGTTGTTCAACATCGATGAATCTCATGAGAGTGGAATGAGAGGTGTTGATACGTATTGTCCATCGGAGTGTTGAGAATTAGGCGATGACACCCAGTGTAGCCTCTTTGTATGAAACAATGGGCAAGGGAAATGCAAGCAATCTAGGAGAAGAGATTGAATCCCATAAGCAAAGTGGTGGAAAGTGCTACCTACCTAAAAGACTATAAAGCATTGTACTTGCCTATCATTTGAATATAGTATATTATTGTACTTTTTCATTTTACTCAATGTCATTGTCCATACACACAAGATTGTGTTCATGATTCCAAGCTTCCATCTTGGAACCTAATTCACTTGTGTGATAGTCATTGTCTCTAAGTCTATGTCATCATGAGATTAGTCTTTGTGTTTCATCCTCCATAGCCATACTCTAGATCCATGCTTCTCAACATGGTATTAAAGCCATGGTGAGCATGGCTCAGCTACAAATCACCCCCTCAACTCCTCTTCACCTAAGGTCAGCTCATTGTTGGCTCATGAACTCATTCCTCACTCCAACTCCACTCTTCCTTTCATGGTAGCCATAGCCAGCCTCCATCTACCCCACTTTGAGCTCCTAGTTCTCTTCAAGCAGGCCATGTCTTGATTGGATTCCTTCTGTGGACCTATTTCCCACTTCAAGATGCTCCTTTGTGGTACCTCATAGTGTGGCATTGCTCAATATATGCTCCAGCATTGTGTGAATTCGAAGTCGCTATCCAAATTGCACCTGTAGTGGTTGTACAGCCTGCACCATATCTCCAGCTACGATGTTGATGATTGACATGGGTCTTTTGAAGACTCATACCTAATCTCTCTCCCAATCAAAGGGTTTCCGAAATGGTCACCTCTATGAGCTACAAATTTTTTTTAAAAATCAAGCCCTTATTTGCAAACCCTAAAGAGTAGCCATAGACATTTCAAAATCAAGCTCATTTATGTGACATTTTCTCTCTTCTACCACTTAAATCAAGCCAAGGCCACTCTGATTTGAAGTTCTCACCAAGTATTCAACCATCAATTCAGAAAGTGGGGAAGTTATGAAGATTTCTTGTAGATCATCAAGTCAACTCAAGCAATAACATTAAATTTCAAACTAGTATCTCTTGATACTACACTGCCATTGCATGTGTCTCTTGACGCATCCAAAGTTGGGCTCATTTCTAAGAATTTCTGTGTTGATTTGCTGCTATTCCAGTCACTCAACATGGGCAAAGAATCTTTGACATGTCACTTCAAAGGAGTCACGTTTCATACTTGGCAAACCCACATAAAGCTTAGAAGGGCCTATGAGCCATCACTAATGGACAAGAGAAAAAGCCCCTAGATGTAACTCTTGTAGTTGCATGGAAGAAAACTAACAACAAGACTCAACCATCATAAAGATTGACCTGGATGACAGTTATATCCACCATGTGGATACACGTGACACATCAAATGACACTTGGAAAAGATTGGATACTTTTTTTGGTGCACAGTCAAAGTCTTCAAAGTATGATTTATTAATTGAATTTTTCAAACTAGACATGAAACCTAACACATCTCTTGCAACACATCTGAATTACATGGAAAGTCTCTAAACCCAACCTTGTAGGGATCAACATTAAAATGGATGAAGATGTATGCATTGGTGTTAGAAGAAGAAAAGAAGATAAAAAATAAAGAAGAGCTAAGTACTTCTAAGGATGAACAAGTGTTGTATGTTAGTAACAAGTACAAAGGCAAATAGGACCAACTAGTTTGTGACTTATGCAAAAAGACTAGATATACTAAAAAGTCTAGTCATGCCAGAAAGAGGCATCAAAAGACCTATCTTGCAGATGCAAAGGAAGAAGATGACCATATACATGAAGAAGTAGAAGAAGAAGAAAACCATCAAGAGAAAAAGGATGAGCCTCACCAATCCTTCTATTCACACTACTCCGATTAGACTTTTTTGAAGCCTTGTATAACCTTGCCCTAATGTTCCTTTCATAAGCTTGTAAACTCCTCATGTAACTTGTGTTGGGGGTAAAGGTGCCTCCGCTTAGCTGCCTATATATTACTACATTGACAATACCCATGCCTGCACACTGCAGGCGGTAGGTGCCCATCACTATCACTTTTTTTTGTATTCTTTTAGCGATAGATGAATAAAGGGAAGGTCGATCACACATTGTGATTGTTGGAGTTCCCACATTGTGAGTCTCTCTCTCTCTCTCTCTTGCTCTTGCTCTCCCGCCATAGCTATCTCGAGTAAGCTTTAATCCTTCTTACCTTTCAATTGGTATCAAAGCATGGTTGCTTCAGTGTTCAAACTTGGTCCATGACTCCTTCAGCATTCATTTGAATACCTATACCATTGGTTCTCACCCTTGGCAACCATATCCGACTCCTTCGAGCTTTGATCACTCCCCAGCTTCCCGAGTACCTACCTGGCCCATGTGGGCATTCTCAAGGCATTCCTTCAGAGGTATTGAAGCATTCTTTTGAGTGTTTATTTCAATTTTTAGGGTACAACAAGAAGGGGTACCCATAGCTCCAACCATTGGAGCTCCCCCATTTCATATCTTGCTTCCTACTTGATTAGGCTTGACAAGGCTTTGTGTAGGCCTTCTTTAGGCCCTACTTGAGCACCCCTTCCACCCCATTAATTCCACGTGGACTAGTAGAATACCCAACAACATCAGCCTTGTTTGTGATAGCTTGAAGACTTGCAAAAAAAATTGTTTTTTACTTTAGCCCTCCCTTGGCACTCATTGGCAACTTGAAATCACTTCATTTGGCACTTGGTAACACCCCCTTGATGTTGGGCATTAGTGGTTTATCATTGGCATTGATTTTTGAACTGATTTACCTCATTCTAGGACTATTTTCCATAGTCTAATGTAGCCACAAACAGTGTTACATCAACACTTTATGTTTATGCTTGGATAGCATTGACATTTTATGCTCGGTTTCCCAAATGGTTCTCAAATGTTAAGGGAATGTATGCTTGTTGATTGGCCATCATTTGGAACTGATTTAATGGTGTGAAATACTTAGTTTTACATACTAAATCATTGTTGTATATTCCAAGGCTGAAGCTTATTTAGTCACTTTATGCTCTGCCTATTGGTCACGGGTGCTTCCTGGGTGTTTCATATGACTATTGGGATGCAAATCAAGGTTGAAAAATGCTTTGGATAGTTTCAGAATGTATTTTGAGTCTTGTTTGAGCTCCGTATTGGTTAGCATTTACTTGACATTGGTCTAGACTGGCATGCTTTGTGATAGAGGTTATACGTATGGTCTATGTATGATCCATTGGTACATGCTTGATGCTTACACATGCTAGTTACATTGTTTGGACTTGAATGCTATTGGAGCTTCGTTTGGGCTTGACTTTGGATATTATGGAGCTTATTTTGGTCTTGATTTGGATTGTTAGAGATTTATTGGGATTTTCTTCATGACATTGGATGCTATCATTGGATACTTGACCACTCATATGCTCTCGATGTCTTACTGATGTATGATCTTGGATACTCTGTCTCATTGGTGCTCTTACATGCTTTGTTTGAGCTTATTTGCTTGACACTTACGACTTTTGTGCTAGTGGAGAGTCTTTGTATGCCTATCAGACATTGAGTAGTGTGGGTTATGCAAATTGAGCTTTTGGATATTTGAGACCAGGATCTCCTTGTGGATGATGTATGGTTGATATGCCTTGGTTTGTATTGAGTGCTGAAATGACTAGATTTTTTGGCTAATTTTTGTTGTTTCTAAGGCCTGAATGGTTGATTTTTGATGGATTTTGAATGATGATTAGTTATTTTTGAAGTGTTTTGAGAGTTTTTTGGATGAGATTGATTATGTTTTGGAAGCTCATGATGATTTTCAGTAGAGATATGAGGCTTTGTGATGCTCTGATAGGTTCTGTTGAGGTTTTGATAGCTTCTATTGTGTTATGATTTTCTTCTGTATGAAGCATGGATTAATGATTGATGGAATTTGAAAATGTTTGAAAGTTCATTGAATGGTTTTTGATATTTCGAAATGGTTTTAGTATGAGTTATGTGGTTTTGATGCTTTCTGTTGACCTTCTGTAACCCTTTGTTGGGCTTCTGTAGAGCCTCTATTTCTACTCTATTCTTGTTCTATTCTGTTCCTATGCCTCTATAAGTGTTCTTTGGAATGTATATGAGACTTTGGGAAAGCTCAAAAGAGCTCAAGGAAGTCGAAGAAGTAGGTGCTGAAGACTCAAGAGAAGATTGGAGTGAAGTGACAATGATGAGCTATGAAGAGTCACTATAGTGGCTCTAGTGACCTTTCATATCAGACACACCTTTTGGAAGGGGCATCCACGACCAAAGAAGGATTATGATGAGTGATTATTGAGTATTGTAGTAAGGAGATGATGCCCTATTGATTGAGAGAGAAAGAGAGAGTTAGATATAGCCAATTCTATGTCAAACAATGTATCTTTCTATGAGAGATTGTAAGAGAAAACTATAAAGACAATGAAGATGAATACTATGTGATGTTTTCCATTAAAAGTGGTGTTTCTTTTATGTTTTCTTTGTTGATTGATGAATTCTATGAAGAATATAAAGAGAATGATGAATTTTGTTGAAGTTAAAGTTGTGGAAGAATTGCTTCTATGATGCAGCATGAAGATTTCTTGCTCATGGTGTTCTTTTTCTTGTTTTAGTTCTCTAAAGAATGAAACAAAAGCTTGTTGATGTTAGAAGATATATTTTCTTGTAGTAGAAACCACTTTTCCTTGGAGTCTCTCTTGGGGCTCCATGTTTTTGGTGTGCAGCCGGGGAAACTTACCATCAACAAGCATTAAAAGAGGTTGAAAATGAGGAAAATGGCATTGCCAAGAAGATAATAATTCAATGGATGTTTGCAAAGTTCCCTCTTCCACTAAAGAGTTGGAGATTCTTATTACCAAAGCCACTTTCCACAAGACGTTCATTCCATAATGGCGGAAGCATATTACAATCATGATGTAGGTTCTATGTGGTGGACTATTTCCTCTTTCTATTGAAGCAATGGAGATGTGCATCTTGGTGGTAAATTGTTGGGAACAAATTGAAGTGCAGAAACAAAGAGAATGACCATCCATGGAAGATTTGGCATTCATTGAGAAGTTTCTAGACATCATCAAGTGGGAGATCGTGAAGAAGCTTTAGGAGTCATGGTCAGTGGAGGCTCACAAAAACAAGAAAGAAACGAGTTAGCATTTATTCGTGGATGCTCAACAGTAGGACACGTGCTGTTTGTCCAATTAGCAACCCACTGGAAGTTGGTAGATAGAGTGTTCTTCACAACATACACTATTGAAACCATCAGAAGCTGGCATTATTATGATGATGGCACAACAATGATCCTTAGAAGAATGTGTTTTGATACCTTCAGAATAGAATATCTCCCGCTCTGTAGTGGTTTGAAAGCTAAATTCAAAGATGTAGAAAAGAAGGAAGTAGAAGAGATGTTGGCCAGAGAGTCCTCTAGAGATTAAAGCCCCTTTGATTCTATTCAGTTGAGTACAAACTAACTGGTTGGAGCCAACCCCTTGATGAACGAGGCAATCAAGAGGCAAGCACTAGAATGAGTCCAGAGGTACATGAGAAGAGAAAATGCAAAAATAAAGGCGGAACGAGCTTATATCAGCAAAAGCCTCCTTTTTGATGTCCTAAAAGCACTCTTTACACAAGTCCCCATGGTGACTCAAGGTCCCCTTCCTAGTTAAATCCATCCTAGAAATATTGATGATAGACCAACAAATGTAATCCCATTGCCCATTTTTAAGGGAGAGTACAATGAAGATCCTGATCTTCATGTAGAAGAGTTTATGGTAGCATGTGTGGCTAACAATGCTAGAACCCCTAAGCATTGGTTAGCAATATTCCTTGCCACTTTCAAGGGCGTGGAGTTTCAGTGGTATGAGAGACAGGCAGGAGGAACTTTTGGCACATGGTACGAGACCTGAAGTTGAACTTCCTCACTAAATTCACGCATGAAGGTTTTGAAGAGCGGATGTTAGAGGAGTTCATGAACCTAAGTCAGCCCTCCAGAAAAAGAGTAGAAGCTTATGTCTCATGAATGGAATCCATCCTGAAAAAGTGGACCAATCGTCATTTGGATGAAGGCATCCAAAAAGGAGTGTTTCTCAGAGGTCTTCAACCAGAAGTTCTCAAGTTCATGGAATTGAGAAGACCAGTTAATTTGCAATCTACAATGGAAGGTACAAAACTACATGACGAAGTTGAAGCAAGGTTGTCAATGACCTCAGGAAGAGGAGTCTTACCTCCTTCCATGCTAGGAATGGTATACCCACCAAATGCAGTCCCAGGGACAGTTCCCTACCCCTACCTCTAGATGCAAACAATGATGCAATATAATGCACCAAATCCATAGTGGCCGTCGCAAATGACAATGCCTCAAATGATGGTTCAATCACAACATCAGTGGTCTCAAACAATTCCTCCAATGGTGACTCAACAACAATGGAATCCTACCCACTGGAATCAACAAACCCAAGCCTCAATAGGAGCTCTGAATTAGAACCAAAACACAAGACCCTTTGGATCAACCCAACCAGTGTATGTAGTAATCACAAAAGCATTCCAAAACCCTACTACAAGTACTCTAGGAGGTGAAAATATGAAGGACTACCTGTCCAATTCAGTGAGGTAAGTATCAAGAAAGAGCTTATGGATGTGATTATAGAATAGCTACATACATTGAAGATGAATACCGCCAATATATCCACTTCTGCGAGAGATGTGATGCATTCCAATACATGGTGCAAAAAGTGCCACCAAGGGGGACATTTAGCCATTGAATGTACCCAAAAACCAACCATTCTTGGAGCCTTTTGTCCATATTGTTTGAGGAAGAACCGTATAGAGGATATCTTCTCTCTGAAAGAGATGCATGAATGAAGAAAGAAAGATGAAGATGCAAGATTCAACTTGTTAGAATCCAAAATGACAACGCAGGACATCGGACCAAAGCCTAGGGAGTTTGGTCCTAATTTCAGTCCAAGGAGGTTTCCCTCTTAGATTTATAGAGGGTGATAGTTTGGCGGTGGTCAAAGATCAGAGGTGGAGTGTTACAGATGTGGAGAAAAGGGTCATATCTCATTGAATTGTCCAAACCCTAGAAGGTTTGTGGATTACAAGCCCTTATGCGGTCAATGCAAAGGAGAAGGCCACACTACAAAAGATTTTCCAAGTCCAACTCCTGTGAAATTTACTTTTGATACCCAATAGAAGACACAAGAACCTACTTCCAATTTGGTGGAATTAGAAGTGGTTGCAATAACGCGTGCAAAGAAAGGAGAACCCATAATTTCAAAAGAGAACGTTCCCTCTATCAAGACTGTGAAGTTAAACCTTCATCAGGAAAAGCAAAACAATGCAGTCTAGAAAAATGAAGTATAGAGCACTACAGAGCCACAGAGAAAATTGCACAAACAGTATCGGAGGTTCGGGAAATAGAGGATGCAAAAGTACCTCATCATGAAGAAGAAGTGTAGATGTTGCTGCTCCTAGAAGAAAAAGGGAAGATAAAAGTGGGCGTGGCTCCATTTTCCAGCCGATTGGAAAAACTTGTGGATCCTATCAAAGAGTATGATTTGGTCAAAGACCTAGCACTTTTAAACCAAACTTAACATTCTGACAGTTGTTGATGTTGTCTCCTAGCTGTTGAAAGAAATTCAAAAGCATACTGACCAGAAGAAGAGGCCTAAAATTGTTCCCTCCATGGTGACCAAGTCCAACAAAGCCTCAGAACCCGTGAAAGAAGTAGATGTGGCTAACTGCCTTCTTGGATCTTGAAACCCCAAAGATTGGCGTATGGATTGAAGGGTGCTTTATTGCAGATGCATTGATTGATGGAGGTTCATAAGTAAACATAATGACAGATGTAACAATGCCTAGGCTTGGAAGGAATGTAGCCTTCACAGTGGCTTATCAGATTGGCAAATCAAAGCAAAATCAAACCATTTGGTACTCTCACATATATAAGGACAATCCTCGTAGGAAGAGACTATTGGATGACATATTTGGTGGTTAAACCAAATTCCTACGGGACTATGGAGGGAACTCACACTCAATCTCTAAGACCCACAGACTAAGACCCACCGATTGCTTATTGTATCAAGCGTTTCAAGCAAGCTCTAATGGCTATCTCTCACCTAGCTGATGCGCCTTCAAACCTATGAGTGTAGTGAGCTTACCTTGATGTCGAAATGAGTTGCCTCCTTTCTCTCACACATTGGTAGCTCCACGATCCTAGATGCTAGCTCAAGCATACTCAAGCCTCCTCCATCGAGCTCCATCCACCATAGCCACACGTGCACAAGAAAAGAGAAGAGAAGAGAAGAGAAGAAGAGAAGAGGAGATGGTGAAGAGATTCATCCTCTTGATCCCTCACTCCCACACACTCACTCCCTCACACTCTCACACTCCCTCTCTCAAGAGCACACACACAAGCAAGGTGAAGAGAAGAAGAGAAGAGAGGACTCTTGTTAGCCATACACCAAAGAATGAGCTTCCATTCAATTTTTGAACTTTATATACAAGCCCTAAAATCCCATGGGCACCCATCCCTTTTTACATGGCTGGCCATTGTGGCAAGGCCCTTTTTCCTATTTCCCTCTTCTTGCCTCATGCTTTAAGCCTACACCCGTCTATTCTTTTACAAATGACATAGGAGGGAGTCGGGAGCTCTTTTACAAGAGTTTTTAGAGTTTTTTGAGATGCCTTCGATTTAAAATTGTGCTTTTTGCCTCAGCTTAGCTTTAGGGACTGCCTCTACGCCTTTGCTCTTTTTCTGTCATTTTCTTGCTCTTTGCTTCATAATTTTGCCATCTCAAAGTGAGGTTAACATTACCCCCCTCTGAGATGGGTGTCAGCTCCATGGTACTTCGAGCTCTTTGTTATGGAAGGGTGGACTTTGGACAGGTGGCTGGTGGGGTGATGATAGGGCCACATGTGGACTCCATTGATTGGGAAGCTTTGGTAATGTTTTGGATGGAGAATCCAAGGTATATCGAGTGGATGATGGGGGCCTCCGAAGTTGGTGGTTTGTAGCATCTTGTTGTACCTAAAAGGAGAAATTTCTCTACCTAAGGGAAGTGTCTACCTCACTGTGCAGTGCTCTATGCTCGTGTTGGTGGAACGGGGGGCTGGGTCTAACCATAGGCAAGCCAAGATGATGTCCCACACTTGAGGACCCTATTCATGCGAAGGGAGGTGTGGTGTGTGTAGCTTAGGGTGTATGTTCAAGCAGAGATGGAGAGAGGTAGTGGAGAGGAATGGGTGGTTAGAGTGGGTGAATTGGCCATCACTCATATCCTCAACAATAGCTAGGTAGAAGGAAGGTAGAAGAATAGCTCGCATCATTAGGTGGGTCATTGCACAGCTATCTATGGCATTAGGATAAAAAAAAGAGTAGGGGGAGACAACGTTCTGTTGGGATGGGATCTTGCTTAAGTAAGATTTTTAATAGCCTAAGGTAGTTGCGTGTGGTAATGAAGGTGGGATTGGGACAGGAGGAGAAGTCAGCAATGAAGCGAGTCATGGTAGCATCTAAGCCGTCTAAGGTGAAAGTGAGGCTTGTGCGAAGGTAGTAGTACAGGGGTTATATATGATGAGGAAGTCGTAGAGACTATGGGTGTTTGTATCAAAATCTACTCCTACCCTATGAGGATATGCCATGAAGGTGGGGTTGTTTCTCTCAAAGGGGAGGTATTACAAAAAGCCATCCAAGAGAACATATTGTTGTTGCAAATGCGTCTCCACCACAGTGGCTGGCACTCATATCCAATCATGGATTCATGGATATGTATGTAAATAAACAATGACTTTTGTGACTCTGTATAGACACTATCAACAGACACAAGCAATAATAGTCAAGTGCAGGGAGAAGAGTTGGGGTCAACAGGCTAAGCTTGTTATGTTCTCCTCTCTCCACATATTTAGAAGTTGTGTGACCATTTCCACCTCCGGGCGGAGGGCATGCACCCCTCATTACTACCATAGGAAGCCCTGACCAACATCTCTGATGGTGTAGACAGGGTGCAGTCCCTTTATATACACTTTTTTCCCTTTCCGGTCTATCCTTCTGAGGATGAGCCCTGTCCCAATCTATGACCACCAGTCCACGTAACTTAGCATGAGCCAAGATCTGCTAATGACTGGAGGCTAAATGAACATCATCATGGGGGCCATCCCTCTACAACAAGCATTGCATGCCTCACCCCTCCCCTTCTTGCCATATGCGCTTGATAATCCACACTATAATCCCTTACATGCGAATGGTTTTATCCTGTATCAAGGCCTAATCCTTGGTTCGCGTCTTGCAGGTCCCCCTATGAGGAAGACATGGAGCACCTAGGGCAGTTGTCTTGCAAAGGTGCTCTTTGTTGTCGACGGGAACATGTAGCACATGCCCCTCCACCGGTGTGTTATGTGCCTATCTTCAAAAGGTATGCAAAGAAATGAGGTCCCAAGAGACACCGCCCCGGACTTAGGCCGAAGAATCCCCAGGTCAGGGGAGTAGAAGCTCAAAGAAGCACACAAGGTGTGGCAACACCGGTTGTGCAAGCCGCCAACAGGTGCTCGGGCACCAGGTGCTCAAAGGCTGAAAGGGCAGCTTGAGACAAGGAAGAATTCAATACATTGTTCAAAAGCATCTTGGAAATGGTCGCGGCCAGAGACTACACCATTCAGGTTCCAGTCGACATTTTCCCTGCCCAACCTCATAGGAGCCCCCTCACCAGTAGAGCCTCAGTCGCCTAACCACCCGAACTCACCCCGCCTTGTGCAAATCGAGTAGCCCCTATGATATACAAGCAACTTAACAAGCCATCCTGCCATAACTTTTTGTCTTTTGATGATTAAAGGGATAGGCTCCCCACTTGTACACACTTCCTTCACCTATCGTTAATATATGCCACGTCTTTAACAAGCACTAGAATAGGCATTGCAATCAATATCATAGCATTTTGAAAAGTTATATCTTTGCATGATTGCATTTATTTGTTGTCCTTGACGCATGCGACTTGCATATACTCTCATGAAGTGACAAGTGGATGTAGGATGACACAGGTCTTCATGCAAATGTGTTCAATGCCCAAGTCATCGCAAGACCAACAACGACACAAAGAACCGCGACAAAGCCACGCGTTGCAGAACACAAAAAGTCACCCTTGCGAGTGCCCACATTGCACGAACCAAAGCATAGTCATGGGCTAGGCTTTCTTCTTGGATCAAGCTCTAGAGTGAGCTCACGATGGTTGTTACCTCAATCGTACCAACATCACAACAACGACTTCTCTAACAACGAGGCTAGGGCACAATCATCACTATCATATCTATTTCCTGAGCCTTTGAAGCTTGACATTTCCCAACCCATTGAAAGACTGATAGCCTCAACATATTACAATGGTTGTACTCAGGCAAGTCAAAAAAAAAAAGAGAGAGAACGAAAAGATAAGAAGCACCCACGATCACAGCACCGCACCTAGGGGTCCTCAAATTAGGTGCATCTAGTGACCTTGGTCAGTTGGCTCCATCCCTAGTCCCCTAGCCCCCTAGCATCACCCACAATAGTTCAGGGCACATCAAGGGCAGGACAAACCTAGGAAGCTTGTCTCGCCTGTGGTTAGACCTATCACCCAGACCCCTTCACACAATTCCCTCTTGTAGAGGCCTTAATACCATTGCAATCAATTGTGGTAAGCACTATACGAATGGCCATGAAAAGTACAATGTCCTCATTGCACAAGCCCAATGTCTACCAGCTACCGATAGTGCAGTATCCCTGTGTTCTATTATGTTACGTCATGCAATCACAATGCACAGGATGTCGCATACGCCTTCATGTGTACTTCTTCCCACCATGGACGACTTTGCTTCCACATGTCGTTATGAGAAACCAGCCCGCAGTCTTCTACCTACGTAATATCTAAGTATGCATGAGCACTCATATAATATCTGCACTGAAATATATACACAGTTTGGGTCCTCAAGTGCAAGACAATACTCTCAGCTTGCTTAGAGTTCGACCTATCTCCCAAACTAATTAAACTATATCTTGTGCACGATAAAGAAGACTAGCACTACCCCTAGGAAGAAACCACCTATGAGAGGTTTTCAATTGCAGGTATTAAAGACTCCAATGAAAGTGTCGTTTGCTCTTCATCAACACTCAACTCTAAATTCCTAACCTTATCACCTTGTAAGCCTGCCAAGAATCATCATGTATAGAATCCCCAACAAACCACCACTTGTACTCCTTCAGTGCAACCCCCCAAAGAATAGCCCTACCACCAACTCCCATTGCCCTACCACCTACCACTTAACCCACCAACGTGCCCCCAACGACCTTCCTCCCCACCATTACCAACAGTTCGCCATGGCAACCATAGACGCCCTTGCCACCCACGTCTTCGGTGAATGCTAATGCCTGCTACCTACGACGGTGAGTGCCATGGGACTAGCACTCGTCTAGGAGGGGGATAATGTTAACCCTCAAACGAACGGAGGTGGAAAATCCGGAAAAGCTAAAGCAGAAGACAAAGACAAAGGCCAAGGCAAAGAGAAACGAAAGACAAAGACGCACAAGGAGAAGAATCCTAAATAAGAGAGAAAGGTGCACTAGGAAAAGCGCAAGTCAAAACTTTTGTAAAAGAGCGCAAGCGCATCATGGTTTAATTCAAGAAGCGCGTGCAATTTGTAAACGTAGATAGGCGGTGGAAAGGAAGCTAGGAAGACAGAAGGACTTTGTTCTCTCTTTCTTCCTCTCCTTGGCTTTCTTCTTTCCCCTCTTGTCTCTTTGAAGTGAAAGAAGAGGTGAGTCATGAGGAGGTGAGGCATGAAGAGACTAGTAGAGGTAAACTGCATGTCGACTGAACTCAAGCTTCATAACGCGCAAAAAATGCAGGAAAGGAAAGGTGCAATTTGAAAAGAAATTATTCAAGTATCTTTTGAATTTTGACTTTTGCATCTATTTTTGAGTGTATAATATACGCATCTACTTTTACGTAAACGTGTTTATAGACGCGGATTTAGACGCACAGATAGAGGTAGATGTAGATGCGTAGTTAAACGCAGGTATAGACGCGCATTTAGCGTGCTTGCGTTTTTATCATGAGTTTTTGTATTTAAGATAAGTTTTGATAGTGAGTTCTTATCATAAGTTTTTATGTATTTATGATAAGTTTTGTGTATTTAAAATTGAGATCTTAGAATAATTAATACGCCTTGAAGTTTTTATGTAAACATATGAATAACAAATTTGACTTTCCACATAATCGAAGTACTCGATAAGAAGTGGATGCAAGGAAGAGCTATCCATCAAAGTATTCTTACTACTGTAGTTTAGATAAGCCATCCATCCAGCGTGTGTGGACAGACCCTAAAATGAATAAACCCCACCATTTTTTTTAAAATGTCATATTTTTTTATATAAAACAGAAAAAACTAGTCTTTACTCACCTTACTATGTCATGATTGGAATAATGTTTTTCCTTTAACTTTAAGAACAACCCCTCAATTAGGATTTGAGAAAGTCATTAAAGATTCACATTTGTAAAGGCCTTTTTTTCCTTAAGATAGGTTTCTAAACCTAGCCTATTTCTTAAAGCTACCAATTTTTTATTGTTCTACATAATTGGTTTAGTCTCATTAATATATTTAGATAATCATACTCCTCTTCATCACCCAACACCAGTCTTTACTCTCACCTTACTATGTCATGATTGTGCTTATCATGTTTTGACTCAAACTCAAGACATTCAAACTCACAATTGTGTGTATTTTCCTCCAACATACAAAAGAATTCCAACATAAAATGAAATGCTCTCTTCTTAAGAACCCCCAACAACAATTAGTTGAATAGGGTGCCATGCCAAGGACAATGGGGGGGAAGATAGTCATTTCACCAGAGGATGCCTTTGAGATTGCCGATGCAAGGATTGAGGTCAATGGAGGAGGGCTTGAAGTCATCAGCAGGCGGGGGGAGTCCAGGGCCGCACATGGCCGAGAGGGTGCCATTCTAGAACAAGTTGATGTCACGACACACCTTGGAGAAGTTGCAAGCGGTGTGCTTGTAAGTTGTGTGCCCCAAAGAATCCCCGCTTGGTCTTGCAAAGGTTGCACTGTAGCATGCCATTCACATTGTCCAACCTCTTGCTTAGGTGGATGGCTGCTCCGACCCACCCTAGTTGGGGCTGTCTGCTGGTTGCTACATGTGGCTGTCATCCCCATGCTCTCGTCCACCTCCACCAGTGCGAGGTTATTGCACGACATCTGAGCAAACTCGTTGGTGGACCATCTCTTATATGTCATGTCAAGGTCAATGTTCAAATCATGTGATGGACACACTTATAGTCAATCAAACACCTCTATGCCATTTTCTTTTTCCATGGTTCCATGATTATCTATGTAGTTTTGAGTGCACCCTTACATTAGACCTAGATCACCAGTCGAGATTTCTAGTTCATTATCTAGCAACATGCAAGAGAATTCAAGGTTAAGGAGTGATGCCTACCACACCCACACACTTGATCAAACTTTCAAGAGTCTAGCAAGTAGAGGCAATAAGAAAGTAGAAAAACCATGACACACATGTTCAATGTACTTTTGATAAACTTGAAAAGTGATAGAGATACCACAAGCAAAGCTTGAGTACAAAAAACCTAGTGCAAAAAGCACAAGAACCACATCGTGGCCAACCAATGCAAAGTCTACCAAGGTTGGAAAGTACACTAATCTTAAGCAATAGCTTAAAATGATCAAGAAAGTCAATGACTGGTTTAGGGAACTTGAGAGTAGTGAAAAGAAGATGTTGAGGAGATATGATAGTGTTGATGGCCGTTTGAGCAGAAGATTGCCTTTGAACTCCATACAAGTAGAGTCCCTTGGAGAACCAACACCCAAACCTCAAGAGTTGGAGAGCCCATAACAACCTCAAGGAAGACACCATCACATATCTCGAAGGCCTTCTTGTGAGCAACAATTTAGGGGGGAAGATGTAAATGTCGTGGAAGAATTCCTTGAGTATGATACATGTCAAGAACAAAGCAATGAGTATGAGGAAGCACACATAACCTTTTTCTCTACTTTTAATGATTATTCTACTTCTTGATTCGTATATATTGTAGGAATCTCATATGGATGCAAATACCAATGATAATGTGAATCAAGAGCTAGACACACATATCTCTTATGATGGCACCCATATGGATCTAGAAGATGATGTTCGTAGCATCAATGTCCTTGGAGCGAAAAACCAATTTGCATTGGTAGATCTTCTATTAGATATACTACCAACCCAATTTGCATCTATATAACCCAAACACTTCTATATTCTAACTTGCCTCATACAAAAGTCTAGCCAAAGGCCAAAGATGGTCATGATGTGCTTTCCATGGAGCTAGTTCATGACAAGCATTCGGGTTCAAGTATGCCTACTTTTTGCGGTCAGGGATTGGTACACTCAACATTGACATCAATGTTTAGGCATGCTTGTGGTGGCTTGATCACCCACTACTTGGGTATCCATGGTCTTATCTAATGGTCATTGTTGTATGTACTATGATGTGCCATTATCATTATATACTTTATTTTATTGATCACCCATGATTTAACAGAGGGTGTTAGAAGAGTACATCTCATGGGTGCAAGAGTTTGGGCATTACAATGCATTTCTACTTTTATACCGAAGTACTTTTATGCTAGCCAACTTGTATTTTGGGAGCAAATTTTCAGCTGGCCAATTGGTCATTTTTAAGGCATTATTTTACCCTATTTATAGGCTTCCCCTCTCCCACTATCAGTTATAATTAGATACACATCTAATCATCACACTACTTCTATGTAGAGAGAGAAAGACTATACACATTGCTAATGAGTCATGCCCAAGCCTTTGTATTATTCTTGTGCCGTGCTATATGGATTTCATTTCCTAAGATGATTCTCTTTGAATTCTTGTGCTCTTGAAATGTTCTTTTCTATCTTTTGTGTTCTTGCAATCTAATACCTTGGTGTCTCTTTGCTTCCATTGCTACATACTTTTGTGACAAATTCATGCATTGTTTACATGGAAACATGCACGTGTGTTGCATATAATCTTCAAACTTGGAAGTTGTTTGGATTTTAATGCGAACACAAGGTAAATTAATATTGATGAAAAGCTAGGATAGAATCCAACCCCCCTCCCCCCATCTTCCCCCCACCCATCCCCTTCCCACCCCACACCCCCCCTGCTCCCTAAAGAAGTGTGCTTCTGAAAATTTTTGAATAAAAAGACCCCTAATATAAATTTTAAATGAGGTGCATTTATAAACCCCTTTAGTTTTTGGAAAACTATAAGTCAACATAATAAAAATACCCTTTCTTTTGAACTCACATGGTATATTACGTGTTCTATAAGGTGACCCCCCCGAGGATTCATCATAGGAGGTAATCAATTGTAGTTTGTAGGAGAACTGAGTCCCGTCTCCCCAAAGTGATTAGTTAAAGTTGATTGGCTTATAAGTCATGACTTATGACCTGCTTGCAAAGGTTTAATGCAGAAAGTATAGAAATCAAGGACTAGGATTGTTCATGGTGTTGCTCATGAGTCTTGTAGCTTGCAAAACTAATAATGTTGTAGCCTTGGAAGTCGGTAGGATTGCTCATGAATTAATGGCCTAGGAGAGGCTACGGTAGGCTAGGGAATCAAGAGCCAACTGCATGTGCATTGGTGTAGCTGTGCCATTGAAGTGTGAAGGGCCACTGAAGGCTGAGGGACAGTCGAGATGATTGAAAGGCAAGTTGCTAAGCTATTGCCTAGTCTATGGTGAGTTGTGAGTCGACTCATGACTGGTCGAGGGTCCTCTATTTATGATTCTGTGCCTGCACGTTGCCTAGACTCTAGTAAGTACTATAGTCTATCTGGTTTGTGACCTCAATGCATCTCTGGATAGTGGAGCTAGTGAATCTTCATAATCCATTTTGTGACCTCAATGTACCTTTGTGGAGAGTGCTGAGCAGTGAGTGGAGTCTATATTAAAAACATATGTTATTGCTGCCCCATACCTAGCAATGGCTCTTGAAGACTCGAGAGTTGATAGACGGCCATCAACAACAGGAGGCATAGGTGATGACGGCACACATGAGTCAATGGGGAATTGGGATTGTCGGCCAGTGGCGACTCATGACGGTCACGAGCTGGGTGGGAACTTGGAAGGTTGAGCTGCTGAAGCTTGAAATTGTACTCATGACTCTTGAGCAATGAGTAGTCCTCACTTGAGTGTATTGCCTTTAGGTTTAAAAATCAGGGGTCCCAATTTTGATCCTTGAGTGGCGACTCACAAGGGTTCACCTACACACATAAAAGATCAAGGTTACTTATGTACAATTGCAAAGAAAAAGTTATAATTAGCTATACTTTTAATAGAAAGTAAGAAAAACATACCTCCTCTGGCTGTCGAATCCTCATAGCCCGGTTGTATTGCTCCTTAGTGATGAGACCCTCCTCATAGAAGTGAAGCCATGTGGTTGCACAGTTATGGCCTCGATGGTAACCTACCTCTCTAGGAGTAGGTATCCTACCAACGATAGTAGTCTGCAAAACAATTATGATATATACAAACAATTATGAGACACAATGTATTAGAACAAATTATATAAATAATTGAAAGAAATATAAATTTAAAAAAACTAGAAATCAAAATATACTTACAAACTCTGCCTCCCACGACTCTCTGCCACCCGATCCGTAATGCGATGATCCCATGGTTTCCATTTGGATGCGTCGCGTCTCTGCGTGCTAGCGACTCTTCACTTTCTTTACTGCTTTTTTCCACTCTATGTGGTGGCACATAGGTGGTTGGCTATAGACTCCACGCCCCTCCTCCTGTCTCCACAGTGACTCCCTAGCGCGTGTCATGAGGTGGGATCTTATTAGGCCTGCCCAAAACCCAAGGCCAAATTTTGAAGGCTTGTGAGTCGCCACTCAAGGATTAAAATTGGGACCCCTGATTTTTAAACCTAAAGGCAGTACACTCAAGTGAGGACTACTCATTGCTCAAGAGTCATGAGTACAATTTCAAACTTCAGCAGCTCAACCTTCAAAGTTCCCACCCAGCTCGTGACCGTCATGAGTCGCCACTGGCCGACAATCCCAATTTCCCATTGACTCGTGTTTGCCGTCATCACCTATGCCTCCTGTTGTCGATGGCTGTCTATCGACTCTCGAGTCTTCAAGAGCCATTGCTAGGTATGGGGCAGCAATAACATATGTTTTTAATATAGACTCCACTCACTGGCAACAATAACATATGTTTTCAATATAGACTCCACTCACTGCTCAGCACTCTCCACAAAGGTACATTGAGGTCACAAAATGGATTATGGAGATTCACTGGCTCCACTATCTAGAGATACATTGAGGTCACAAACTAGATAGACTATAGTACTTACTAGAGTCTAGGCAACCTGCAGACATAGAATCATAAATAGAGGACCCTGGACCAGTGGTGAGTCGACTCACAACTCAACATAGACTAGGCAATAGCTTAGCAACTTGCCTTTCAATCATCTCGACTCTCCCTCAGCCTTCAGTGGCCCTTCACACTTCAATGGCATAGCTACACCAATGCACATGCAGTTGGCTCTTGATTCCCTAGCCTACCATAGCCTCTCCTAGGCCATTAATTCATGAGCAATCCTACCAACTTCCAAGGCTGCAACATTATTAGTTTTGCAAGCTACAAGACTCATGATCAACACCATGAACAATCCTAGTCCTTGATTTCTATACTTTCTGCATTAAACCTTTGCAAGCAGGTCATAAGTCATGACTTATAAGCCAATCAACTTTAACTAATCACTTTGGAGAGATGGGACTTAGTTCTCCTACAAACTACAATTGATTACCTCCTATGATGAATCCTCGGGGGGGTCACCTTATAGAACATGTAATATACCACGTGAGTTCAAAAGAAAGGGTATTTTTATTATGTTGACTTATAGTTTTCCAAAAACTGAAGGGATTTATAAATGCACCTCATTTAAAATTTATATTAGGGGTCTTTTTATTCAAAAATTTTCAGAAGCACACTTCTTTAGGGAGTAGGGGGGGTGTGGGGTGGGAAGGGGATGGGTGGGGGGAAGATGGGGGGAGGGGAATCAATACTTAAAGGCATATATGTTATCATGAGAAAAATATTTACAACTAGCATGGGGGAGGTGTTGAGATATCGAGCTCCACTCGTGATATGCCAGGGTGACCGTTGTGCATTTATGTCACCGACTTGTCAGTTGCAGATGCGGTTGGTACACCGCCCATGATTAATAGCTGGATGACAGCTATCCTTATCTACTCTAGTTTGTGGCTCAGTTAGTATGCCACCTTAGTTAGTTGTCTTTGGTTTGAGAACCATATATAGGGTTATTCTATTTCTTTGTATGAGAGTTCTTTTTGGCTTACATAACTAAGAAGAGGAAAATTGTTTTCAGCCTCCACCTTTGTGTGTATTCCCCCATTGTGCAAGCAAGAAAGCTTCAAGTGAGACTCCTTCCTTCTCTTCCACAATCTTGACATGGTATCAGAGCCTTGTTCGTGGTAAGGAGCTCAAGAAAGCAAGCCAAGCTCGCGGTGTTCTGGTAAGAGGAGCAGTGTTGCTTTCATTTTCTGTTTTGGGAGCAGATCTCTACAGGCAGCACAACCAGAAATTGCAAGAGTGCATTGTCTCAGGTTGAGACGCCCTTTGCGGTGAAGCAAGAGGGCAGTGTATGCTACGGGAAAGGCTTTAGCCCTTGGCGACCCTGTTTTTTTGATTTGAGGCCATTTCGGGGCCTGTTTTGGAGGCGGAAGTTTTTTGCACGCACTCAGGAAAAGCCCTATTTTATGCTGTGTGACCATTGTTCTACAGGTCGGTGAAAAGTTACCACAGATATTGCATCATATGCTCGTGTGCAGAGACATTGGGAGTTACAGAATCATCCTTGGTTCTTGTATATGCAAAATCGTCATTAGGAAGTGACTGTGTGGTCAAATACCACTTTCGCCAGTTTTGCAGATTTGCCCTTGTGAGGCTGAAGCTGTGTTCTTTGCAGTGATAGAATTTTTTGCAGTGTTCTGTAATGGCGTCTGATTCTCTTTCACAGATTGTCACTGAAAAGCTTGACAAGAACAACTTCCAAGCATGGAAGTTTAGAATGACGAATTTCCTTATGGGAAAAGGATATTGGGAATTTGTTACAGGAAATGAAGAAGAACCAGTTCTTCCTGATGTTCCCAATCAACAGCAAATGCAGGCATTTAAAGCATGGCATGAGAGAGCCAGGAAAGTTATGTACTGGCTGTCTATCAGCATTTTAGACTCTATGATTGTGCATATTCAAGATGCAAGTACGCCAAAGGAGGCATGGGATACTTTGTCAAAAATGTATAGCACAAATATGCAAGCCAGGAAAATGCAGCTCAAGCAAGAGTTGCACAATGTGCAAAGAGAAAATATGAGCATCAACGACTACCACATGAAGGTGAAGAAGATTGCAGATGCACTTGCTTCCATTGGGTCGCCAGTGGAGCTCAAGCAAGAGTTGCACAATGTGCAAAGAGAAAATATGAGCATCAACGACTACCACATGAAGGTGAAGAAGATTGCAGATGCACTTGCTTCCATTGGGTCGCCAATGGAAGATGATGATTTAGTTTCTGTGACCTTGAATGGTCTAGGAAAGGATTATGCACAGTTCCGAACATCCATTTCCGTCCGTGAAAGATTTCCTGATTTTGAGGAGTTGATTGCTCTTCTAATTTCTGAGGAGCAGAGAAATGGTGGTGTATCTTCTTCAGGAGGAACTTCCAAAGAAGCTGTCTTCTACTCAAATGCTGGAAGATGTAGAGGCAGAGGTAGAGGAGGCCGATTTGGAGGCCGTGGTAGAAATCAGAATATGCAACAAACTCAAGAAAACCAGTCCTATGGAGGAGGACATGGTAACTCTAGAGGCAGGGGGAGCCAAAGAGGTCGTGGTGGATGGCAAAGAGGCAAAAATGCAAACAGCAATGTTGAATGCTACTACTATGGTAAAATGGGTCATATGGCTAAAGACTGCTATAAAAAGCAAAATGACATCATGAATGGGAAATTGCAACAAGGGAATTATGCATCTTCTAGTAGACAGGGTGATGACAGAAATGAGCATTTGTTTATGGTGTAGCACATGAACAATTCTGTGACAAGTGCAGAAGAAAGCAACGATGTATGGTATGTTGACTCAAGTGCATCAAACCACATGACAGGTCATGCAGAATGGATGGAGGATGCAAGGAAAATGGAAAAACCAGGATTTGTGGAGACTGGTTGGTGATGATAGTGCACATCCTATTATGCAGATTGGAAAAATTCATTTGTCTATGCAGGATGGGAAAAAGAAATACCTGTCCGATGTATTTCATGTCCCGAATATCACCAAGAATCTGGTTTCTGTTGGTCAAATGGTTGAGCAGGGCTTGCAGGTCAGATTTAATCCTCATGGATGCTTTGTTGAGGATATGAAAAATAAAGGTCGCTTGATAGCAAAAGGAAAGAAGAAGGGCAGAATGTTTACGTTGGATGTAGACATGCCTGAATTGAGTGCAGCAATGTTTGCACATGGGACCGGTGTAGTTGCAGATATTGATATCTGGCATAAACGCATTGGTCATGTTAATGTACAACGACTTAAATCAATGCATGCCCAAAATATTGTTGCAGGATTGCCCAAATTCAAGGTTGCAGAAATGCATAAGGTATGTGAAGCCTGTCAATTTGGAAAATAGGCAAGGAAACCATTTCCTAGACATGTTCAAGAGAGTAAGAAGCCATTGGAATTAATCCACTTTGATGTGTGGACTACTAAAGCTGCATCTCTTGGAGGCTGTTATTATTTTGTCACTTTTATTGATGACTATAGCAGAAAAATTTGGGTGTATTTTATGAAAAAGAAAAGTGAAGTTTTTGGGCATTTCAAAACTCTTAAAGCTATGGCTGAAAAAGAAACAGGTCTGTAAATAAAATGTCTAAGGTCAGATGGAGGGGGAGAGTACCTCTCAAATGAGTTTGCAAGGTTCCTGCAGGAACATGGCATAAAGCAGCAATATTCATGTAGTCATAACCCACAACAAAATGGAATTACAGAAAGGAAAAACAGGCATATTGGAGAGGTATCTTGTGCCATGCTCAATGAAAAAGACCTGCCACATTTTTATTGGGCTGAAGGAGTTGCTACAACAGTCTACATAATGAACAGGACTCCCACTGCAGCAATACACGGGATGACTCCAGAGGAGAGGTATACTGGTAGGAAACCAGATATTTCTCATTTGAAAATTTTTGGTTGCATTGCCTATGTAGATGTGCCAGATGAGTTGAGATCCAAGTTGGATCCAAAAGCTGAGAAGTGCATCTTTATTGGTTACTCTCTGCAACAAAAAGGGTATAGATGCTATAACCCTTCTACTCGTAAGTTTACAGTGAGCAGAGATCTTGTTTTTGATGAGATGAGTAGCTAGTATAAACCAGTAAATGTGATTGATGATGTAGATGCACAAAATGGTAATGTTGCACAGAATTCACAACAGCAGTCACAAAATATTAGTGGACCTGGAGCGTCCTCTAGTAGTGGTTCACATTCTTTGCCATGGACAGGCAGATTGGGATCAGGAGAATATTCTCAAAGCAATTCAGATAGTGGTATGCAGGTATCACGAAAAGGAAAAGAGAAGGTTGATCAGCCCATGTTTGATGTGAATGCAGGTCACTCTTATGTGGATGGTGAATCCAGTGGCTCAGAACAGAGCATTGATGATGAGTTGGGTATTCCTTCTATTGTTACACCTGGAGTAAGGAAGACCAGGGATGTTTTGAGAGCACCTGAGAGTGAACCTATTTTGCGCAAGTCTACGAGAGCTAGGTATCCTGTGGATAGGCTGAAATATGATGGATTTACAGCCATTCACTATGCATATATGATCAAAGTGATACAGGAACCAGAACCCACTTCTTTTGAGCAAGCCATGGGAAAAGAAAAATGGGAGAAAGCCATGGATGAAGAAATGGATGCCTTGGAAGCAAATGCTACATGGAAATTGGTACCTTTGCCTAAAGGTAAAAATGCAATTGGCTGTAAGTGGGTTTATAAGGTGAAGCATAATGCAGATGGTTCTGTGAACACATACAAGGCAAGATTAGTAGTCAAGGGGTATGCACAAACATATGGCATTGATTATGAAGAAACATTCAGTCTGATTGCAAGGATGGCAACTGTAAGAGCAGTCATTGCTATGGCTGCATCAAAGGAATGGTCTTTACATCAGATGGATGTAAAGAATGCCTTCTTGCATGGTGATTTGCAAGAAGAGGTCTATATGGAGCAGCCACCAGGTTATGTGCATGCTGTTCATCCTGAGTTTGTTTGCAGGTTGAAAAAAGCCTTGTATGGCTTGAAGCAAGCACCTAGAGCATGGTCTGACAAGATAGGACAGTATCTTGTCACTATTGGCTTTTAGATTTCCAAGGAAGATTTCTCACTTTATGTGAGTAAAATAGAGAAAGGTATTATGCTACTTGTCATTTATGTTGATGATTTGATTATGATAGGTGACAGTGATGAAGATATCCTTCATGTGAAAATGCTATTGAAGTAGAAGTTTGAGATGAAGGATTTGGGAGAGCTGCGTTATTTCTTGGGCATTGAGGTGATTAGATCACCAAGTGGGATACAACTCTTGTAGAGGCAGTATGGATTGGACACGTTGTCCAAATATGGGATGACAGGCTGTAAGCCTATTTCAGTTCCTTTGGAGCAGAATGTGAAGCTGAGCACAGATGCAGGTGAGCTTCTGGAAGACCCTACTATGTACAGACGCATAGTAGGAAGTTTGATTTATATGACTATTACCAGGCTAGATTTGAGCTATGCTGTTGGATTGGTAAGTCAGTTTATGCAGGCTCCAAGGAAACCGCATTTGGATGCAGCTAGACGCATACTCAGGTATGTGAAGTCCATATTGCAGTATGGACTATTTTATGAGACTGGGGTTCAGATACAGCTGCATGGATACACTGATGCTGATTGGGCTAGTAGTATTTTTGATAGACGATCTACCAATGGATATGTGTTCTCTTTTGGGAGTGCTGCAGTCACTTGGAGCAGCAAGAAACAGCCTACAGTTGCCTTGTCCAGCATAGAGGCTGAGTACAGGGGTGCAGCAATGGCTGCATGTGAGGTAGCTTGGTTGCATAAGTTACTTTATGATATGCATCAGCCTACAGATGGGCCAGTTGTCATTTATTGTGACAACATGAGTAGTATACACTTGGCAAATAACCCAGTCTATCATGCTAGAACAAAGCACATTGAGGTGCATTATCACTATGTGTAGGAGAGGGTTTTACTAGGTCTTATTAATCTAGTTTATGTCAGCACAGAGGATCAGGTAGCTGACATATTTACAAAGGCATTGGGCGCAGAGAAGCTGCGTAAGTTTAGAGACCTGCTTGGTGTGTAGGAATTGGGATTGAGATCGAGGGGGAGTGTTGAGATATTGAGCTCCACTCGTGATATGCCAGGGTGACCGTTGTGCATTTATGTCACCGACTTGTTAGTTGCACATGCGGTTGGTACACCGCCCATGAATAATAGCTAGATGACAGCTATCCTTATCTACTCTAGTTCATGGCACAGTTAGTATGCCACCTTAGTTAGTTGTCTTTGGTTTGAGACCCATATATAGGGTTCTTCTATTTCTTTGTATGAGAGTTCTTTTTGGCTTACACAACTAAGAAGAGGAAAACTGTTTTCAGCCTCCACTTTGTGTGTATTCCCCCATTGTGCAAGCAAGAAAGCTTCAAGTGAGACTCCTTCCTTCTCTCCCACAATCTTGACAAGAGGAGGGTTGGATTCTATCCTAGCTTTTCATCAATACGAATTTACCTTGTGTTCGCATTAAAATCCAAACAACTTCCAAGTTTGAGGATTATATGCAACACACGTGCATGTTTCCATGTAAACAATGCATGAATTTGTCACAAAAGTATGTAGCAATGGAAGCAAAGAGACACCAAGGTATTAGATTGCAAGAACACAAAAGATAGAAAAGAGCATTGCAAGAGCACAAGAATTCAAAGAGAATCATATTAGGAAATGGAATCCATATAGCACGGCACAAGAATAATACAAAGGCTTGGGCATGACTCATTAGCAACGTGTATAGTCTTTCTTTCTGTACTTAGAAGTAGTGTGATGATTAGATGTGTATCTAATTATAACTGATAGTGGGAGAGGGGAAGCCTATAAATAGGCTAAAATAATGCCTTAAAAATGACCAATTGGCTAGCTGAAAATTTGCGCCCAAAATACAAGTTGGCTAGCATAAAAGTACTTCGGTATAAAAGTAGAAATGCATTGTAAGGCCCAAACTCTTGCACCCATGAGATGTACTGTTCTAACACCCTCTGTTAAATCATGGGTGATCAATAAAATAAAGTATATAATGATAATGACACATCATAGTACATACAACAATGACCATTAGATAAGACCATGGATACCCAAGTAGTGGGTGATCAAGCCACCACAAGCATGCCTAGACGCTGATGTCAATGTTGAGTGTACCAATCCCTGACCGCAAAAAGTAGGCATACTTGAATCCGAATGCTTGTCATGAACTAGCTGCATGGAAAGCACATCATGACTATCTTTGGCCTTTGGCTAGACTTTTGTATGAGGCAAGTAAGAATATACAGGTGTTTGGGTTATATAGATGCAAATTGGGTTGGTAGTATATCTAATAGAAGATCTACTAATGCGAATTGGCTTTTTGCTCCAAGGACATTGATGCTACGAACATCATTTTCTAGATCCATATGGGTGCCATCATAAGAGATATGTGTGTCTAGCTCTTGATTCACATTATCATTGGTATTTGCATCCATATGAGATTCCTACAATATATATGAATCAAGAAGTAGAATAATCATTAAAAGTAGAGAAAAAGGTTATGTGTGCTTCCTCATACTCATTGCTTTGTTCTTGACATGTGTCATACTCAAGGAATTCTTCCACGACATTTACATCTTCCCCCCTAAATTGTTGCTCACAAGAAGGCCTCGGAGATATGTGATGGTGTCTTCCTTGAGGTGTTATGGGCTCTCCAACTCTTGAGGTTTGGGTGTTGGTTCTCCAAGGGATTCTACTTGTATGGAGTTCAAAGGCAATCTTGTGCTCAAACGGCCATCAACACTATCATATCTCCTCAACATCTTCTTTTCACTGCTCTTGAGTTTCCTAAACCAGTCATTGAATTTCTTAATAATTTTAAGCTATTGCTTAAGATTAGTGTACTTGCCAACCTTGGTAGACTTTGCATTGGTTGGCCGCGATGTGGTTCTTGTGCTTTTTGCACTAGGTTTTTTGTACTCAAGCTTTGCTTGTGGTATCTCTATCACTTTTCAAGTTTATCAAAAGTATATTGAACATGTGTGTCATGGTTTTTCTACTTTCTTATTGCCTCTACTTGCTAGACTCTTGAAAGTTTGATCAAGTGCGTGGTTGTGGTAGGCATCACTCCTTAACCTTGAATTCTCTTGCATGTTGCTAGATAATGAACTAGAAATCTCGATTGGTGATCTAGGTCTAATGTAAGGGTGGACTCAAAACTACACAGATAATCATGGAACCATGGAAAAAGAAAATGGCATAGAGGTGCTTGATTGACTACAAGTGTGTCCATCACATGATTTGAACACTGACCTTGACATGACATACAAGAGATGGTAGCATCTTCAATTAGAATATCAATAATGGGATTTGAACTCAACACAAACAATAGTAATTCTTGACTTTCTACATAATCGAAGTACTCGATAAGAAGTGAATGCAAGGAAGAGCTATCCATCAAAGTATTCTTACTACTGTAGTTTAGATAAGCCATCCATCCAGCGTGTGTGGACCGATCCTAAAATGAATAAACCCCACCATTTTTTTTAAACATCATATTTTTTTATATAAAACAGAAAAAACTACTCTTTACTCTCACCTTACTATGTCATGATTGGAATAATGTTTTCCCTTTAACTTTAAGAACAACCTCTCAATTAGGATTTGAGAAAGTCATTAAAGATTCACATTTATAAAGGCCTTTTTTTCCTTAAGATAGGTTTCTAAACCTAGCCTATTTCTTAAAGTTACCAGTTTTTTATTGTTCTACCCAATTGGTTTAGTCTCATTAATAGATTTAGATAATCATACTCCTCTTCATCACCCAACACTAGTCTTTACTCTCACCTTACTATGTCATGATTGTGCTTATCATGTTTTGACTCAAACTCAAGACATTCAAACTCACAATTGTGTGTATTTTCCTCCAACATACAAAAGAATTCCAACAATATTATGAAATGCTCTCTTCTTGAGAACCCCCAACAACAATTAGTTGAATAGGGTGCCATGCCAAGGACAATGGGGGGGAAGATAGTCATTGGAGCCCCGAGAGGAACACCAAGGAAAAGGGAATTCTCTTGCAAGAAAATCTATCTTGTAACATCAACAAGCTTGTTTTTCATATTTCATATGATCACAATGAAGAAAAGAACACCAGGCACAACAAATCTTCATGTAGCATCATGTAGATCTCCCACGGTTTTTAATAGAATCAACCATATTCTTCAATATCTTCACAAAATCCATCAATAGAACAAAGAAAGCAAAGAAGTACACCATCTTTGAATGGAAATACATCACATAGTATTCATCTTCAATATCTTCATAGTCTTCTCTCTCAATCTCTCATATACAATCACTTTATTTCAGTAGAATTGGCTATCTCTGACTCTTTCTCACACACTCCATCAATAATACATCATATCCTCACTACAATCTCTCAAAAATTACTCTCAATAATCACTCTTAGGTCGTGGATACCCCTCCCAAGAGGTATGTCTGATATGAAGAGTCACCAGAGCCACTACAGTGTCTCTTCACAGCTCACTACTGTCACTTCACTCTAGTCTTCTCTTGAGTCTTCAGCAGCTACTTCTTCCACTTCCTTCAGCTCTTTTGCACTTGTATTCACCTCTTTCCAAGGCTAGAAAACTTTCCCAAAGTCACACATACATTCCACAGAACACTTACAGAACAGTCTACAGAACAGTACCAGAACAGTTACAGTACAGAACAGAACAGAAACAGAACAGAATAGAAACTCTACAGAAGACCTACAGAAGGTTACAGAAGGTCATCGAAACCACATAACCCACTCTCAAATCATTCCAAACTCTCACAAACCATTCACTAAGCTTTCACAATATCTCAATCTTCATCAATCAATACTCCATCCCTCCTTACAGAAGACAATCAGATCAAAACAGACCAAAACAGAACAAAACAGAAGGTATACAGAACCATTCAGAACCTATCAGAACATCACAGAACCATCAACAAACATCATGATCTTCCAAAACACAATCATTATCATCCAAAACACTCTCAAACCACTTTCAAACTAATCAATCATCCCATAAAATCAACCATTCAGCTCTCAAAAACAACAAAAATCAGCCAAAAAACAAGTCATTTCAACACTCAACATATCCCCACACTTAATAAGGAAGCGTCCTCGCGACCCAGGAAAAAGGGAATACAAGTTCAAGAAAAAGCTCAACTTTGATCTTCAATATCTTTTCACAAAGAATCCATCCATCACGACCCCAACTTATAACCTGTTTCTGATAGAAAAATACAAAGAAAGGAAAACTCTTTATACATTAACACCTCTTATCAAACTAAAAATCACCACAATTTTGTAAAGGATATAAGAGTTTGCTTCTTCTTCTTCAGCATCAGCTTCAACTCTCCAACCACGACCCCATCTCGAAAAATCTCCAAAACATAGCTCGTACACAAAATCCAATAGGAAACCACCACGTTCGTTTGACATAAATGAACTCACAACATAAACACTAATACACAACACAACCATCTGAATGACTTCTTCAAAAATAAGAGTTTGGCATTAAAAAACTTCCACCATACATTGGAAAGGTATCAATGAAGATGATCCCTCTTAAAAGATTGATGTTGTCGAAATCGATCCATAGATAAGGATTCATCTACAAAGTTTTTAGGAGGATTTTGAAAAAATTGGAGACAGCACATCCTTTCCAACAGGACCAAGTATCTGCTAGGTAAACAGAGGGCATGAAAATACAGTATCTCCAGCTGTTGGGAATCAATGCTAACATTGACATTCATGCACAACTTTGGAATAGGCTTTGAATCAGTATGAGAATGCCTATGCATATACGCTAGATACCAAGCAAAGTGAGCAGTTAATCTCACTGAGGGATCTGCAGACTGTGAAAACTGTTGGGAAAAATGAACATAGTTTTGATAAGCTTGACTTGAAGCTGTCCATTCCCCCGAAATTACTGGCCAATTAATCTGCGGTCCTGTAAGGCAATCATCCGAACTCCATCCCCTTCTTCTGGAAATCTGAGTATCAAAACCGTCACAGTCACTAACCAACTGAGGTGGTTGAGATATGGAAGTGTTAGGAGAGGGTAATGGAATAAGGGAAATTGGATGTAGGGAAGGATAGGAAAAATCATAAAAGGAAGAAAAGGTTAAAGAAGGAGTGGCAGAAATTTGTAAGGAATCACTAAGGAAAGGTGTTAACTGATAAATAGGAAATGTGGAGGGTACATTTATGAGGGGTGAAGGACAGGGTGGAGAAGGGGAAAATACCCTATCCTCAATAAAGGAACAGTAAGTGAAAATGGGAATTTGAGGGAAATTTTAAGGTTGGAAAAGAAGTGGTAAAATTAATGTGGAATTAGTTTGACAAAGGGAAAAATATATAGCATAGCGGTGAGCCAATTGTTGGTAATAGAGGAGGGTAGGAACAGAAGGTCCTAAGAGAGATCGTCTATGATAGGCATCAAAGAAGGTAGCATCAAATGGATTACGTTTTGAAAGATAGGTTAAGAGATCCATCCTCAGTTGGTTAGTACTCTGGGCAAAGGTAGGAGCTGTGTTTTGTCTTTGATTGAGGACCACCGAATCAATCATGGGATGCCACGAATTATCCTGACAATCAGCTACTTTGGAGGAATAACTTTGAAACATATCAGCTATGCGCAACTCCAAATGATTGACATATAGAACAGCCTGTAAGACCACATCCCCCACATACCATGCCATATCTACCTCATCTGGAATTAACAAATCTCCTCGGAGATACATGTATGACATCAACATGGTGTCTGGCGTGACAGAATCTTCAAAGACCATTCTGACTACCTCTGTCAACAACTTAGCAGACCAAGCCCCACTCCAGCCATCCTCTGGAAAAGGTAAATCCATCGTGGAAAGCTTCATATAGAAGACCAACTTCTGCAAGTGGTAGTGGACAAATAAAGAATGGTCTGGTAGGACAAAGTCCTGAAATTGTTCAAAAGTAGACCATAACAAGTCCATTCTGGACTGCAATCTTTCCACTTTGTCTTGGAATAGAGGGCACAAAGTAGCCTGTCTCTGTAGGGCAGCCAAGTCCTGCTGTGAAAGAGAAGGAATTAATGGAACAGGAGGGCTTGGAGGAACAGAGCGGGACTTTGCAAGCTGATCTTGCAACTGCTGGATTTGGGAGGCTTGGTTGGCCACTGTGTCATTAGCCATCTGTAAAGCTGAAAGCTTGTCATCTAAGAGAGCTTGGAATTCTTTCGCTTCGCTGGACATCCTCTCCTTCTCCGCTGAAAGGTTAGTAACTTGTGACTGAGCCTCGAATAACTGGGTCTTCAATGAAGAAATCTCATCGCTTTGAGTGGCAACCAGTTGGGTTTGCTGTTCCATTTGCTTAAATAGATCTGCTAGGGTATCCTTAGTAGAAGCTAACTCAAATGTTGCCTTATGCAACTGGTCTTTGGACTGCATAAGCTCTTCATAGAAAGATGCGTACAGCTGTTGAACACAGGCTGTCACGGACAACTCAATGGAACTTTGAATATCCTTGCAGAGGAAAGGAATGGCATCTCCTGAGACGAGACTGTTCAGGGAAGGAACTGAGATCTCCAAGGATCCTTCTCTATGTGCGCGGAACAGATTATTGCAAGTGAGATACCCAGGGAGTTCACTGCCAGAAGTAGCAGGGATAGGCACTGAGGGAAGTACAGCAGGGGCTTTATCCGCTACCCTCTTCAAGCGTTTGCGCTGTATGACCAGGGGAGACGGAGAATCATCATCCTCAATGTCAATGGGTGCTGACTCTTCTGAAGGTGGAGGAGGAGGTACTGGATCGGATGGAGGAGGTGGAGGCACAGTCTTCTGTAAACCTGAATAGGTCAAGAAGGCAGACAAATATGATCCATAGGTAACATTGGTAACATTACCCCTCGTGACTTTAACAAAATGCTGATCCATTTTAGTAAGGAGGTATGTGCTCCAATCAATAGCAACTCCTTTCAGCACCATCCTGGAAGCTGTGAAAAGCTCTTTGGACAAATAGTGGGATGGTGTTTTGGCAGGCATGAACCTGTCTTGAAGGAACTGACACATCGTCTTCCATACGAGATCAGTGATCATATAAAACGAAACTCCTAAAGAGTTTATCACTTTCTTAACATCAAGGACTTCCCTTGTCTGCTTCTGCAACAGCTTGAGAATCTCTTCATTAGAGAAGAGCTGATGAGTGGTCACAAAAGGTTCACCTTTGGAGGGTAAAGATAGAGCCTTCCCTAAGCCTCGAGATGTCAATGTCATAGACATGCCTTGGACTACGCCTGTCTTCTTGCTGTAAGAGGCCAGGAACTCATCACATAAGGACGGATCCTCTGGAAGTAATGGAAAAGGAGTGGCCACAAAAGCAGCAAGTCCTGCCTTCGTGAGGGGCTCAAAAGTAAGTAGGGACGAGTAATCCCTACTAACTAGTGGGACGTACTGGATAGGGGGAGGAGCATGAGAAGATGCCATTCAGATGGTTACACACACACCACAAACACAGACAATCAAGGAGAATGCTTGCAAAGCAACAGACAAAAAACCAAGGATAAGAGAATTACCAATCAAAACGTGACTCGACCTACTAACCCCAAGCAAACCACATCCTAGAAAAAATTTGACATGACCTTGAGACAAATGCGACCGAAAGCTTCATGCGATGCATCAGACAAACACCCTGAACCCCGTATCAGACAACAAAAGAAAAAAACTGCATACCGTACCCGTAACCGTAACTAAGACATGAAACCAAAATAAGACCACATGCGACACATATCAAAAATATATCGGTGATGAACCAAGACTGGACCATGGAAAATAACACTAATGACTGCGCATACCCATCCCACGAAACGATTCATTAAAAAGGGGAATTAAGTGCAGTGAGGGGGGAATTAATTTAATGAAGGGTTGATTTTAATCAATTATTCAAAATGGGTGAATTTTTATTAGATGATAAACCTTAGCAAGAAAACGGCGGTTCCTTATTATAAATTTATTTACCAATTATTAGGTTAAACGGTGCAGTTATGCGAGTCCCGGACTTCGATTCCCGACTGGGTCTCTAAATGCAATTCATTGATTATAAATTAAGGTGATGTGGAGCGCTTTTTTGCCAGCGCGTGCTCATGTGACGGCTGGTTGATTTTAATTTAAAAATTTAAAGTGCCTCTTTAGCGCACGTAGCGCGTGCTAAGTGAACGACTGGTTGATTTTAATTAAAAAAAATATGTGTTTAGCGCGAATGCGCGTGGAAACTGTGGGTGAATTAAAGAATTCATTTTAACAATTAATTTATGATTATGGGGGAAAATAATAATAAATAAAGCACATAAAATAAATACCTGGAAGGGGTGTGTATGTAATGCAAGAATGCGCACGGAAGAGTCCACCAAAAGAAGGGAATCCAGTAAGGGAAAAGTAAAGATCACTGATGAAACAAGAATGACAGCACCTTAGCAGATGTGTTGATTTGGTTTGCGTTGGTTTGTTATTTTTATTTATTTTATTTATTTTATTTTTAGTTGTGATTATTTATGGTTGAATAAATGGAAAATGAGCAAGGGAGGTGAGGGGAATTTTTTTAAGAATGTTTTTAGAATTTTTGAGGATTTTTTTACAATTTTTTAAATGAATTTTCTATATTTATTGGCAATTTAGGGTAAATTTAGGAAATGTGGAATTTTCAGAAATTATAGGGTAGGCAATTTCCAGCAGACAAATTTCCAAAAATTGGCAAATGGCAAAAGGAAATTTTAGATTTTTTTTGAAATTTTTTAATGGAAAAATTAATGTAGTGATTAATTAAGTCACCTAAATCACATTAATCACATAAGTCAGTTAAACATAAGTCAATTAAGTTAGGTTAGTGGGATAAGTCAGGTTAGTCTACCTAAGTCTAGTTAAGTTAGTCAAGGTTGATTAGGTTAGTCTGGGTTAGTCTAGGGTGGACTAAGTCAATTAGGTTAGTCTGGGGTCAGTCTAGGTTAGTTAAGTTAGTCTAGGTAAGTTCTAACTAACCTAGGTGAGACTAACTAACCTAGGGTTAGGTTAGTGGGGGGGGGAAGACTAACCTGAGGTAGGTTAGTTGACTAACTACAGTTAGGTTAGGGTGATCCTAACCCTAGTTAAGTTAGTTTGTAACCTAACCCTAGTTAAGTTAATTTTTAACCTAAGTTTAGTTAAGTTAATTTTTAACCTAAGTTTAGTTAAGTTAATTAAAGCTAGGTTAGTAATTAATCACAGTGAGGTTAGTGTTCACTAATCTAAGGTTAGTTGCTAACCTGGCAGGTGAGAGGGTGGGAGGAGGTGGCAGCGGGAGAGGAGGCGGTGGAGGAGGTGGTAGAGGGGGAGGAGCCGCTGGAGGAGGTGGTAGAGGGGGAGGAAGCGCGCGGGCGGAGCGCTGTGGAGGCGAAGGTGGAGGAGGGAGGAGACGGTGGAGGAGGAGAAGGAATAGGAGGGAGAGGCCGCGGGCGGGGCGACGGTGGAGGAAGAGGCTGCGGGCGGGGGCGGTAGAGGGGAGATGGTGCAGGGAGGAGGGCGCTGGGGGGACGAGAAGGAGGTCGGGGCGGGAGGGTGGAGGAGTCGCGGGGAGGGAGGAAAGGGCGCTGTGGAGGAGGAGGTCGCGGGGAGGGAGGCTGGAGGAGTCGCGGGGAGGGAGGAAAGGGCGCTGTGGAGGAGAAGGCCGGTGGAGGGGCGATGGAGGAAGAGCTCCGTAGGTGGAAGGCGCTGGGGAGGAAGGGTGGAGGAGTAGGGTAGGAGGCGAGGGAGGAGAGGGAAAGAAAGAGAGAAAGAAAGAAAGAAAGAAAGAGAGAGGCACGGGTCGGTGGGGAAGGGGTGGCAGTTGGGGGGGGGAAGGGGTGCGGGGAAAGGGTGGGTGCCCATGGGGGGCAGTTGGGGGGGGGAAGGGGTGGGGGGAAAGGGTGGGTGCCCATGGGGGGGGCCATGGGATGGGGACAAAGGTAGGTACCCCCGTCCCGCGCTCGTGTGCGGGGCGGGGTAAAAAAATTTGCCGTGACGGGATTGAAATGGCGCGAGGAAGACGGTACGGGTTACGCGGACACGACCGAGGCGCGTGGAGATTCGTAAAATCGAAAAAGGGCGCGTTCACGAGCAAAACGAGCGCGAGAAAAAAACATAAAAAGAAAGAAAAATTAATAACTCCCAATCCGGACATCAAAACGAAATATCGTAAAAACGAAAAGTGGGCAGGACGACAGGGGGAAAACAAGGAAAATACGGGACGGGGGTTCCGGGAGGGGTAAAGGGCGGTCACGTGCAAAAAAACAAAAAAACGAACCAAAAAACGCAATTTAAAAATTAATATCGAAAGATCCGTGCATCGGAATGAGGTGCAGAAAAAAGGAAAACTGTGCAGAAAGATGTGCCCGACAATCCTATCATGTCAAAACATAATCCCGATTGAGAGAAGATGCGTTCACATGGGAAAAACCCAAAAAATAAACCCAAAAATGGGATCAGAAATTAATATCGAACAAACCATTCACCGGAATGACATGCAGTAAGAAGGAAAAATGTCTGCAGAAAGGAGTGGCACAGGGTTATCACGTTAAACCGCAGTTCCGGCGGGAATAGGAGGAGTTCACATGTGAAAAACTCCAAAAATACTCCCGAAAACTCATTTAAAAATTAATAAGTAAAAATCCAGAAGTCGAAAAAGGGTGGAGGAAAAAGGAAAAAGGTAGGGGAAGGCACAGGGGACACGGCTATCAAATCAAATTAGAATTCCGATGCAAATAGGGCAGGTTCACATGGAAAAATGTCAAGAATACGCATGAAAAAGTCATAAAAAACCGGAAAATTAATAATGGACAAACCGTGTATCGGAATGATGCGGAATAAAAAGGAAAACTGTCAGGGAAAAAGCACTAGTCAGGGCTATGACATCAGATCACGGTTCCGAAGCAAGAAAAGTGCGTTCACATGGAAAACCGACTAAATTTCGTAAAATGCGTAAAAAATTAATAACTCAAAAATCGTGCACCGGAACAGGGGTAGGTAAAAAGGAAAAATGAGCAGTTTGAAGGGAGGAACAGGGCTATAAGGTTGGATTTGGATTTTGGTGAACGTAGGATGCATTCACAGGACAGGACCGCAAAATCAGGGAATGAAGGAAAACTGCAAGGAAACAGCCCCAAAGGTGGGGGAAACATAATTGGGTGGGTGGGAAGGGACCCCCGTAGGGTAAAAGCAAGTCAAGGCATTCATGCATGAGCAAGATAAGGCATATGCAGAGGATATGCAATGTAGACGCGCAGGGACGCGTCCCCACACTTAAGACCTTAACGGATAGGGTTAACCGAACAACAGGAACCTAGGACCACGCCACAGACCATCCACTAACTTCCCCACACTTAAAACATGAACATCACTAAGAAACAGAAGTTATAGGATTAGAAAAACTTGGCCCGTTTCGTCAAGAATCAAGGTTGAGGGTCGATGGCACGTCCAGTGTTGTTGTCGGCGCTGGAGGGACCAAGGCATCTTCTCGGCACACGTCCGTCATGGAAGGGACCACGCGGCAGTACCCAGGGAGGTAGCTGATGAAAGGAATTGCAGGAAATTCGTTGATGATGAGGGATATTGCACTCAACTCACAGTCACTCAATTGGAATGAAAGATCAGTCACTCGCCCCATGACTGATATCACTTGAGGAAGAATGATTGAAACCCATATCTCATACCCGGTTTAGGAATCGACAAGGGGGAATGGTGCAGAAGGAGTATGCCAGGGTGCACAATTGATGGTGCATTAGTGCGTCCAACCCGTCTGGCAAAGGTGCAAGGGGGAAGGCAAGGGAGCCTTAGAGTGCAGCGTACAGAACATGGTGATGTGTATGGTGATGACGGTAAAGACCCATCCCGTGGGTGCATAGGGAAACGGGAACATACCTGACTCCAAGTGTCGTAATGTCCCTCAATCTCACCTCTCGGTAATTGATTGAAGAAACTCCAGTCACACTCAGCCCACCCTCTGTCTCACGCTCTGTGGATAAATACAGGAGGGCAGCCTTTTCCTGAAACCCATTGATGTAATCCTCACAGTCGCTTCTGCAAAGGTTGTATGCCTTGTGTGCATTTGATGGTGCAACTGTGCATCCCGCCCTGTGCCGGCATACAGTGCGAGAAGGAAGGCCAGGGAGCCTTATAGTGTAGTGCACAGAAACAAATTGTGCTTTGTGCATTGAGAGGCCCATCCCGTGCGTGCAACACTTCATTCACACTTCTCACCTCTTATTTGATTTGAAGGGAAAAGACTGGTCTCTCGCCCCACCCTCTGTCTCACTCTCTATTGATAGATACAGAGGGCAACCCATACGCACTTCCCCATCCGGTTAGGATGAAAGCTCACATCACTCAAGGGGTTGTCGATGAAGATCGCATCATCAGTTGTTGAAGAGGCGTACCCAGGGAGGTAGCCATCAAATCGAACATTGTGTTGGATAGGAACATGTCGTCTGCTAGAGGACACTTAGTCACTTTGCAAAGAGACCCATGACACAGCGTACCAAGGGAGGCAGCGTCGGAATTGGATCCTAGGAATATCAATTAATGAATCCACTTTCTGGACTGCTGGGTGTTACCACCTTTTCCACAGCCAGCTTCTCGCCCAAGGGTATTTACCACCTTTTCTTGGAACGAGGCCTGCTATGACAGGGAATTGCTTCCTTTTTTCTCATAACAGACTTGTTTTGTTTTGTTTTTTTTTTCTTTTTCTCTTTTCTTCAAATTGAACAAGGGAATGGTAGAAAGACCATGTGTCAGAACCCACCTCGCCACTGTCGCTGGTGGAAAATAGAGGATAAGAGATCAAGGCTGGAAGGGGGGTTTGAGGGGACAGAGGGTTGCGTCCACTTCATCAGGAGTGATTGAAGAACGGCTATCAGAAGTAGCATCATAACAAGCACAGTGCCGCGCCAACGAGGGAAAAGATCAAGTGGCCGTAATTGTCAAGATCCCCAAGGAGGGAAGTACTTCTTCAAGCGATATCCATTAATCAGAAAGGGATCATCAGAGGCATCAACGGTCTGCACTTGGACAGAGCCATTAGGGTTGACTGCAAGTACCTTATAGGGCCCATCCACTGCTGTTGGAGCTTGCCAGGAAACTTGCCAAAGCGTGAATCATAGGCTAGGACCAAATCACCTTCTTTGAACTCCTTGTGCTTGATGAAACTATCATGGTAAGCCTTACGTCGAGCTTGCGTGGCTTCCATGCACTGTAGAGCCATCCTGCGAATTTCGTCCAAACATTCCAAGTGCAGGAGACGGCGTTGCAGTGAATCGTCATCCCCCAAACGCTCTTTGATCGCCACTCTCAAAGAGGGTAGTTCCAATTCAACAGGAAAAAGAGCTTCTGTACCATACACCAGCTGGAAGGGTGTCTGTCCCGTTGCTGCTTTATGGGAGGTTCTGTACGCCCAGAGGGCCTCTGTAAGTCGATCATCCCAATCACGACGATGTGCAGCAATTGTTCTTGTCAGAATCGAGCAGAGGATGCGATTCGTGACTTCGACTTGGCCGTTGGCTCTGGGGTAATAAGGAGTGGACTTGCGATGGCGGATCTTATACAACTCTGTCAACTCTTCCATGACTTTGTTAAGGAAATGAGTGCCTCTATCACTTACCAGCTCTAAGGGACTGCCAAAACGGGTGATGATATTCTCATACATGAACAGGGCCACGCTGTTACCATCGTCCCGCTTTAGGGCTTTAGCTTCACACCACTTTGTGACATAATCCGTACATACGAGGATGTATCGATTCTGTTTCCTTCTGGTGGGAGGGTCGATCGGACCTACGAAGTCAATGCCCCACTTCTCAAACGGCTTCAAAGGAAGGATAGGTTGCAATGGCATGGCACTTGTCTTGGTGGGTTTCCCCATTCTTTGACAAGCATCACATCTTTTACAGTAATCATAGGAATCTTTGTGAATGGTAGGCCACCAATATCCCACTAGCAGAGCCTTCCTAGCTGTAGCTTCTCCTGCAAAGTGACCTCCACATGGCTCGTCGTGGCAAGCCTTCAGAACAATCCCAATCTCATCTCCTGCAACACATCTTCTGAGTACTTCATCTTTGCCTTTCTTGTACAGTGCACCGCCTAGCAGGGTGTATGGGGCTGATTCTAGCATGAGCTTCTTCCTTTCCCGACTAGAAATACCAGGAGGGTACTGTTGGGTTGCCAGCAGATTGGCAATGTTTGCATACCAGGGAGTGACAGTTTCTACCAAGAATAGGGAAGCATCAGGGAGGTCTGGATCATCCTGCTCCTCGTCTGCAGTTTGTGGGATACGCGACAGATGATCAGCCAGAACATGGGAACGACCAGGCTTAGTAATCACCTCAAAGTCGAACTCCTGGAATAAAAGGAGCCATCTCATCAATCGTCCTTTCACATCTGCTTTGTTCATCAAGAAGGACAGGGCCTCATGATCCACATAAAATTTAAAGTGGGTAGATAGGAGGTAATGGCGGAACTTCTCCAGGGCAAACACCATTGCCAAGCACTCCAGCTCTGTCACTGTATAGTTCCGTTCCCTATCAGTGACTTTTCGGCTTGCATAATAGATCGGTTGATCCAGCTTCGAGGAGCCCTTTTGGCAGAGGACAGCACCTAAGCCTTCAATTGATGCATCAGTGTGTACATGGAACTCTTTCGTCCAATCAGGAGGTTGCAGAATGGGTGCCTCAATCAGACATTGCTTCAGAATGTGGAAGGCTTTGTCACATTCGTCCGTCCAAGTAAACTCAGCATCTTTCCTTAGAAGCTTGTGCAAGGAAGTTGCCTTTGTCGCAAAATGGGCTATGAACCTTCTGTAGTAACCCACATGGCCTAGGAATCCCCTCAACTGTTTGAGGTTGGTGGGTGCTGTCAGAGCTGCAATCTTTTCGATCTTTGCAGGGTCTGTTGATATCCCTTGTGCAGAGACAATGTGGCCCAACAGCACTCCAGAAGAGACCCCAAAGATGCATTTGTCGGGGTTGAGGGAAATCCCATACTCCCGGCATCGGTCAAAGCATTGTTCCAAATGTCCCCAATGTTCACTGATCAAACTATAGACACAGAAGTCATCCAAATATACCTCGATAAAGTCATGCAGATGATTCTGAAATGCAGCCATCATGACTCGTTGGAAAGTAGCAGGGGCATTGCAGAGCCCAAATGGCATCACTCGGTAAGCGTAGGTCCCCCATTCTGTGGTGAAGGTTGTTTTGGATTGGTCTTCTTCTGCGATTTGGACTTGGTTGTATCCACTGAATCCATCCAGAAGGGAATAAAGCTCATGTCCTGCCACTGTGTCCAACAGTTGGTCTGTGAAAGGGATTGGAAAGTGATCCTTCTTTGTCTTGGAATTAAGCTTTCGAAAATCCACACATATTCACAATTTGCCATTCTTCTTGGGTACAACCACGATGGGTGAAACCCATTCACTATTTGCCACTGGATAGATGAACTCGGCTTCCAGAAGCTTCAGCAGCTCCGCTTTCACCAATGTGGAATAATTCGGGTTCATTTGCCTCTGTCGTTGCCGTACTGGCTTGGCATCAGGCTCCAAGTCAATATGATGTTGACATATTGTGGGATCAATCCCCTTTAGGTCTTTGTAAGACCATGCAAACACGTCCAAATTCTCTTTCAACAAGTTGTACAAGGTTGACAACTCCTCTTCTGGGAGACTGCTACCCACCTTCAAGTGGCGTTCAGTGCCTTCTGCATCCACAAAGGTTAACTGCCTTTCACCTTCTACTTCACGGATAAAGGTCCCACGGACCGCTTCTGGATACAGATCCGACTCCTTCAAGGGAGTGGTGTCCTCGTCTGATGTCCCACTAGAACCAACTTCTTCTTTTGGTGGAGACTTAGGTTGCTCCTTAAGACGTTGGAATGGGATTAGAGCTGTTTCGGGTTTGGTTTCAAGATTAATTATGTCTTGGCTTGAAGACTCATCTTCTGAAGATGACACATCCAGGAACGTCACATAACAGGGACCCTCTGATGCTTGTTGGGTTTGTGGGATTGGTGCTTGTTGGCACGGTGCATCATCATCATCTTTCTTTGGCAAAGATGGGTTAGGACGGCAGGATCCACTCTCAAAAGACGGCTTGCTCTTCTTAATCCATTTCTTATAAAGGTTTTGCATATGAGAAGATCCATTTACCAAACCAAATGGTACCATTGCCATTCTGTCCCGTAGCATGAGCTCGTCTGCTTCTGATGCTTCTGGAACTTCTTCCTCGAATGTATCCTCTTCAGGTGGGATAGACTCTTCTGTTTCCCTTTCATAACCTTCTTCGTCCATTTCATATCCAACCTTTTCTGTCTCTGTCTCTGCTTCTGCTTCTGCTTCTGTTTCTGCTTCTGTCTCTGTTTCTGCTTCTGTCTCTGTAGGAGCTCTGTAATAGAAGAACAGATTCTCTGTTTCCTCTCCATCCTCTGTCTCTGCTTCTGCTTCTGCTTCTGTTTCTGCTTCTGTCTCTATAGGAGCTCTGTAACAGAAGAACAGATTCTCTGTTTCCTCTCCATCCTCTGTCTCTGCTGTGGCCATGTAACAGGGAGAGCAGTACATCTATGCTTCTATCTCACTGTCAGAAGTGATTTCAGAAGTCATTCCTGGTTCAGGCAGAAAGTATTCACCCATTGATAATGGCTTAGCCTCTTTTGGAATTCGGCTTACAGTATCCACTGTTAAGGAATGTGCCACTGTTTTCTTGGGAAGGATCTGTTTGACAGCATCTTCGTCTGCTGATGTTCCATCTGTAGCCTCGTTAGGAGAATCAGAAGATAATTCCAAGGAGGTGGATCCATGTCCTTTTTGAGAACCATACAGTTTCAGCACCACTTTGTTGGGTCCTCTACCCAAGGTCAAAGTTCCTTTAAACCAATCCGTCCTTGCTCGGGCTTCAAAAAGCCATGGCCTGTCTAGTAACAGAGGATAGGATGTACCATAAGAGTTTGGCTTCACCACCAAATAGGTCAGCCAATAATCTTTTCCAGCCACTGTAGTCTTCACATATGGGAGAATGCCCAAAGGCTTGATTCTACTCTGATCCGCCAGTCTGATGAGCCATTGGGTTGGTTGCACACCTTGTAGGCCTAGATCCTTCATTGTCACATCCGTCATAATGTTCACTGATGAACCACCATCAATCAGTGCATTTGAAATAAAGCAACCTTCTATCCATACGCCAGTCTCTGGAGTACCTGGATCTAGGAAGGTGTTAGCTACATCCACTTCTTTTACAGGCTCTGGAGCCTTGTTGGGCTTTGTTGCTGTTGAGGGAGCAATCCTTAAACCACGTCTTTTTGTCAGTATACTTTTGAACCTTTTTCGGCAACTGGGGGACAACATCAATAATTGTCGGAATGTGAGGTTTGGTTTAAAGGTATCTAGATCTCTGACTAGATCGTATTCCTTAATAGGATCCACTGGCTTCTCTAACCGGTTAGGGAATGGGGCAACATCCATTTTCATTTTCCCTCTTTCTTCCAACAGAGGAATTACAGGAACTTCTTCTGCCAATTGTGGCACTTCCTCCTCTTCTATATCCTGGACCTCTGGTCCTGTCTCTGCAACTCTCTGTGGCACTGTAGTGCTCTGTACGGCACTGTTAGGCTCTGTTCCGTTCTGTTCTTCTGGTAGAAGACTGAACTTCACTGATCTTGCAGGAGGGTTATTTTCTTTCTGGACAGGTGGTTCCTTCTGCTTTGCACGCGTGATGGCAGCAACTTCCAATTCCACCAAATTGGAGGTAGGCTCTTGGGCCTTGGACGGACTATCAGTAGCACTATTTTTCACTGGGGCTGGGCTTGGACAGTCTTTTGCAGTGTGGCCTTCTCCTTTGCATCGACTGCATAAGGGCTTGTAATCCACTGACCTTCGAGGATTTGGACAATTTGGTGAGATGTGTCCCTTCTCTCCGCATCTGTAACACTCCACTTCTGATCTCTGACCACCGCTAGACTGTCTTCCTCTGTAACTTTGAGAGGGAAATCTTCTGGGTCCGAAATTAGGACCAAACTCCCTAGGCTTGGGTCCAATATCTTGTGTTGTCATTTTGGATTCCAGCAAGTTAAATCTTGCGTCTTCTTCCTTTCTTCTCCTATCATGCATCTCCTTCAGAGAGCAAATGTCCTCTGTATGATTCTTCCGCAAACAGTAGGAACAGAAGGCTCTAGGGATGGTTGGTTTCCGTGTACATTCAATGGCTAAATGGTCTGCTTGATGACACTTACCACACCAAGTATTTGACCGCATCACATCTCTTCCTGCTCCTGCAACGTTGGATATGCTAGCGGTATTCACTTTCAACGTCTGTAGTTGTTCTGTAATCACATCCATCAACTCCTTCTTAATGTTTGCAACTGAGTTGGATAAATAATCCTTCAAGCTTTCTCCTTCGGACGTACTGGCAGGAGGGTTTTGAGGAGTCTCTGTAATCACTGCATAAACGGGTTGAGCCGGTACAGAGGGGTCTCTGTTCTGGTTCTGATTCAGTGCTCCTGTTTGAACCGTTGGCTGTTGGCTCCAGTTGGTAGGATTCCACTGTTGCTGCTGATTTGGCATTGAGGAAATTGGTTGGGACCATTGTTGTTGTGGTTGAGCCATCATTTGAGGCATGGATTGTGGCCACTGTAAATTTGGTGCACTGTACTGTGATACCGGGGGCATATGTTGGTAAGGGTAGGGAACAGTCCCTGGAACTGCATTTGGTGGGTACATCATTCCTGGCACCAGAGGAGGTAGGACTCCTCTTCCTGTATTCATCACCAATCTAGCTTCCACTTCATCGTACAGTCTGGAACCTTCTGTTGCAGCTTGCAGGGTGGCTGGTCTTTGTAGCTCCACAAACTTACGGACTTCTGGTTGTAATCCTCTGAGAAACACTCCCTTCTGAATGCCATCATCTAGATTATGGTTAGTCCATCTCTTCAGGATGGATTCCATTCTTGAGACATAAGCTTCTACTCTTTCTCCAGAGGACTGACTTAGGTTCATGAATTCCTCTCTCATCCGCTCTTCAAAACCTTCACGCCTGAATTTAGTGAGGAAGGCCAACTTCAGGTCGTCCCATGTGCCAAAAGTTCCTGCTGCTTGTCTCTCATACCACTGAAATGCCGCGCCCTTGAAAGTGGCGGGGAATATTGCCAACCAATGCTCAGGGGTTCTGGCATTGTTAGCCACACACGCTACCATAAACTCTGCTACATGAAGATCGGGGTCTTCATTGTACTCTCCCTTAAAAACTGGCAATGGGACTACATTCGCTGGCCTGTCATCAATATTTCCAGGACGGATCTGGCTTGGAAGTGGACCTCCAGCAGGAGGAGGAAGGGCTTGATGTGCCATTGGGACTTCTGTAAAGAGTTCCGCAAGGGCGTCAAAAGCAGCTTCTACTGCGAGCTGGCTCTCGGCTCTGATTCTTGCTTTCTCTCTTCTCACGTACCTCTGGACTCGTTCCAACGCTTGCCTTTTTATTGCGTCATTCATCAGGGGGTTGGCTCCACTATGTTGTTAGTGCTCCACAGAGGGTTAACAGAAGGCTTCAGTCTCTGGAGGACTCTCTTGCCAACATTTCTTCTACTTCTTTCTTTTTAACGTCCCTGAATTCTGCTTTCATGCCACTACACAGAGGAAGGTATTCGGTTCTGAAGGTGTCAAAATGCATACGTCTGAGCATTGTGGTGGTGCCATCATCATAGTAATGCCAGCTTCTGATGGTTTCAACAGTGTATGTTGTGAAAAACACTCTGTCTACCAACTTCCAGTGGGTTGCTAATTGAACAAACAGAAGATTATCAGTACACCAAGCATCCCATGTATCTTGCTGTTGAGCATCCACGAACAAATTCCAACTCTTTTCCTTCTTGTCTTTGTGAACCTCTACAGACCAAGACTCCTGAAGCTTCTTCACAATCTCCCACTTGATGTTGTCTGGAAACTTTTCAATGAATGCCAAATCTTCCATGGATGGTCATTCTCTCGTTTGTGTTCTTCAATTTGTTCCCAAACAGTTTGCCACCAAGATGCAAGTTTCTGCTGCTTCAATAGGAAGAGGAAACTATCCACCACATAGAGCATGCATCATGATGGTGATATGTTTCCGCCATTGTGGAATGAACTTCTTGTGGAAAGTGGCTTTGATTATGAGGAATTCCAACTCTTCAGTGGAAGAAGGAACTTTACAAACATCCATTGAATTCTTCTCTTATTGGCAATGCCAATTCCTTCATTTTCAGCCTCTTTTGGTGCTTGTTGATGGCAAGATTCCCCGGCTGCGCACCAAAAACATGGAGCCCCGAGAGGAACACCAAGGAAAAGGGAATTCTCTTGCAAGAAAATCTATCTTGTAACATCAACAAGCTTGTTTTTCATATTTCATATGATCACAATGAAGAAAAGAACACCAGGCACAACAAATCTTCATGTAGCATCATGTAGATCTCCCACGGTTTTTAATAGAATCAACCATATTCTTCAATATCTTCACAAAATCCATCAATAGAACAAAGAAAGCAAAGAAGTACACCATCTTTGAATGGAAATACATCACATAGTATTCATCTTCAATATCTTCATAGTCTTCTCTCTCAATCTCTCATATACAATCACTTTATTTCAGTAGAATTGGCTATCTCTGACTCTTTCTCACACACTCCATCAATAATACATCATATCCTCACTAAAATCTCTCAAAAATTACTCTCAATAATCACTCTTAGGTCGTGGATACCCCTCCCAAGAGGTATGTCTGATATGAAGAGTCACCAGAGCCACTACAATGTCTCTTCACAGCTCACTACTGTCACTTCACTCTAGTCTTCTCTTGAGTCTTCAGCAGCTACTTCTTCCACTTCCTTCAGCTCTTTTGCACTTTTATTCACCTCTTTCCAAGGCTAGAAAACTTTCCCAAAGTCACACATACATTCCACAGAACACTTACAGAACAGTCTACAGAACAGTACCAGAACAGTTACAGTACAGAACAGAACAGAAACAGAACAGAATAGAAACTCTACAGAAGACCTACAGAAGGTTACAGAAGGTCATCAAAACCACATAACCCACTCTCAAATCATTCCAAACTCTCACAAACCATTCACTAAGCTTTCACAATATCTCAATCTTCATCAATCAATACTCCATCCCTCCTTATAGAAGACAATCAGATCAAAACAGACCAAAATAGAACAAAACAGAAGGTATATAGAACCATTCAGAACCTATCAGAACATCACAGAACCATCAACAAACATCATGATCTTCCAAAACACAATCATTATCATCCAAAACACTCTCAAACCACTTCCAAACTAATCAATCATCCCATAAAATCAACCATTCAGCTCTCAAAAACAACAAAAATCAGCCAAAAAACAAGTCATTTCAACACTCAACATATGCGCACCAAAAACATGGAGCCCCGAGAGGAACACCAAGGAAAAGGGAATTCTCTTGCAAGAAAATCTATCTTGTAACATCAAAAAGCTTGTTTTTCATATTTCATATGATCACAATGAAGAAAAGAACACCAGGCACAACAAATCTTCATGTAGCATCATGTAGATCTCCCACGGTTTTTAATAGAATCAACCATATTCTTCAATATCTTCACAAAATCCATCAATAGAACAAAGAAAGCAAAGAAGTACACCATCTTTGAATGGAAATACATCACATAGTATTCATCTTCAATATCTTCATAGTCTTCTCTCTCAATCTCTCATATACAATCACTTTATTTCAGTAGAATTGGCTATCTCTGACTCTTTCTCACACACTCCATCAATAATACATCATATCCTCACTACAATCTCTCAAAAATTACTCTCAATAATCACTCTTAGGTCGTGGATACCCCTCCCAAGAGGTATGTCTGATATGAAGAGTCACCAGAGCCACTACAGTGTCTCTTCACAGCTCACTACTTTCACTTCACTCTAGTCTTCTCTTGAGTCTTCAGCAGCTACTTCTTCCACTTCCTTCAGCTCTTTTGCACTTGTATTCACCTCTTTCCAAGGCTAGAAAACTTTCCCAAAGTCACACATACATTCCACAGAACACTTACAGAACAGTCTACAGAACAGTACCAGAACAGTTACAGTACAGAACAGAACAGAAACAGAACAGAATAGAAACTCTACAGAAGACCTACAGAAGGTTACAGAAGGTCATCAAAACCACATAACCCACTCTCAAATCATTCCAAACTCTCACAAACCATTCACTAAGCTTTCACAATATCTCAATCTTCATCAATCAATACTCCATCCCTCACAGAAGACAATCAGATCAAAACAGACCAAAACAGAACAAAACAAAAGGTATACAGAACCATTCAGAACCTATCAGAACATCACAGAACCATCAACAAACATCATGATCTTCCAAAACACAATCATTATCATCCAAAACACTCTCAAACCACTTCCAAACTAATCAATCATCCCATAAAATCAACCATTCAGCTCTCAAAAACAACAAAAATCAGCTAAAAAACAAGTCATTTCAACACTCAACAGTCATTTCACCAGAGGATGCCTTTGAGATTGCCGATGCAAGGATTGAGGTCAATGGAGGAGGGCTTGAAGTCATTAGCAGGCGAGGGGAGCCTAGGGCCACACATGGCCAAGAGGGTGCCGTTATAGGACAATTTGATGTCACGACACACCTTGGAGAAGTTGTAAACGGTGTGCTTGTAAGTTGTGTGCCCTAAAGAATCCCCGCTTGGTGTTGCAAAGGCTGCACACTGTAGCATGCCATTCACATTGTCCAACCTCTTGCTCAGGTGGATGGCTGCTCCGACCCACCCTAGTTGGGGCTGACGTGCTGGTTGCTACATGTGGCTATCATCCCCATGCTCTCCTCTACCTCCACCAGTGCGAGGTTATTGCACGACATCTGAGCAAAGTCGTTGGTGGACCAGTCGCTGAACTCTGTTGGAGGGGATCAATCAACAGAAACATGTCTATGTAGTGATTGACACCATATGGTCTTATCTTTTCGTTTTGCAACCTGGATGTATGTTGATGAAATACGCAAACTATGAGGAAATTCAAGAATACTTTTACAGTCATCCTCGGGAGAGTCGGATTGAGGCGATTGTGACTAACAGAGTTAGATATTACCAAATAGGTAAGTATTCTATGAATACCACTGAAAAATATGCAATTCTAACTCACAGAGAGGATGTACACATACTTGGGGAGTTGCTAGCACATTGAAAAATTTATAGCAAAGAGCTATGAGAACCTTGACAGGCATATCTGCTCGGGTAAGTTACTCATGAATATATGTGTGCATCACGTGGGTTCAAAATAAGGGATTTTTAAAATACCATTTTATACACTTTTTACATACAAAAGGGTGTAATATAAAGAGGTTATTTACATATTGAATAGAAAAGGATTATATTTTATTCAAGAAACATTCACAAATAAGGATATTTATAAAAAGGCCTTAAATGCACGTGATGTAGAGGATATACATAGAGTAACTTCCTCGAGCATATCTATCAAAAAATGGGATGTGGTTGTTGCAATAAGAGGCTTGTGTGCCACAATCAAAGATGCACACCTACTATAGGAGGAACAACTACCATAAAGAAGAAGAGGACTGGAATCTACTCTCTATAGATGCAACTGCTACATGTGCTATAGAGACATAATCATGGCCACAACAGGGGTTGCATGCTAAAAACTACAGGTTGTGGGCTAGATTGTGGTGATGTTTGGATGTGGATTGAGAAATCAAATGATGTATGCCTAGAAGAGGCTTTGTATAAGAGAGATGACAAAAGTTGTATGCTCCAAAAGCTCTAGGAAAAGATATCTAGAATCCCATAAGCACAGAGAAGAAAGTGGTGCTATCCAAAAATCTATATAACCATGTACTTGACACTCATTCATAATGGAATGGAACTTTCAATTTGAGTCACTCAAGATTGTATTTATGAGTCCAAGCTAATCTATCTTGGAACCTAATTCACTTGAGTTACAATCTCTTCTCTTTATCATGTATCGTGTGTTTGATTTATGTCCACCATAGCTCATCTAGTTCTAGGTCTATGATTCTCAACATGGTATCAGAGCCATGGCTGAGCTAGGTAGCTAGTGGTGTAGTTTCTTCATGAATGGATCATAGGTCTTCTTACTTCTCAAGTTCCTCTTAGCTCAACTACTATCGTCCTAAACTTCTATCATGTAGTCCAATATAGGACCCAGGTCATGATTCTAATGAGCTAGGGCAAACAGCTGGTTGGCTGTCAATATGGGAACAAACCCCAAAACAACTATCCATATTGGTGGCTTAGAAGAAAATGTCACAAAATCTATTTTGCATGCTACATTCATTCCTTTTGGTGACATCAAGGACCTTACAATCCCCTTGGATCAATCTACACAAAAGTATAGAGGCTTTGGATATGCTACATACTTGGAGAAAGAAGATGTTGCTGCAGCCATGGACAATATGCACAACGATGAACTCTATGGGAGAGTTTTTGACAGTAAACTATGCCCAACCCATAAGAATAAAGGGTGGTGAGCAAGGATGGGCATCTCAGCCAATTTGGGCAAATGCAGATACTTGGTTTGAACGGCAGTAGCAGGAAGCAGAGATGCAGTAGCTTTAGGCAGAGCATATAGCCAAAGCACGCGCTACTAAGGAGGAGAAAAAGAAATTACTTCAGGAAACTGGAGAGGAAACAGGAGAAAAGAAAGCCTAAGATGGCCCAATGGCTAGGGAAAAAGCAGCTCTTGAAGAAAAAATCTTGACTACTTGAAAAGCATAACATCTGGAGCTTTCGATGTTGGCACAAGATTGCATCAAACTATATCTTTCAGCTGTGAATCTGTAGTGACAAATGCCCTACGAACAAAAAATGGCACATATGATTGAACAGAGAAAGGGGGAGGGATTTGGATCAATTGTATGGTGGTCCCCCAGCGATCGCCAACAAGAAGAGGAAGAAGCAGAGAGCAAAGCAGACCCATCTTTGCTTTCATGGCGCCCTCCTCTCAAGCATAAGGAGAGATTCTCTTTCAGAGAGGCAAAGTAGGAAAGGAACCTGCAGAAGATTTGACACAAGTCAACATGGTAGAAATCAGATTCAACGTTCTAGTATGTTTCATGGTAGCAGGTCGACATCAGATTCATTTCCTAATCCAAGCTTTCAAACGAAAAGAAAACCTAAGGGTTGAACCTTACTACCTTTGAAGGCTCATTCACACTTGAGTTTTTGCTTCCTTATCACCCATGTTCACACCTTGCCTTAATAAAAAGGTCACTGCATATTTAAAGTGCTTCTCAAATTAAAGATAACACACATACATTATATGTTTCAACATTTATTAGCATTGTGTGCTTTATCAATAACTCTAAAGCATCTTGTAAATTGGGATTAGACATTGCCCGAGTATACTCGTGGTAAGACCTTCCCATATCCCAAAATCGAAATGATTTGCTTATATCAAGTGATGTACCTATAAAGCACAAAGATCATGTCAAGAAGTCTGGAGCAAAAAGCATGTACCATGCATCAACAAAAGGGATAAAGAGCACAACTGAAGACAAATAAATCTTACACCATGAAGACCAAAATGCCAGAAGATCAAACATTGGAGCAAAAGACCAAGAAGAAGATCAAACAATGCCAAAGAAGCATAAGGAAATGAAGAAGATAAAATACTCCGCTGCTACAACAAAAAAAATGTGTATTGAAAAATTTCCCATCATGGATCATGTGGATCTTGTATTCCCTTAGTGGATCTGATTCCCACAGTGGATGTAACAAACCCTACCCAAAATGTAAAGTTTCAAGCCTTAACTTGACTAGGCTGCTAGAGAGCCAGTTTCTCGGGCCAAGTCATCATGTAGGGGGGGCAAAAGCCAGCAAGGGTAGAGACTCATCATTTGAGGGGGGGTGTTGAGAAATCAAATGATGTATGCCTAGAAGAGGCTTTGTATAAGAGAGATGACAAAAGCTGTATGCTCCAAAAGCTCTAGGAAAAGATATCTAGAATCCCATAAGCACAGAGAAGAAAGTGGCGCTATCCAAAAATCTATATAACCATGTACTTGACACTCATTCATAATGGAATGGAACTTTCAATTTGAGTCACTCAAGATTGTGTTTATGAGTCCAAGCTAATCTATCTTGGAACCTAATTCACTTGAGTTACAATCTCTTCTCTTTATCATGTATCGTGTGTTTGATTTGCATCCACCATAGCTCATCTAGTTCTAGGTCCATGATTCTCAACAGAAAGGCAATAGTGTGCTATCTTGGACTAGCTCATCATGTGGGAAGATGAGAGCTACCACTTCCAGGCTGCATCTACTCATATATTTTCATATTTAAAAAAATTGGACAGTCTTAGGTAGATCCCTTAGTTAAAGGATGATCATTAAATAATGGTTACAGGAGGACCATTAGATAATTCACTTGTTTGTAGTATGAAGGATGGCTTTCTAAACTAACCTTCAAGGTTTTTAGATGAACCTTGTTGCCATACATTACTGGATCTAATTGCGGATCCCTCTTTGTGTGAAACGTGTGGTAAATAAAGTACAAATTGCAAGTCTCAAGATGCAAGTGGTCAATTAGCGATTATCATTCCATGAGGGAGCAATGAGTTTTCTGAAGTTAGAAATATAAACTCATTGAAAACAAAAATGATCATGTTCACTGAAGCAGAAATCTCTAAGTAATAGCAGGCAAGTGTAATAATAACCAACAAATATGCTCTATGAAGAAGTAGAGAAATTGTAGGTCTAAATGTACGATCTAAAAATCAGGATGTACTACCACCAGAAAAGAGAGGTCCTAAAAGCTAGTATCATGAATAAGGATGAGAAAAAAAGCCATCTAAGGTAGATAATAAATTACAGATATGAGGCAGTATGCAGTTGTGACAAAGAAAAGGATAATGTATTCTTATATTTTCCATAATGTGACAAATATATGAGGTAATAGATATGAGGTACTTAAAGGTTCAATTTTGATGCTTTAAGGGATGCATACTTTGGAGTAAGCATTCACGTTTTTATGTTGGTGTCTACCATCTCCCTTTGTATTTTGGAGCTAAAGTAGAGTTATATATAGTGTATTGAGTGTGAATTTTGATGATTTCTTGATCATGCAAGGCTGATCATAAGGGCTCTTATGTATTTCTTATCTTTATGTAGGACTATTGGAGTTATTGTTTGAATGGATATTGTGCACTCAAGATAGGGAAATGTAAATATATTTGCAATGGTTCAATTTTATACTGGTAGAAAAAAAGGTGGATGAAATATATTGGTGAGTCTCTATCATACACATGTTGTTTTCATAGGTTAATACAATGTTCCACTACAAGGATTTGAGCTAGTAGCGACACTAATTAGTGACGGTAGATAGCAGCGTCGCTATTGGCGTCGCTAATAGCGTCGCTATAGCGACGCAAATAGCGACGGGCCGCAGGGAAAAAATGCGGCCGAAATCGAGCGCGGTTTTCATTTCGCGTTTGCTCCATTGTGAGTTTTGAGAGCGAGAGCGAGGGAGAGAGCGACCGTCATGAGAGAAGGAGAGGAAGAAGACTTGCCGCCGCCGCCGCCGCCGCCGCCGTTGTTCGCGAAGGAGAGGAGGAGCCTTCATTGCAAAGAGGAGCCGCCCCACGCTTGCCATATCTCATCGGTGAGTCTCCCTCTCTCTTTCTTTTGCTTGTTCAAGGTTTAAATCACTCTCTTTTGCTTGTTTAGGAGAGGAAATGAAAGAGAAAGAGAGCGAGAGGGAGAGAGAGGGAGAGAAAGAGAAAGAGCGAGAGGGAGGGAGAGGGAGAGTGCATTCTCTCTCTCCCTCTCCCTTTTACTTGTTTAATGTTTAAATCACTTTCTTTTTTGCTTGTTCAGGAGAGGAAACGAGAGAGTAAGAGAGAAAGAGAGGGAGAGGGAGAGGGAGAGAGAGAAAGAGAAAGAGAAAGAGAAAGAGAAAGAGAAAGAGAGGGAGAGGGAGAGGGAGGGGGAGGAAATGAGAGAGGGAGAGAAAGAGAAAGAGAGGGAGAGGGAGGGAGAGTGCATTCTCTCTCTCCCTCTCCCTTTTGCTTGTTTAATGTTTAAATCACTTTATTTTTTGCTTGTTTAGGAGAGGAAATGAGAGAGAAAGAGAGAGAGAGAGAAAGAGAGGGAGGGGAAGGAAATGAGAGAGGGAGAGAAAGAGAAAGAGAGGGAGAGTGCATTGTCTCTCTCTCCCTCTCCCTTTTGCTTGTTTAATGTTTAAATCACTTTATTTTTAGGCTTGTTTAGGAAATGAGAGAGAAAGAGAGAAAGAGAGGGAGAGAAAGAGAGGGAGAGGGAGAGGGAGGGGAACGAAATGAGAGAGGGAGAGAAAGAGAAAGAGAGGGAGAGGGAGAGGGAGGGAGAGTGCATTCTCTCTCTCACTCTCCCTCTTGCTTGTTTAATGTTTGAATCACTTTCTTTTTTGCTTGTTTAGGAGAGGAAATGAGAGAGAAAGAGAGAAAGAGAGAGAGAGGGAAAGGGAGAGGGAGGGGAAGGAAATTTAAGATAATAGACTTATCGATAATGGTATGCAATGTGCTTTGCCATGGGCCACGTACATTGGTGACTCTTTAAGATGGCTTAAAATTGGTTATGTCCTTCATAATGTCCAAGTAGGGGATCTAATTGTGATATGCATAATTCATTATTTTTGTATTAACTTTATAGGCATAACAAATTAGAAATCATGCCAACTAGTCAACGGAAGGACTAAAAGAAAATAATACCCTAGCTAATGGTCATTACGGTACTTCATCAAAATGAACCCAAAAGTATTGTTATAGAAGAAGAATCCCTTAAATTGAGTATAGGATATTTTCTCTCAGGTCTTATGACTATGAGTAGAATTGATTGAAATAAATTTTATCACTATAGTTGATAAATTTCATAGATGGCATTAATTTTAATACGCGATCCTAGGACAAAAAAACCACATTTCTAAGATGCTTTTTGTTGAGACTGATTTATTATTAGACTAAGATCCTCAATGATGCTCAAAATGGATTACTTATACTCAAAGCCCTCTAGTGCAGTTTTTTACAATAACGAATAATTATCTATCGGGACAAACAAATCCTTGAGCATGATACAAGGCCGAGATATAACATCAAAAAATCTCTCAACTACTATGTAACTTGACGTACATCTCCATAAAGCTATGGTCAACTTGACGTACATCTCCATAAATCTCTCAACTACTATGTAACTTGACGTACAATTCAAGATTTATGGTCAACTTGCAACTTGACGTACATCTTCATAAAGCTATCCATTTAAGCCTCGTTTGCTGTAATGTAGATAAGATGGAAAACGAAGAAGGTCTTATTGTTCAAGACCGCGAGACGTATCTTAATCAGCGTGTCCCATGTCCTTACTCTCAATGCAAGTTGGCAATTAGACGAAAACGCCGATTGTCTATAGAACACGTACGATGATTTGGCGAGTTTCAATATGAGATCATTGATCAGGCGATTGCGGATTTTCAGCAAACAGTAATTTGAAGTTAATATTAATCATGCATTGTACTCGCAAGCTAATTGAAAACCATTCACAATAAGATTGGGTCTTGTTGGCAAATTTTCTATCCAGGGGGTGATGTCTCGACTCAAGGGGGAGTGCACCCTTTGCGGCCAATTAGAAGAGTTCATGGACGTGCGATGGATGGATTGCAGGAGCCAATCCACCACTTGCAAGGCCCACCTATACCGTCAATGCCAGAGGAGACAGACAACCTTCTCGACCTACCTACAATCTTGGAGCCTGAGATGGAGGCAATGATCGATGCATTGATTCCCATGGATGTTGAGACATGTGACCCGCTTAGAGAGGAAGCATCCATACCATTATATGATGGGTGCCGAGTATCTCGGTTGAAGACATTGCTTGCACTCTTAAGTGTGCAAGCAAAATACGGTTGGAGCGATACGAGTGTGACAGAGTTATTCAAGTACCTTGCACATAGGCTTCATTGATTTTTTTAAAAACAGTATTATTGCAAACATTTGTGCTTTTTCAAGGTGTTTTATGATTTTTTTCATGTTATTGAAATATCATATATTACCACCTGCAAATACCATGCCCGAGTCTTGTGATGATGCACGACATGTTTTACGGAAGCTTGGCATGGACTACAATAACATCCATGCATGTATCAATGACTGCATACTGTTTCGAGATGAATACGAGACTATGGAGACATGTCCAAAGTGTGGTGCTCACAGGTATCGACAGGACTTGCAAGGGCAAACCATCCCTCAAAAAGTTCTCAGACACTTTCCGCTCGTCCCCCACATAAACCACATGTTTCACACGTCTGGCATGGCAAGCTTGACAACGTGGCATGTGTAGAATAGGTCCACGGATGGAGTTCAACGAATATTAGCGGATTAGTGCGCATGGAGCCACATTGACTCTACCTTCCTAGGCTATGTGTGAGAGCCAAGGAATCTTCGACTCGGTCTCGCCATGGATGGTGTGAACCCATTCAGTTTGCGTTCGACTTCTTACAGTGCATGGCCTATAGTGCTTGTAAACTACAACATCCCTCCATGGATTTCTACGAAGAAAGGGCATCTCATCCTTAGCTTGCTCATCCCGGGCCGCTACAAAGTATAAAATATGGACGTGTATCTTCGTCCATTAGTCGATGAGCTTAAGATTTTGTGGGAGGAGGGGGTCACTGTGCAAGATATGAGCAGGCGCGATGGTCGGCGGTCAGCCAACATTCGAGCCATTCTTATGTGGACGATGCATGACTTTCCGGGATTGGGAGAGTGCTTAGGTGAGCAGACCTCCGTTCTCGCTGGTAATATCTATATTTTATTTCATTCAATCAAGTATTCACTAGGTCGTGGCTCGCCTTACAGGTATGGTTACCTCAGGTTATCATGCATGTCCATCATGTATCTAAATTTGCTTGCTACATCTAATTTGAGTATTTCAAATGTGTAGTACAAAATATATAGTGCAGCGTGGTTACGCGGACATAATTTTCGCGTGGAGCGCATTGACAAAATGCGCTCCATAATGGACTGTGGTGTCATGGCAAGGTTTGAGCAAGAGAGCCGGCGACGAGCAACGGATCCGAACACAGTTGTGGATGAGATGGAGTATTTTGGAAACTTACAAAGTATTATTACAGTGGATTACCGTAGCTTCTCCATGATACTATTCGATGTGCAGTGGTTCAAAGTGGTACTTGGAGGAGCTGGAGCAACAATTCGACGAGGTCCACCTGGATTTCTCGAAATAGATTCTGAAAAAAAATGGACGGATTTGTGCGATACCTTTGTGTTGCCGGCCCATTGTGAATAGGTGCAAAGAGTCATTTGCTTGCTAATTGTAATACGACATGGTTTATGTCACAATGGTTTGAACTCGCTTTGTACGTGTTTGTGAACATGTAATCTTCTATCCAAACCCTCGACAACCTCGATGGTGGTATGTTATACCTTCAACTCCTCGAAGTGCGAGAGTATATGATCAAAGCGATGTTCTAGGCATAGATGAAGAAAATATGCAAATAGAGGGGTCGATATTACAAGGGGTGGAGGCCACCGCAAGTTTGGAGCCCGCATCGGCTAATAATGATGGAAATACAGAAGTCCAAGAATTTTTTGAGAACGAGGCAGACTCATTCTTTTGTGGTGACATGTCTATCGACCTTCTAGTGTATGCAGAGTTGTGTCAAGAGATTAACATGGGACCATAGAATATTTCATTCTTGGAGAATTGTATTACTCAATTCGTTGTTTAGATCTTCCATAAATGTACATAAGATATGCATTTTAAGAGGGATTTTAAAAAAATGATTTATATTACTGTGCTTTGTATAGTTTAAATTGATTATTCTAACACCATTTTTTATCTATGCAGGTGACATTTTTAGGATGAGTCGAGGGATGAGCGATGAGCAGTTTCAGGACATGATGGCACGCATGTCTCTAGATCAGCTCGTGAGATTCAGAGAGATGGCAGACCATGAGCTGTCTCGTTCTTCATCAGGGCGCTCTGCTAGATCTGCTTCAGCGCGATCAGATGCTTCAGCTTCGAGCAGACGATCTTGATGCTCACGACTTGGGCTAGAGGGAGGGACTGTATCGGGATCAGGGGGTGCTACTGTGGAGACACGGACGTGGTGTCTCCGTCTTGTCGTTCAGCTGGAGCTGCATCACCTCCAGGATTTGCACACCTGTGGGGACGTCTACTCCAGTTACTCAAGCTTTTGCACGGCCTTCAGCAGGTGGCACCCCTTTTGGTGGCACCCCCTTTGGTGGCACCCCTTTGAGTGGCACTCCGAGAGAGGGTACCCCCATCGGTACATCGGATGTACAGGGGTCTCCTGGATATGCCCAGGAGCGTGGATAGAGATGGGAGAGGACCCATCTTAGGCAGACTCCTAGGGGTTATGGATACCTAGTTGATAGTAGGTCATGAGCAGTTATCATGAATGATGAGGGGAGGAGGGTGATGGCTCGCATGAGGGAGTTGTGCCAACAAGTTTTTTGGCACAACGTCCTGGATCATTGGAAGAACATACTGGAGGGGAGCAAGGACTACATAGTAGCATCCTTGCACGAGGAGTTTCCGGTACTAGCCGCAGTAGATAGATTCTATACGGGCTCGATGATGGATTGCATGCGTGCATACATGTGACATAGATGATTCGACGCACGCAAGGCAATCAAGAGTGGGGCTACAAAGCTCGAGTGGTTAGATGCAAACGACTGACGCCGACTGAGGGAGGAGGCTACAGATTCACCAGGATGTTGGAGTTAGGAGCGGGAGGTGGCGAGGGCACGACTCGAGGCCGGAGTGGTGCATCATCTTGGGAGTGGCGGCCACATGACATATTTGGAGGAGTTTGTAAGTTTCTCTTTTGTTTTGCTTATTTGTTTTTTTGAAATATTCTTTGTATTGACAATCATGTTTCTAACAGTTAGCATTTTGTTTTCTTTGCAGCACTTCATTACAAATCGTGATCTGCAAGGCCTTGAGACTCGATATGCAGAGAGGCATGGTCTTAATGCATTGATCGACCGATTGTATAGACGCGGTGGCCCTGTAAGTCACTCATCTTTCTTGTCCGTAGTTACCATGAGATATTTGAATGCATTATTGTATGGTGGATTGATATGTTGTTTCTTTTTCTGCAAAATCCGTTCGATGCTCCTTTGCAGCGGGACGAGCTTTCGGGGGACGAGGATTTGTAGCTCGCCCTTGGATCCTTGAAGCTCACACACCTTTAGTTTTTAGTCGCCTGATCTATGTAGACATTTTCTATGCATTAGTGATATCCTTTCATGATTGTACCAATCACATTTTATGCGACCATGTATTTATTTCATGTATCAGTTTTATGATTTCAGTATACATTCTTTTTTTTTGCAAGCGCTTTGTATGCAGTAGTGTAGAAACTATTTTGTATGGCTCTCATACAACACACAGTTCTATATGTGGCAAGGCAGCTTGCTGCCCTGCCACAAAAATTTTTTTCCCCTATTACCGTCGCTATTTGCGTCACAAATTTACTGCTTGCGTTGCTATAGGCCTCGCTATGAGCGTTGCAAATTTACTGGTTGCATCGCTATATGCATCACTAGCGACGCATATTGTGACGTTTCTATGGCGTTGTCAATAACGACGCTTTTTGCGATGACGGGGGCAAATTTTGTTGTTTGTATTTTCGTTGCTTTAAACGTTGGTATAAGGTCTATATCTTGTAGTGTTCTAGTGTGCAATTTCTCAACATATTTTGGATTGTTGATAGAAGGAGCTATGGGTAGGAGATTGCTCCTATTTTGAGAGGATCCAAGATATCAAAGAGACTAGTCATTAATGTGTATTCTGGTGCTTATAAAAGCATCTTTTGTGTAGTGAGAGCACCATGGATTGGTGGTGCTAGAGGTTAAAGAGCCTTGGAAGGTTTGTTTCTTCTCAAAAAAGTGTGTTTCCTTTGATCTCTCATACTTGAAGATTCAGTTTTGATGCTTTATGGGATACATATTTGGGAGTAAGTGTTGAAGTTTGTATGTTGGTGCCTACCTTCTTCCTCCATGTTTTGAAGCTAGAGCAGAGTTATATACAATGTATTGAGTGTGGACTTTGCTCATTTCTTGATGATGCAAGGCTTATCATAAGGGCTTATGCTTGACGTGGCTAGTGTTTTTGACTTTGATTGATGTGTGAAACTTGTGATCAATGAACACACAATTTCTGAGTTCAAAGCAGGTAAGGTTGAATAGAGAGTTGACAAGGCGGGGATGTTGAAGTTTCTCTTGCATTATGCTCATCAAGGTAGGCTACAGTTTATTTTCCATTGTGCTCATCTTTGTGTGATGTTGAAGTTGACAGTTTGATAGCCAGTTGATCAGAAAGTAATCACCAAGTTGCAGGTTGCATCTAAAAGACTTTCCAGGGGCAGATTCTACCTTGTTATGACCCTCACACCAAATTTTTGTAAAAGCCTTACAGAAGAGATAGATATTTGACTTTATTAGGGGTATAGTGCATTTTCAAGTCACACTTTTCTCCTACTAGAATGGATTAGACTATATGCTTAAAGTTGCTACTGGTTATGATGTCCTGCTACTTCATACTCTATTTAAGCTGATTATGATAACCTGCTACTTTTTTGAAGTAGTCAGAGTTGATCTGGCAATAAGGCTACTGGTATGGAGGAGGATGCAAGTTCGTACTCCAACATTACCTGCACCGACGTCTCACAAATTTTGTCTTTAAATCTGTAGGTATAAGTGGTGAAAGTTCTCATTTTGGATACATATTTCTTCATGTCATTGTAATACTCTTGTTGTATCATTGTTAAATATTTTATGTAGATGGTACCGTGGTAGTGATGTTTTGAATACATACACATCCGCTAAGGCATCTTCTTCTTCTCTGCCATGCATTAGGGTAGCAAGATTGGCTGTAGCATCAGCTGCATCTTCATCTATATAGAGATCTATTTCATTGTTGGCTCCCTTTGATGGAGGAAAGAGATTGGCCAGGCAGAAATCAGAGGTGGTCAAATTCATGTTCATGATCTTTGATCATTGGAGCAAGGTCAACAACCAATATAGCCATGGTGGGCATGGGACAAAGGTTCTCCTAGGATAGGGATTTTGCACGAAAGGTAGTAGGATTCAGGGCAACAAGGAAGGCTACATTGATATCTTTTGGATCATCTGTGGTATTGGATATGTCAGCATCATCATTGACCAGCGGTAGATTGGCTTCCACTGAGGGTAAGGTGGGCATCGGAGGGCAGTGATCTCCAAAATCAAGTGCACCATGACCATCAGAAGATTGTTCTTCTTCCTCTCATTGGATGGGCATTAGGCCCCAGGCCATTACCAAGCGACTAATACCATGTGGAAGGCCATGGCCACAAGAGGCCTCCCACTATCAAAGTAAAGCAAAGAAAGCATAACAGAGAGTAGAATCAGAGTTGAAAATAGAGAATACCATGAAGAAGGGATATGTATTGAAATAGGAATTACATCTGCTATAAAGGGGTTGTGTGCATGATTCGAAGGGGTACATGTGTCATTTAGATTCTCAAGGTATTTATTGGATTCACACCAATGCCACAAAATAGTCAAAAGGAGCATATTGAGATAGATAAAGTGATGAAGCTGGAAGCTTCAACACAATTGACTAACATCTTAAGGGGAAGTCAGCTATTGATGTCATAGAGGCAAGATTGTGTTGTAGAGGAAGTGCAGTTGCTCTTAGATATATCTTGGTCCTATATTAGTGTCTTTCAAGTCAACCACCTTGAGTGCCCTTGAATCTTGTTGGTTTAACAAGGTTTGTGCTTTACCATTCTATGATTTGCTTTTGACGCTTTTTGTCGCATTCTTGAAAGAAATGCTTTATCTATCAATATATAATTTCATATTATTTCCTTACTCAGGTGAAACCAATAAGAAACAATGTGCATGATGCAACACAACTATTGAGAAACCTTTTAGGGGCAGATTGTGAATCTCCTTCATCACCAAAGAAAGCTGGTATTCTGTTTTGAAATATATCCAATTGTCTAGTTCTGCAGCCTAGTTGGAGGAGGTTGGGATTGCAATAAAAAGGCATACGCTTATCTTCTATAAGAGATGGTGATTCACCTACAAAGAGTGTTGGGGTACACATGAAAAAGAGGGTAGGGCATGCATGTGACAAGAAGAAGCAAGGAGTGCAATTTGCATTAGGCTACTATAGGTCTTGCTTATTTTCTTATCTTTTCCATAATGTGACAAATATATGAGGTAATATGCAATTGCAACAAAGATATGGGGTACTTAAAGGTTCAATTTTTATGCTTTAAGCGATGCATACTTTGGAGTAAGCATTCAGGTTTTTATGTTGGTGCCTACCATCTCCCTCTTTATTTTGGAGCTAAAGTAGAGTTATATATAGTGTATTGAGTGTGAATTTTGTTGATTTCTTGATCATGCAAGGCTGATCATAAGGGCTCTTATGTATTTCTTATCTTTATGTAGGACTATTGGAGTTATTGTTTGAATGGATCTTGTGCATTCAAGATAGGGCAAGGTAAATATCTTTGCAATGGTTCAATTTTTTACTGGTAGAAAAATAGGTGGATGAAATTTATTGGCGAGTCTCTGTCATACACATGTTGTTTTCATAGGTTAATACAATGTTCTAGTGTGCAATTTCTCATCATGTTTTGGATTGTTGATAGATGGAGCTATGGTTAGGAGATTGCTCCTATTTTGAGAGGATCTAAGATATCAAAGGGACTAGTCATTAACGTGTATTCTGGTGCTTATAAAAGCATCTTTTGTGTAGTGACAGCACCATGGACTGGTGGTGCTAGAGGTTGAAGAGCCTTGGAAGGTTTGTTTCTTCTCAAAAAAGTGTGTTTCCTTTGATCTCTCATACTTGAAGATTCAGTTTTGATGCTTTATGGGATATATATTTGGGAGTAAGTGTTGAAGTTTGTATGTTGGTGCCTACCTTCTTCCTCCATGTTTTGGAGCTAGAGCAGAGTTATATACAATGTATTGAGTGTGGACTTGGCTCATTTCTTGATGATGCAAGGCTTATGCTTGACATGGCTAGTGTTTCTGACTTTGATTAATGTGTGAAACTTGTGATCAATGAACACACGATTTCTGAGTTCAAAGCAGGTAAGGTTGAATAGAGAGTTGACAAGGCGGAGATGTTGAAGTTTCTCTTACATTATGCTCATCAAGGTAGGCTACAGTTTATTTTCCATTGTTCTCATCTTTGTGTGATGTTGAAGTTGATAGTTTGATAGCCAGTTGATCAGAAAGTAATGACAAGTTGCAGGTTGCATCTAAAAGACTTTCCGGGGCAGATTCTACCTTGTTATGACCCTCTGTGGGAGCTTTCGCTCAACCGACAAGACCCACGGACCGCTTATCGTTTCAAGCGTTCCAAGAGAGCTCTAATGGCTATCTCTCACCTAGCCGACACGCTGTCGATCCTAGGAGTGTAGTGAGCTTACCTTGATGCTTGATCGAGTACCCTCCTCTCTCTTGCACTCCGGTAGCTACAGGATTCTTGATGCTAGCTCAAGCATCCTCAGGACTCCTCCATCTCCAAGCTCCATCCTCCATAGCCGCGCGCGCAAGAGAAGAGAAGAGAAGAAGAGAAGAGGAGATGGTGAAGAGCTTCACCCTCTTGATCCCTCACTCCCACACAAATTCACTCACACTCTCACACTCCCTCTCTCTCAAGAGCACACACAAGCGAGAAGGAGAGAAGAAGAGAGGAAGAAGAAGAATCTTTTTGGCACACACCAAAACAATGAGCTTCTCATTCACTTTTCAACTTTATATACAAAGCCCTAAATCCTTTTTGTGTGGTCATCCCCTTTTCCCTTTTTTACATGGCCGGCTATAGCCTAGGCCATTTTTCCCATTTCCCACCATTCTAATTTATCTTATTCCCAACTAATGCGTACACTTTGCATAGGAGCGAGCCTGGCGCTCTTTTACAAGGATTCGGGAGTGCTTCCATCTTTTAATGGTGCGCCTTTTACTCTTTTGTTGTCTCGGGGCGACACTGAGACTTTCTGAGGGTCGAGCAGAACATTTAAAATTTTCAAGGTCTGGTTACCGGTCAAGGCGCCTTTTTTGCTGTTTCCTTTTTTCCATTTTCGGCTCCTCTGTGCTACGGGAAACACGGTAACATTACCCCCTCCTAGCCAAGTGCTAGTCCCATGGCACTGCGGTGAGAAGGAGTGGCTAGTTAGGTCAGCTGCTAGGCAGAACTTGTAGGTGGATGACACTACTTCCAAGGTGGTTGTGTGAATGAGAGGTGATGGGGTTTAATGATGATGACCATGAGAGATTCCAGTGTGCTTTAGGCTTCATGAAGATGCTCGGCATATTTCACACAGTTGTTGCATCCATGATGTAGCCGGTCGTCTCTTGAGCACCAAAAACGCTTGAAGCAATAAGCAATCCCTTAGGAGGATGGTATTGGAGGGATTTATTCTGGAGAAGTCCCCCCCGAACTCTGTCTTGACAAGGATATGGTTTGTCGCCGCATTTGAAAATTTGTGTCTTTGATTTGAAGATCTTTGTCTTTGAGTTGAAGGTTTTCAGTATTGCGTTGAAGATCTTCAACTCTGCCTTGAAATTCTTCAGGCTTGTGGAATCAATAAGCAATCCGTAGATCTTGAGACATTGGGCATGCATCTTTGGAAGATGAGATTCCAAGATCTATGCCAATGGCAGATCTATCTTGACTTGGTTCAATCCTGGTAGCCATCAGCAACAAGCAGATGGCTGGACACCGGCACATGGAAAAAGTTTTGGTCATTGTAGGATGCCGTGGGGATTCTCTTCAGTAGAGTAGCCATTTCTTGAAACTCGAACATAACCTGCAAGAAAAGTTGTGCACTCCCTAAGGGGTATGTCTGCCTCTCCATGTAGTGCGTGGTGCTCGTGGCAGTGGAACTGGGAGATGGGTCTAACCTTGGGCAAGCTCTTGGTAATGTCCCACACTTGAGGACCCAGTTTATGTGGCATTGGAGGTGTGGTGCAAGTCTTAGGGTGACAGGTCTGAAAGTCCTGCCCTTGATGTGCCCTAAGCATGAAGTGGGGAAGGGGCTAGGGAGGACCCTAGGTGCAATGATGGCAGTGCACGATGCGGTGAAGGGGAGTTGCAAGCGGATCTTGCGAAGGCCTCTCTCGCTTATCTTGGCTTAATAGTAGATGCATCCCTTGGCTTGCTATGCTTTGCTGTTGTCTCTTCTTTCCAATTCACGCTATTCTTTTTTTAAAACAAATAATTTATGTAAAGAGGCTTATACATGGATACATGTGATACAAGGGCAAGACGGGAGTTTACTCCTCATCATTTGACTGGCAAGTAGGGGATGGTGGAGGGCGGGGGGCCTTGTTAAGGAATCTGCGACTCAACAAGTAGCCCTTGAGATTGAGGCAGGTTTTGAGAGTAGTGGTGGAAAAGAAGGGGTGGTTGCACTGGGTGAATTTGCTATCGCTCATATCTTCAAGCAGTGCAACACAGAAGGATGGAAAAAGAGTAGCGCGCATCATGAGGCGAGTCATGGTGCTGCTGTCTATGGCCTTGTCGTAGATTTCATGTAAGGGCTGCTGAACGCGGGGTTCAAGTTGCAACAAGTGAAGAGAATAACCACAAGAAATTGAATTTTTGATGCCAAAGTTCACTATATTCCTTGTCAAGTGAGATACATGAAGTTCATGTTCAGAAAAATCTGAAGTATCTCATAAACTGTTTACATTCAGGTGTATGATGACAGTCACATTGAACAGAGCAATGGGCATTAACTAATAATCCAGTCAAGCATGTCCTTTAGTGCAGAGAACCATCTGTCGTACAACACATCTGATTTTTGATGCTCTCAGAGATTTCTATCAAATACGAAAAACCTGTAATTTATGTGATCTCAAAGCAGTTTCTTAGCAGTAGGAAGAAAAATGTTCTTCACATCAGTATGTACATTCTGTAACTTGGCACTTGCCTAATCAGCAAAAGATTTCAGAAGATCCAGAGAGCTGAAAGGATCTATGAGCTGGAACCTGCAACCCAACTCCGTTCTAGAGTATCAAGTGTTCACAAATGGAATTGTGTATGCATAAGAATAGCCATTCTCTGTTTGCCAGCACGACCTGTTCTTCCAGAACTATGCACGAATGTCTCATAGCATGTATATGTGGAGGATTCAGATACTCCAGATAAGCCACCTCTTTCGTGCACAAAAATCAGTTACAACAGGCTGTGCACCGTGCTCCTCAAAGTCACTTCTTCGAAATTTTGTCTCCACGTACTTCACATACCATGGCCTGCTCAGAAACCATCGCAATGCACATGCATAGTGTGCCAATGCAAGATCATTCTTGCATGCACCAGCTTAATAAGAGAGTGTATAGAGCTTGCTTCTAAATCATCTCCAATGTCAACAGTAGGAGTGGTCGAATGTTCGTCGTCAATACCATCAGCTTTTGACTTGTCCTTACCCCCTTCAAGTTTCTTTTCAAATATAGATTCAACAACTTTACTTGTGTTTTCATGAAGAGCATGAAGGGGTAAAGAGATACGTAATGCCTTAAAATAAGCTTCTCCAGTTTTATCTGGATCAGCACACTGACAAACTCTGCATACCTTAGCAGGCTCTTGCCTATCTGTCTCTGTACAGGCAGTACCTTGGCTGGTGGATACACCTTGATCCAAAGCGTTCTGTTCCCTTCCGGTCAATTCATTTGTTTCCTTAATGATTTTAGATTCTACATCATCCTTTATAGAGCTAGAACATTCTACCTCGCTGGCTCTTGAGAGATCACCAATCTTTTTCACTAAATAGACATTGCATAATAGATGTACCAATACTGGATGGTTTGATGAGCACTAGGGTATATATTTTGAGAAACCAATGTTCATAGATAAAAATCATTCCTCCCCTGGCCAAAGATTCTTTCCAGAATGAAAATCTTATTAACCCGAGGAGCAATAAGCCAAGTTATTGTCACAGTCAGCAAACCAGTTGCTATTAAGATTCTTGTCCCTTCTACTGCCCACTTGGCTGCTGGATTGACAGAATCGAGTTTGCCCTCATCAGGAACATTGATTGCTTGCTCTGCATCAATCCTTTGCAAACTAGATGATGTGTTGCCATGCAAATCAGACCAAGCCAATACCTCTGACGACTTCCCACTGCTAGTTGATGTGACATGTGTAGCACTCTATTCTACGATCCAAAAAAACTAGGTACCATCTGTCTTGTACTTCTTATTCTTTGTTGTCCTTGCCTCTGTGCTTGAAGGGCTTCGAAGGAGGAATATAGTTCAGGTAGACAATGATGAATTAGAGACCCTTGGCCTCATACAGAAGGGAATTCTGATGGCAAACGAAACGTTGGGGCCGAATAGAAGCTGTAGGCGCGCAGTTGGAGACAATCCTTGTTTCATATTGCACGATTCTAGAATTATGAGCAAGGTTACTATGTGTCTGCTCAGAAAGTGAAGCTTCGTCTTACATATTCCTGAGCCTACGAACTCGCTTCCGACCATACTCACTTATCATGACACAGATTTAGAAATTTTCAAACTGATGCAATCATAGATTCTTTTCAAGAGACGCGCCAACAGGTTGAAGGAGCAGGTGACCACAAAACCTTTTCTCATCTCCTACTGGATACCAAAAAATACTCCTCTGCCTTTTTACATTTGTCATGTAATTCCATTCCATCCATTCACAGAGAGAAACCAGGGCATCATAGACCTTCTTTTCCTTTTTCTGGATGACTCGTTCATCCGCCAAAAAAAAAAAATTGTTTTCTTGCAGAGGATGCTTTTTCCCTCCAAAAACAGTTCAGACCAAATTAGTCTCTCCTTCTCCTCTTTTAGCTGAGCGGGAAAAAAAACTCCTCTTTGACAAGTTAGTTTCTTTATACCCTTACGTGATCTATGCACTAACTTTAATTTTGACCTTGAGGACTAAGTATAAAAGAGCTCAAAATAGGTAAAAATTCTTTCCTTTCATCGGCGACTGAAAAACTTTCTTTTATGCAAATGCTAACGAAACATGGAAAAGCTTTTGCATTTCAACCAAGTGAAATAGGATGTGTGGATCCAAATATTGTGGCTCCTATGGTCATTTTTATGGTCCCACATGTGCCTTAGAACCTCAAGCCCATTCTTGTTCCAAGGGTGCATCTGCCCAAATCAATGGAACTTCTAAATGAGAAGATCAGAATGGAGATTTTAGAACCTTCTTCAGCACCTTACTCAAACTGATGGTTTACTATGCCTAAGAAAAATGAAACTTTACGATTCATTCAAGATCTACAGCCTGTCAATCGTGTCACAATCCAAAATGTTGGTTCGGATCCAATTGTTGATGAGTTTGTTGAAGCTTTTGCAGGTAGAGCAATTTATTCTATGGGCGACCTATATTCAGGATATGACCAATTTTAGCTTTCATTAGAAAGCTGAGACATTACCACAATGAAGACACCTCTTGGATTGGTCTGCATGTGCACTCTACCACAATGTGTAACAAACTCCATATCCCATATGATTGGGGTATCTTTGGAGTCATAAATTTCCCCATTAACAGTCAGCTTTACAATGAGTGATCTGCGCACAAACTTCGACTTCAGCCTTGAGGATTGGGTGGCAAAATGCTCCCTCGGTGCTTCACTAGTGCTGTCAATAACCCGTTGAAGGATTCCTTTACTCGCTTAAGCAGCTTTTGAGAGACTTCCTTCAACTCTATTTCATTTGATGATTGGCTTTTCACAAAGCTTCCTTTGATTCCACAATTCCCTGCACTTTTCTTAGAGATCATCATTAAAATTATCAGCTTGATAATATCCTTTGGCATTAGTTTTTCATATTTTTCTAACATACACACATCATGCATCCAAACAGAATCACACACACACACAAACAGAATATATACATTGGATGCAGGTTATTGTAATGAATCTCACACACAATGAATCACACGTGGAAAAATAACACAAATGCACAAAAAAGAAAAAATGGAGGTGTATACGGCTCGGATGCGCAGCAGCACGACATCCACCCCCTCTAAACCTGCGCATCCTCCGAATGAGCCAACTATCCAAGATCATTCAAGTCCACAAACAGGTCGAGTCCTTCATCAGTTTCTAGTAGACCTGTTTCTCCATCAGCTTCATCATCCATATTCTCTGCTTCTTCTGCTTGACTTTCTTCTACCTGCTCTTCTTCTGCCAATGCTTTAAGTGAATATTCTTCATCCTCTCTTCTCTTGAAAATCTTGACTTGTTTTCCAGCAATGGGCACCCTCAATACTGTTCCATCTAATTCAGCCAATTCATAGGTACCATTACCAAAAACCTGTTTCACCTCATATGGTCCAAACCATCTTTGAACCATTTTTCTCATGTTACTATGCTGATTCTCTAGACTACTGTCATAGACTAGAACCCAATCTCCTTCTTTTATGGCTCTAGGCCTTAAGCGATGCCTCAAATCAAACCTGTCCTTGTTTCTGAGTCGGGCTGCCTTCAAACGATCAACTGCTAACTGCACATCTTCTGTCCTTCTCTCTAGTTGATGAATCTGAAGAGCTAGAAGCTTCTCCCTTGATAAATTCTCATGCCATGGAAGAACACTCCACGTGAGAGCACAGATTTATGTAGGCATGACAGGCTTTTGCCCATACATCAACTCTGCAGCATATATCCAGTAGTCACGCTATTTGTAGAACGGTCTGCCCACAATGCAAAAGGTAATAATCTCGGCCAATCTCCAATCCGACCTCTACAAGCTTTTGCCAATGCTTTAACTATTGGCGGATGTCCTCTTTCGCTCTTGCCATTTCCCTCTGGATTATAGGCAGTAGTAAGAGCCAACTTAATCCCAAGCCGTGAGAAAAATTCTCTAGCTTCATCTGCATCTAGCTCTCCACGATCAGCTATAATCTTGCCTATACATCCATACCTGCAAAATATTTCTTCCAACAAGAATTTACATACTGTAGTGGTGGTCTTTGTCCGCAAAGATCTGCCTTCAATATAGTTTTTAAGATCCTCCCTAGCCAAGACAAGATATCTCATCTGCCAAAGTCCCAATGGCAAAGTAACCAAGTCTACCACCCACTTATAATGCATACATAGTGGATAAGTCGGATGCAACTCATCACGATGTCGCACTAAAGAGTAAAGCTGGCAGTCCCTGCAAGTCTCCACAAAGTGAGAAATATCTTTATACATCCCTTTCCACCAGTATATTTCTTTGATTTTCTCATAGGTAGCCCACACACCTCTATGACCAGCCCATGAGCTCTCATGAAACTCTCGCATGATCTGTATCTGCATCACTACATCACAAACTACTCTCAAGGGCAAGCCACCTCTCTTCTTTGGATGCTTCCAAAGAAAACCATATTTCAAGAAATACCCATAAGCTTCCTTCTGATTTTCTTGAATTCATCATCTGTCCAATCAGCTCTTCGAGTCGATGAACTTAGATACTGTCCAATTTGTAGCCACTCATCAACATAAAGTTCTTCAATAAAGGCTTCAACAGTAGATACATGACAATCATGAATAAGAACAGAAGCTGCAAACTCTATCTCATCATCTTCTGCAAGCATTGGCTCCTCATCCTCATATCTCGCTCTAGATAGCATATCAGCAACAGCTAGATTATCTTTCCCTACTATGTGTCGAAATTTTGGATTCAATGATTTGATATATGCAATCCACCGAAGCATCGCTATATCTGGAGTCGAGCACCTAGTAATCATGCCAAGCAAAGGCAAACAATATGTTTCCACAACAACTGAAGCTCCAATAAAATACCCTTTATCACACTTCAGTGCAGTGACTACTCCCCACAACTCTCTTTTAATCTACAGATATCTCCTCTGTTGCTCATTAAGAACTTTAGCTCCAAAGTCGATTGCATATCTATTTCCATCAGCATCATCCTGTCCCACTGCCCAACCTATGCCAATAGGGCTAGTATCAACTGTCAACATGATTGGCCGTCCACATTGATAGTCTGCCTTGCGAAGAGTAGGAGCTGACTGCAATAGCTTCTTGAGTTTTCGCATGGCTTTCGAATGCTTCTCATCCCAATGAAATTTCTGCCCTTTTTGAAGCAATTGATAGAGAACATCTGCTATGTGAGCAAAATGAGGAATCCAAATCATGTAAAATACACAAGCTCCCACAAATCTCCGCACCTCTGAAGTAGTCAAGCAATACTTTGCAATCCTGCTTATGGCATCCACCTTTGCAGGTGAAGGCTTCCTGCCATAATATCCAACCATATGCCCAACTATGATGACTTCATTAACACCAAAGACAGATTTCAGCCCTGAAAGAGTCAAGTTTACCTCCTCTAATCGTGTCAATATTTGCTCACAAGCAACCAAGTGTTCAGCCACAAACTGTCTACATCCTCGTAAATCAAGACTTTCATTCTTTTCTTCTTCTGCACAACCTTTAATAGGCACATCATCTAGGAAAGGCATGGTATACTGCGGAATATAGTCTCGTAGAACTCTATGCATAGCATTCATCGTATGAGCAACTGAGTTGGTGGCACCTTGAGGCAAGGTACACATCCTCACAAGACCAATAGGTGTCCGCATAGTAGTAATATCCCTGCTTTCCAAGGCAAGCTGAAACTGATCATAACCTGAATACAAGTCACCTAGAGAATAGATGGCTCGTCCTGCAAAAGCCTCAGCAAACTCATCCACAATTGGACTTGTTCCCACATTCCTGATTGTCACTTTGTTCACGGGTTGCATATCCTGAATAAATCTCAAAGTACCATTCTTCTTTGGTACAGTAAACTACCTGTTAGAATAGGGCGCAGAAGAAGGTTCCAAAATCCCCATCTTAATCTTCTCATTCAGCAACTCTATCAGCTTTGGCAAGTGTGCTTTAGGCACAGGTATAGGACTTATATTCCATGGTACATGAGGAACAGTGAAGATGACCATAGGTGCAACCAATTCGGGACTAATGCAGCCAATTTCATGAGGAAAGAAAGCAAATGCCTTACCATGACGTCCAAGCATCTCTCTAAAACATTCTTTTTCCACTAGAAGCAAGAAATCATCATTTCCAATCTTCAATTCTGCAAGAGTTTCAGCTGTAAATTTATGTCCAATATTTGCAGGATCTATCAACATAGGCTGCTTCATAGCTTTTTCTATCTGCTCATCACTATCAGGAGGAAGCGGCCCTGCAACCGGCTTAACCTTCTTATCAACTGTTTTATACTCCGTGTCAACCTTGGCATTAGTCAGGCTCTCTTTTCTTTGCTGTAATTTCTGCAAATTTTCAGCAACTCTCAACTTTGTTGGTTGAAAGATTTCAGCCCTTTTCTCTATGGACTGCATGGGTGCAGCCTGAAACTCTGTATGCTGAAATTTTTCAGCATTAAACTCTGTTGGCTAAATGAATTCAGCCCTCGGCTCTATGGACTGCATGGGTGCAGCCTCATACTCCATATGTTGAATTTTTTGCAGCATTTAACTCTGTTGGCTGAAAGGTTTCAGCCCTCTGCAACTCTGTAAGCTGATCAAGATCAGTCATAAATTCAGTTTGCTGAGTTTTCTCAGCCTCTAACTCTGTTTTCAGCATAAAATCAGAAATTTCCTGAAACATATCCAAGGTTTTCACAGGTATGATCTTTGAACCCTTACATACATCAGTTTTCAGCATTGTTCCCATCTCAAACAATGTATCTGCATAAGACATCCCCTCATACAATCCATCTACTTGCTTTTCTTCTTGCAAAATACCTGCAATCTTTAACTCTTTCTCCTTACGACCAATGTACTACCTGGCAGCTCTAGGCAAATCTGAAATTTTCTGATAACTCACTGAACTATTTGAAGAAAAACCAACAAAATTAGTGGAGAAAGACTGGCTGCCAGGAGGCGAGATCTCCTCTTTTCTCCGCTCCGTACCACTGGCGTCTCGCAAGACAGCGGTACCTAATGAAAATCCAACTCCTTCGCAGGTAGTGGTGCCTCATGCAAGGAGTCCCTATTTCTCGGATGATTTACCCCAACAGTCATAAACTGAACAACTCGCATACCATCTTTACTGCGTATCCGTGCATAAGCTGAGCCGTCATCCATCACTTTCGTCTCCATTCTTGCTTCTGTAATGAAAGGTTGTCAAAGAATAATCGGATAAGAGCAAGAATCCTGAACAAAGCAATGATAATCCTCTTCAACATTACCAATAGAAATTCTGATGCTCGGACAAGCAGCATACATATCACCAGAAGTATTATTAGCGGCTCTCATGCACCAGCCATGCTCTGCATCCATAGGCCACTTGCCACTCTCATAAACACCTTGAGCAATAAGATTAATCTCAGAACCATGATCGACTAAAGCAACCAAAGGAATCTGTTTCTCTCCAATCCTTACCACCGTCTCAGTGGTTGCTCTAGCCCAATGACTGCATGAAAAATGGTTGCGAGGAATGAGAATAGGGGTATCATCATCTTCATACTACATAGGCTGAACTATTTTCTCCAATTGCGGATTGACAGAAGCATTCTCAACCATCACTGCATCATCATGCTCTTCCCCAAGAGCTCCATGCCATAATCCTGTAAAGTAGGTCCGTCCATCGCATGTCGTTTCCTCAGCAAAAGATCCTGCATCTGATCCTGTATTTCTCTTCTAGCAATCCCAAGAGCTTCTCCAACAGTAAAAGTGACTTCACTATTCAAAATTCTTTCATGAAAAATCTTACTCATATCCGTCTGCATATCAAGGTCTGATAAGAGCTTGAATCCTGGCTCCTTTCTTGATTGCCTCTTCTCTTTCATCTGCTTGTCTCCCATAGGTTGTTCAGGACCTGATTGAGCTAGAGAACTTGACATAGGTGGAGCTGTAATAGGTGGTGAAACAAAGTCACCCCCTGTAGTCTTTTTGGAGATGCTGGGACCCTCCTCATCTCTTCTTCTCTTTTCCTCAACCATGGCATCTAAACCCTGTGTTTTCACCATATAAGCAAAAATAGAATACCTGTCAACATGCAAATCCCATCCCGTTTCTCCTCAAATGCTGGAGCCCACACAAGTCATAGTAGATGCCTAAACTTTCCCTCTTCTCGCTATCTCCAAGGTAGAGGACCATAAAGCAGAGTCTCCATCTGATTTCTGCTCAAGCTGGACTCCATAAGCTGAAGCATCTCCTCTAACACTCACATAAGCTGATCGCACAGCCATATCATCAACGAGCTTCTTCATGCATCCCTTACCAAAGTTCGTGTCAAGAGGAGCGCCAGTCTCTATCAGCCATATCTTCCCGTCTTGTCCCCAGAACACTACATTCTTCTTACGTGCTTCCTGAAAAGCATCACAATCTCTGCAGTGTTGGTGCTCTGTACTATCGCGTCAAATACATCGTCTCCCTTTTCTTTGACCAGCTGGAAAAGCAGTCGCTGGAGTAGGTGCTACAACAGGTACTGACATAAGTTGCTCCTTTAACTTACCAACTTCAGCTTTGACTACTTCAATCATCAAATCTGCCAAGCCTTTAATAACATCATCTACAGATAAGGGCACTAGAGCAGCAGGAACTGGTGGATTGACAACAGGAGAAGTAGGCTTAGGCATAGAACTTGCAGCAGGGGTAGAAGAAGTCTCCAAGGATTTTTCAGGAGCAGATCCTGCATTATGATGCAATCGTACTCTCCTGCGCTGTTTCTTAACAAGAGCATTCACAGCATCAATGAGATGTCTCCACTTGGTCTTTAATCCTGAATCGGTAGCTTGATATTCCAAAAGATCATCCAACTTTTCTTGTAAATCAGCATCAGAGGCTTGTAAAAATAATTCCACTTTCTGCATCTCCAAAGCTTGCTGCTCAGTTCCATCCAACTGATCATAGCGGCTCTCAAACTCTCGCAGAAGGGCAGTAACTGAAAGTCCCTTATTAGGCATAGAAACCCATGCTAAGAAATTCCTGCGGTTCATAAGATCTGTATCCTCCAGGAAATATTCATCTTTTAATGCCTTCTTAAACTCTGCCCAACTTGCATGTGTTTCTTGAATTTCTGAAATTCGGACTTCAAGAGCGCGCACCACAATCCGCAAGAAGTAGCGGCTCCAAACATCTTGAGAAACCCCAAAAAACTTCATCTTTTCTTCATACAAATGCAGGTAAGTTGACATTTGTTGACCATTAAACTGCTTCATCTCCGGTTGGACAGCTTTCAAGGCATCCATGGCATCACTATCACGTTTGCGTGAGCTTGCTGCTGCATATAGGTTGTAAATGACTGAAACAAGTTCTTCATGACATTGTCATCTGTCATCTCTTCTTGCGAGTCTCCCATCTTGCTGAAAAGTGACGCAGCACTTTCACGTCGGGTTCACTAGAAATGTCGTAGATTTCGTGTAAGGGCTGCTGAACACGGCGTTCAAGTTGCAATAAGTGAAGAGACTAACAAGAAGAAATCGAATTTTTGATGCCAAAGTTCACTATATTCCTTGTCAAGTGAGTTACATGAAGTTCATGTTCAGAAAAAATCTCATAAACTGTTTACATTCAGGTGTATGATGACAGTTACAGTGAACAGAACAATGGGCATTAACTAATAATCTAGTCAAGCATGTCCTTTAGTGCAGAGAACCATCTATTGTACAACACATCTGATTTCTGATGCTCTCAGAGATTTCTATCAAATACGGAAAACCAGTAATTTATGGGATCTCAAAGCAGTTTCTTAGCAGTAGGAAGAAAAATGTTCTTCACATCAGCATGTACATTCTGTAACTTGGCAGTTGCCTGATCAGCAGAAGATTTCAGAAGATCCAGAGAGCTGAAAGGATCTATGAGCTGGAACTTGCAACCCAACTCCGTTCTAGAGTATCAAGTGTTCACAAATGGAATTGTGTATGCATAAGAATAGCCATTCTTTGTTTGCCAGCACGACCTGTTCTTCTAGAACTATGCACGAATGTCTCATAGCATGTATATGTGGAGGATTTAGATACTCCAGATAAGCCACCTCTTTCATGCACAAAAATCAGTTACAACAGGCTGTGCACAGTGCTCCTCAAAGTCACTTCTTTGAAATTTTGTCTCCACATACTTCACATACCATGGCCTGCTCAGAAACCATTGCAATGCACATGCATAGTGTGCCAATGCAAGATCATTCCTACATGCACCAGCTTAATAAGAGAGTCTATAGAGCCTGCTTCTAAATCATCTCCAATGTCAACAGCAGGAGTGGTCGAATGTTCGTCCTCAATACCATCAGCTTTTGACTTGTTCTTACCCCCTTCAAGTTTCTTTTCAAATATAGATTCAACAACTTTACTTGTGTTTTCATGAAGAGCATGAAGGGGTAAAGAGATATGTAATGCCTTAAGAGCAGCTTCTCCAGTTTTGTTTGGATCAGCACACTGACAAACTCTGCATACCTCAGCAGGCTCCTGCCTATCCGTCTCTGTAGAAGCAGTACCTTGGCTGGTGGAGACACCTTGATCCAAAGCGTTCTGTTCCCTTCCAGTCAATTCATTTGTTTCCTTACTGATTTTAGATTCTACATCATCCTTTACAGAGCTAGAACATTCTACCTCGCTGGCTCCTGAGGGATCACCAATCTTTTTCACTAAATAGACACTGCATAATACATGTACCAATACTGGATGGTTTGATGAGCACTAGGGTATATATTTTGAGAAACCAATGTTCATAGATAAAAATCATTCCTCCCCTGGCCAAAGATTCTTTCCAGACTGAAAATCTTATTAACCCGAGGAGCAATAAGCCAAGTTATTGTCACAGTCAGCAAACCAGTTGCTATTAAGATTCCTGTCCCTTCTACTGCCCACTTGGCTGTTGGATTGATAGAATTGAGTATGCCCTCATCAGGAACATTGATTGCTTGCTCTACATCAATCCTTTGCAAACCAGATGATGTGTTGCCATGCAAATCAAACCAAGCCAATACCTTTGATGACTTCCCATTGCTAGTTGATGTGACATGTGTAGCACTCTGTTCTACGATCCAAAAAAACTAGGTATCATCTGTCCCGTACTTCTTATTCTTTGTTGTCCTTGCCTTTGTGCTTGAAGGGCTTCGAAGGAGGAATATAGTTCAGGTAGACAATGATGAATTAGAGACCCTTGACCTCATACAGAAGGGAATTCTGATGGCCATCGAAACATTGGGGCCAAATAGAAGCTGTAGGCGCGCAGTTGGAGACAATCCTTGTTTCATATTGCACGATTCTAGAATTGTGAGCAAGGTTACTATGTGTTTGCTCAGAAAGTGAAGCTCCATCTTACATATTCCTGAGCCTATGAACTCGCTTCCGACCATACTCACTTATCATGACACAGATTCAGAAATCTGCAAACTAATGCAATCATAGATTCTTTTCAAGAGACGCGCCAACAGGTTGAAGGAGCAGGTGACCACAAAACCTTTTCTCATCTCCTGTCGGATACCAAAAAATACTCCTCTGCCTTTTTACATTTGTCCTGTAATTCCATTCCATCCATTCACAGAGAGAACCCAGGGCGTCATAGACCTTCTTTTCCTTTTTCTGGATGACTCGTTCATCTGCCAAAAAAAAAAACTGTTTTCTTGTAGAGGATGCTTTTTCCCTCCAAAAACAGTTCAGACCAAATTAGTCTCTCCTTCTCCTCTTTTAGCTGAGCGGGAAAAAAAACTCCTCTTTGACAAGTTAGTTTCTTTACACCGTTACGTGATCTATGCACTAACTTTAATTTTGACCTTGAGGACTAACGTAGGGTATCTTTGGAGTCATAAATTGCCCCATTAACAGTTAGCTTTACAATGAGTGATCTGCGCACAAACTTCGACTTTGGCCTTGAGGATTGGGTGGCAAAATGCTCCCTCGGTGCTTCACTAGTGCTGTCAATAACCGGTTGAAGGATTCCTTTACTCGCTTAAGCAGCTTTTGAGAGACTTCCTTCAACTCTATTTCATTTGATGATCGGCTTTTCACAAAGCTTCCTTTGATTCCACAATTCCCTGCACTTTTCTTAGAGATCATCATTAAAATTATCAGCTTGATAATGTCCTTTGGCATCAGTTTTTTATATTTTTCTAACACACACACATCATGCATCCAAACAGAATCACACACACACACAAACAGAATATATACATTGGATGCATGTTATTGTAATGCATCTCACACACAATGAATCACACGTGGAAAAATAACACAAATGCACAACAAAAAAAAATGGAGGTGTATACGGCTCGGATGCACAGCAGCACGACAGCGTTGGGGTCAAAGTAGAGGGGTGGGAGGTGGCGTTCTTGAGGTGCAGGCTCTTGGTGGACTAGGACTCTAATTAGTCTAAGACAATTACAAGTGGTTATGAAGGCGGGGTCAAGACTTGTGGATCCTATCAAAGAGTATGATTTGGTCAAAGACCTAGGACTTTTAAACCAAACTTAACATTCTGACAGTTGTTGATGTTGTCTCCTAGCTGTTGAAAGAAATTCAAAAGCATACTGACTAGAAGAAGAGGCTTAAAATTGTTCCCTCCATGGTGACCAAGTCCAAGAAAGCCTCAGAACCCGTGAAAGAAGTAGATGTGGCTAACCGCCTTCTTGGATCTTGAAACCCCAAAGATTGGCGTATGGATTGAAGGGTGCTTTATTGCAGATGCATTGATTGATGGAGGTTCATAAGTAAACATAATGACATATGTGACAATGCCTAGACTTGGAAGGAATGTAGCCTTCACAGTGGCTTATCAGATTGGCAGATCAAAGCAAAATCAAACCGTTTGGTACTCTCACATATGTAAGGACAATCCTTGTAGGAAGAGACTATTGGATGACATATTTGGTGGTTAAACCAAATTCCTACGGGACTATGGAGGGAACTCACACTCAATCGCTAAGACCCACAGACTAAGACCCACAGATTGCTTATTGTATCAAGCGTTTCAAGCAAGCTCTAATGGCTATCTCTCACCTAGTTGATGCACCTTCAAACCTATGAGTGTAGTGAGCTTACCTTGATGTCGAAATGAGTTGCCTCCTTCCTCTCACACATTGGTAGCTCCACGATCCTAGATGCTAGCTCAAGCATTCTCAAGCCTCCTCCATCGAGCTCCATCCACCATAGCCACACATGCACAAGAAAAGAGAAGAGAAGAGAAGAGAAGAAGAAGGGATGGTGAAGAGATTCACCCTCTTGATCCCTCACTCCCACACACTCACTCCCTCACAACACACAGATAAGCAAGGTGAAGAGAAGAAGAGAAGAGAGGACTCTTGCTAGCCACACACCAAAGAATGAGCTTTTATTCACTTTTTGAACTTTATATACAAGCCCTAAAATCCCATGGGCACCCATTCCTTTTTACATGACTGGCCGTTGTGGCAAGGCCCTTTTTCCTATTTCCCTCTTCTTGCCTCATGCTTTAAGCCTACACCCGTCTATTCTTTTACAAATGACATAGGAGGGAGCCGGGAGCTCTTTTACAAGAGTTTTTAGAGTTTTTTGAGATGCCTTCGATTTAAAATTGTGCTTTTTGCCTCAGCTTAGCTTTAGGGACTACCTTTACGCCTTTGCTCTTTTTCTATCCTTTTTTTGCTCTTTGCTTCATATTTCTGCCATCTCAAAGTGAGGTTAACAGTACCCCCCTCTGAGATGGGTGTCAGTCCCATGGAACTTCGAGCTCTTTGTTATGGAAGGGTGGACTTTAGGCAGGTGGCTGGTGGGGTGATGATAGGGCCACATGTGGACTCCATTGATTGGGAAGCTTTGGTAATGTTTTGGATGGAGAATCCAAGGTATGTCGAGTGGATGATGGGGGCCTGCGAAGTTGGTGGTTTGTAGCATCTTGTTGTACCTAAAAGGAGAAATTTCTCTACCTAAGGGAAGTGTCTAGCTCACTGTGCAGTGCTCTATGCTCGTGCTGGTGGAACGGGGGGCTAGGTCTAACCACAGGAAAGCCGAGGTGATGTCCCACACTTGAGGACCCTTTTCGTGCGAATGGAGGTGTGGTGTGTGTAGCTTAGGGTGACAGGTCTAGCCATAGGTGAGTGCTACCTCCCTAGGTATGTCCTGCCATTGAGGTGCCCTAAGTGTGAAGTGGAGAGTCAAAAAGGGCTAGGGGATCAAGAATGGAGCCGGATGCCGGATGTGCCTAACTTGAGGACCCCTAGGTGCAGTGATGACTATGAGCTATATGCTGCGAATTGTGTCTAGACGTGTCATGTGCTCCTTTCATTGTTATTTTTTTGGTGTCTTTGTGTTTGGCCTTCTCTTTTCTTTTCTTTGCTTTTCTTTTTTTGTTTTTGTTGGTTGTTGAGTTACATGATTCGAGCAGTAGCTAATTGCTAGTTATCATCATCAGAATAATATGGTGGGGAAGGGGATTTAATGGAGTGACTAATTTTTTTTTAGCTCTGTATGTAACCCTTAAGGTTCAAGCAGACATGGAGAGAGGTAGTGGCGAGGAATGGGTGGTTAGAGTGGGTGAATTGGCCATCACTCATATCCTCAACAATAGCTAGGCAAAAGGAAGGTATAAGACTAGCTCGCATAATTAGGTGTGTCATTGCGTAGCTATCTACGACATTAGGATAAAAAAAAGAGTAGGGGGAGACCATGTTCTGTTGGGATGGGATCTTGCTTAAGTAATATATTTAATAGCCTAAGGTAGTTGCGTGTGGTAATGAAGGTAGGATTGGGACAGGAGGAGAAGTCAGCAATGAAGCGAGTCATAGTAGCATCTAAGCTGTTTGAGGTGAAAGTGAGGCTTGTGCTAAGGTAGTAGTATGGGGGTTATATATGATGAGGAAGCCGTGGCGACCATGGGTGTTTGTATCAAAATCTACTCCTACCCTATGAGGATATGCCATGAAGGTGGGGTTGTTTCTCTCAAAGGGGAGGTATTACAAAAAGGCATCCAAGAGAAAATATTGTTGTCGCAAATGTGTCTCCGCCACAGTGGCTCGCACTCATATCCAATCATGGATTCATGGATATGTATGTAAATAAACAATGACTTTTGTGACCCTGTATAGACACTATCAACACACACAAGCAATAATAGTCAAGCGCAGGGAGAAGAGTTGGGGTCAACAGGCTAAGCTCGTCATGTCCTCCTCTCTCCACATATTTAGAAGTTGTGTGACCATTTCCACCTCCGGGCCGAGGGCATGCACCCCTCATTACCACCATAGGAAGCCCTGACCAACATCTCTGATGGTGTAGACAAGGTGCAGTTCCTTTCTATACACATTTTTCCCTTTCTGGTCTATCCTTCCGAGGATGAGCCCTGTCCCAATACATGACCACCAGTCTGCGTAGCTTAGCATGAGCCAAGATCTGCTACTAATGGCTGGAGGCTAAATGAACATCATCATGGGGGCCATCCCTCTACAACAAGCATTGCATGCCTCACCCCTCCCCTTCTTGCCATATGCGCTTGATAACCCACACTATAATCCCTTACATGCGAATGGTATTATCCTGTATCAAGGCCTAATCCTTGGTTCGCATCTTGCAGGTCCCCCTACGAGGAGGACATGGAGCACCTAGGGCAGCTATCTTGCAAAGATGCTCTCTGCTGTCGACGGGAACATGCAGCACACGCCCCTCCACCGGTGTGTTATGTGCCTATCCTCAAAAGGTATGCAAAGAAACGAGGTCCCAAGAGACACCGCCCCGGACTTAGGCCGAAGAATCCCCATGTCAGGGGAGTAGAAGCTCAAAGAAGCACACAAGGTGTGGCAACACCGGTTGTGCAAGCCGCCAACAAGCGCTCGGGCACCAGGTGCTCAAAGGCTGAAAGGGCAGCTCGAGACAAGGAAGAATTCGATACATTGTTCAAAAGCATCTTGGAAATGGTCGCGGCCAGAGACTACACCATTCAGGTTCCAGTCGACATCTTCCCTGCCCAACCTCACAGGAGCCCTCTCACCAGTAGAGCCTCAGTCACCTAACCACCCAAACTCACCCCGTCTTGTGTAAATCAAGTAGCCCCTATGATATACAAGCAGCTTAACAAGCCATCCTGCCATAACTTTTTGTCTTTTGATGATTAAAGGGGCAGGCTCCCCACTTGTACACACTTTCTTCACCTATCGTTAATATATGCCACGTCTTTAACAAGCACTAGAATAGGCATTGCAATCAATATCATAGCATTTTGAAAAGTTATATCTTCACATGATTGCATTTGTTCGTTGTACTTGGTGCATGCGACTTGCATATACTCTCATGAAGTGACAAGTGGATGTAGGATGACACAGGTCTTCATGCAAACGTGATCAATGCCCAAGTCACTGCAAGACCACCAACTACACAAAGAACTGCGACAAAGCCACGCGTTGTAGAACATAAAAAATCACCCTTGCGAGTGCCCACATTGCACGAACCAAAGCATAGTCATGGGCTAGGCTTTCTTCTTGGGTCAAGCTCTACAATGAGCTCACGACGGTTGTTACCTCAATCGTACCAACATCACAACAACGACTTCTCTAACAACGAGGCTAGGGCACAATCATCATTGTCATATCCATTTCTTGAGCCTTCGAAGCTTGACATTTCCCAACCCATTGAAAGGCTGATAGCCTCAACATATTACAATGGTTGTACTCAGGCAAGTCAAAAAAAAAGAGAGAGAGAACGAAAAGATAAGAAGCACCCACGATCACAGCACCGCACCTAGGGGTCCTTAAATTAGGTGCATCCAGTGACCTTGGTCAGTTGGCTTCGTCCCTAGACCCCTAGCCCCCTAGCATCACCCACAATAGTTCAGGGCACATCAAGGGCAAGACAGACCTAGGGAGCTTGTCTCGCCTGTGGTTAGACCTGTCACCCTGACCCATTCACACAATTCCCAGTTAAGTGGTAGGTGGTAGGGCAATGGGAGTTGGTGGTAGGGTTGTTCTTTGGGGGAATCTTGACTTATGGGACAAGTGGCGGTTTGTTTGGGGATTCTCTACATGATGATTATTGGCAGGCTTACAAGGTGATAAGGTTAGAAATTTAGAGTTGAAGTGTGCCATGAGAGGTGAACCACACTTTCATTAGAGTCTTTAGGACCTGCAATTGAAAACCTCTCATAAGTGGTTTCTCCCTAGGGGTAGTGCTAGTTATTGTGCACAAGACATAGTTTAATTAGTTTGGGAGACACGTTGAACTCTAAGCAAGCTGAGAGTATTGTCCTCAAGTGCAGGACAATACTCTCAGCTTGCTTAGAGTTCAACGTGTCTCCCAAACTAATTAAACTATGTCTTGTGCACGATAAAGAAAACTAGCACTACCCCTAGGGAGAAACCACTTATGAGAGGTTTTCAATTGCAGGTATTAAAGACTCTAATGAAAGTGTCGTTCGCTCTTCATCAACACTCAACTCTAAATTTCTAACCTTATCACCTTGTAAGCCTGCCAATAATCATCATGTAGAGAATCCCCAACAAACCGCCACTTGTACTCCATGAGTGCAACCCCCCCAAAGAACAACCCTACCACCAACTCCCATTGCCCTACCACCTACCACTTAACCCACCAACGTGCCCCCAGCGACCTTCCTCCCCACCATTACCAACAGTTCGCCATGGCAACCACAGACGTCCTTGCCACCCACGTCTTCGGTGCATGCTAATGACTGCTACCTACGACGGTGAGTGCCATGGGACTGGCACTCGTCTAGGAGGGGGATAATGTTAACCCTCAAAGGAATGGAGGTGGAAAATTTGAAAAAGCTAAAGCAGAAGATAAAGACAAAGGCCAAGGCAAAGAGAAACGGAAGACAAAGACGCACAAGGAGAAGAATCCTAAATAAGAGAGAAAGGTGCACTAGGAAAAGCGCAAGTCAAAACTTTTGTAAAAGAGCGCAAGCGCATCATGGTTTAATTCAAGGAGCGCATGCAATTTGTAAATGTAGACAGGCGGTGGAAAGGAAGCTAGGAAGATAGAAGGACTTTTTTCTCTCTTTCTTCCTCTCCTTGGCTTTCTTCTTTCCCCTCTTGTCTCTTTGAAGTGAAAGAAGAGGTGAGTCATGAGGAGGTGAGGCATGAAGAGACTAGTAGAGGTAAACTGCATGTTGACTGAACTCGAGCTTTAGAACGCGCAAAAAACGCAGGAAAGAAAAGGCGCAGTTTGAAAAGAAATGATTCAAGTATCTTTTGAATTTTGACTTTTGCGTCTATTTTTGAGTGTATATGCGTGTCTACTTTCACGTAAACGCGTTTATAGACGCGGATTTAGACGCACAGATAGAGGCAGATGTAGATGTGTAGTTAAACGCAGGTATAGACACGCATTTAGTGCGTTTGCGTTTTTATCATGAGTTTTTGTATTTAAGATAAGTTTTGATAGTGAGTTCTTATCATAAGTTTTTATGTATTTATGATAAGTTTTGTGTATTTAAAATTGAGATCTTAGAATAATTAATACGCCTTGAAGTTTTTATGTAAACATATGATAACAAATTTGACTTTCCACATAATCGAAGTACTCGATAAGAAGTGGATGCAAGGAAGAGCTATCCATCAAAGTATTCTTACTACTGTATTTTAGATAAGCAATCCATCCAGCATGTATGGATAGACCCTAAAATGAATAAACCCCACCATTTTCTTTTAAATGTCATATTTTTTTATATAAAAGAGAAAAAACTAGTCTTTACTCTCACCTTACTATGTCATGATTGGAATAATGTTTTTCCTTTAACTTTAAGAACAACCCCTCAATTAGGATTTGAGAAAGTCATTAAAGATTCACATTTGTAAAGGCCTTTTTTTTCCTTAAGATAGGTTTCTAAACCTAGCCTATTTCTTAAAGCTACCAGTTTTTTATTATTCTACACAATTGGTTTAGTCTCATTAATAGATTTAGATAATTATACTCCTCTTCATCACCCAACACCAGTCTTTACTCTCACCTTACTATGTCATGATTGTGCTTATCATGTTTTGACTCAAACTCAAGACATTCAAACTCACAATTGTGGGTATTTTCCTCCAACATACAAAAGAATTCCAACATCAAATGAAATGCTCTCTTCTTGAGAACCCCCAACAACAATTAGTTGAATAGGGTGCCATGCCAAGGACAATGGCGGGGAAGATAGTCATTTCACCAGAGGATGCCTTTGAGATTGCCGATGCAAGGATTGAGGTCAATGGAGGAGGGCTTGAATTCATCAGCAGCAGGCGGGGGGAGTCTAGGGCCGCACATGGCTGAGAGGGTGCCATTCTAGAACAAGTTGATGTCACGACACACCTTGGAGAAGTTGCAAGTGGTGTGCTTGTAAGTTGTGTGTCCCAAAGAGTCCTCGCTTGGTCTTGCAAAGGTTGCAATGTAGCATGCCATTCACATTGTCCAACCTCTTGCTCAGGTGGATGGCTGTTGCGACCCACCCTAGCTGGGGCTGCGTGGTGGTTGCTACATGTGGCTGTCATCTCCATGCTCTCATCCACCTCCACCAGTGCGAGGTTATTGCACGACATCTGAGCAAACTCGTTGGTGCACCATCTTTTGTATGTCATGTCAAGGTCAGTGTTCAAATCATGTGATGGACACACTTGTAGTCAATCAAGCACCTCTATGCCATTTTCTTTTTCCATGGTTCCATGATTATCTGTGTAGTTTTGAGTCCACCCTTACATTAGACCTAGATCACCAGTCGATATTTCTAGTTCATTATCTAGCAACATGCAAGAGAATTCAAGGTTAAGGAGTGATGCCTACCACACCCACACACTTGATCAAACTTTCAAGAGTCTAGCAAGTAGAGGCAATAAGAAAGTAGAAAAACCATGACACACATGTTCAATGTACTTTTGATAAACTTGAAAAGTGATGGAGATACCACAAGCAAAGCTTGAGTACAAAAAACCTAGTGCAAAAGCACAAGAACCACATCGCGGCCAACCAATGCAAAGTCTACCAAGGTTGGCAAGTACACTAATCTTAAGCAATAGCTTAAAATGATCAAGAAATTCAATGACTGGTTTAGGAAACTCGAGAGCAGTGAAAAGAAGATGTTGAGGAGATATGATAGTGTTGATGACCGTTTGAGCACAAGATTGCCTTTGAACTCCATACAAGTAGAATCCCTTGGAGAACCAACACCCAAACCTCAAGAGTTGGAGAGCCCATAACACCTTAAGGAAGACACCATCACATATCTTCGAGGCCTTCTTGTGAGCAACAATTTAGGGGGGAAGATGTAAATGTCGTGGAAGAATTCCTTGAGTATGATACATGTCAAGAACAAAGCAATGAGTATGAGGAAGCACACATAACCTTTTTCTCTACTTTTAATGATTATTCTATTTCTTGATTCATATATATTGTAGGAATCTCATATGGATGCAAATACCAATGATAATGTGAATCAAGAGCTAGACACACATATCTCTTATGATGGCACCCATCTGGATCTAGAAGATGATGTTTGTAGCATCAATGTCCTTGGAGCGAAAAGCCAATTCGCATTGGTAGATCTTCTATTAGATATATTACCAACCCAATTTGCATCTATATAACCCAAACACCTGTATATTCTTACTTGCCTCATACAAAAGTCTAGCCAAAGGCCAAAGATGGTCATGATGTGCTTTCCATGGAGCTAGTTCATGACAAGCATTCGGGTTCAAGTATGCCTACTTTTTGCGGTCAGGGATTGGTACACTCAACATTGACATCAGTGTCTAGGCATGCTTGTGGTGGCTTGATCACCCACTACTTGGGTATCCATGGTCTTATCTAATGGTCATTGTTGTATGTACTATGATGTGTCATTATCATTATATACTTTATTTTATTGATCACCCATGATTTAACAGAGGGTGTTAGAAGAGTACATCTCATGGGTGCAAGAGTTTGGGCCTTACAATGCATTTCTACTTTTATGCCGAAGTACTTTTATGCTAGCCAACTTGTATTTTGGGCGCAAATTTTCAGCTGGCCAATTGGTCATTTTTAAGGCATTATTTTAGCCTATTTGTAGGCTTCCCCTCTCCCACTATCAGTTATAATTAGATACACATCTAATCATCACACTACTTCTAAGTAGAGAGAGAAAGACTATACACATTGCTAATGAGTCATGCCCAAGCCTTTGTATTATTCTTGTGCCGTGCTATATGGATTCCATTTCCTAATATGATTCTCTTTGAATTCTTGTGCTCTTGCAATGTTCTTTTCTATCTTTTGTGTTCTTGCAATCTAATACCTTGGTGTCTCTTTGCTTTCATTGCTACATACTTTTGTGACAAATTCATGCATTGTTTACATGGAAACATGCACGTGTGTTGCATATAATCCTCAAACTTGGAAGTTGTTTGGATTTTAATGCGAATACAAGGTAAATTTGTATTGATGAAAAGCTAGGATAGAATCCAACCCCCTCCCCCATGCTAGTTGTAAATATTTTTCTCATGATAACATATATGCCTTTAAGTATTGATTCCGCTCCCCCCATCTTCCCCCCACCCATCCCCTTCCCACCCCACACCCCCCTGCTCCCTAAAGAAGTGTGCTTCTAAATTTTTTTGAATAAAAAGACCCCTAATATAAATTTTAAATGAGGTGCATTTATAAACCCCTTCAGTTTTTGGAAAACTGTAAGTCAACATAATAAAAATACCCTTTCTTTTGAACTCACGTGGTATATTACGTGTTCTATAAGGTGACCCCCCCGAGCAGGATTCATCATAGGAGGTAATCAATTGTAGTTTGTAGGAGAACTGAGTCTCGTCTCCCCAAAGTGATTAGTTAAATTTGATTGGCTTATAAGTCATGACTTATGACATGCTTGCAAAGGTTTAATGTAGAAAGTATAGAAATGAAGGACTAGGATTGTTCATGGTGTTGCTCATGAGTCTTGTAGCTTGCAAAACTAATAATGTTGCAGCCTTGGAAGTCGGTAGGATTGCTCACGAATTAATGGCCTAGGAGAGGCTACGGTAGGCTAGGGAATCAAGAGCCAACTGCATGTGCATTGGTGTAGCTGTGCCATTGAAGTGTGAAGGGCCAGTGAAGGCTGAGGGACAGTAGAGACGATTGAAAGGCAAGTTGCTAAGCTATTGCCTAGTCTATGTTGAGTTGTGAGTCGACTCATGACTGGTCCAGGGTCCTCTATTTATGATTTTGTGCCTGCAGGTTGCCTAGACTCTAGTAAGTACTATAGTCTATTTGGTTTGTGACCTCAATGTACCTCTGGATAGTGGAGCCAGCGAATCTCCATAATCCATTTTGTGACCTCAATGTACCTTTGTGGAGAGTGCTGAGCAGTGAGTGGAGTCTATATTAAAAACATATGTTATTGCTGCCCCATACCTAGCAATGGCTCTTGAAGACTCGAGAGTCGATAGACGGCCATCGATAACAGGAGGCATAGGTGATGACGGCAGACACGAGTCAATGGGGAATTGGGATTGTCAGCCAGTGGCGACTCATAACGGTCACGAGCTGGGTGGGAACTTGGAAGGTTGAGCTGCTGAAGCTTGAAATTGTACTCATGACTCTTGAGCAATGAGTAGTCCTCACTTGAGGGTACTGCCTTTAGGTTTAAAAATCAGGGGTCCCAATTTTAATCCTTGAGTGGCGACTCACAAGCCTTCAAAATTTGGCCTTGGGTTTTGGGCAGGCCTAAACAAGGTTAAAAAGCTGCCCTTCTAAAGCAAGGTTAGAAAAACTTGCCTTTTGTGAAGAAGGGCAAAATTTTTATCTTGGCCTTTCATAACAAGGCTTTTAAAAAAATTGCCTTCTCTTGAAGGTCAAAATGCTTATAAAAGGGATCAGCAACCCTAAAGAAGAAACCTTGGAACGTCTTGCAAGCGAGACTCCGTGACCGCTTTTGTTCTGCCGGGGGGGGGGTACGGACGGACCAATGGCCATAATTTTGTGGAGCTGGCCAGAGGAGAGGAGGAAGGTGGATCGGCCATGGCGAAGGGAGTTTGAACATCGGAGTTTAAATCAATGCGGTTGTGGGAACTTGTGGCTCAAGCGGTCGGAGCGAAAGTAAAAGGAGAAAACGTTCGATTCGCATTAGAAAAGAAAATAAAACATTTCGCTTCTCGCCCACAACTTTGCCTTTTCGCTTTTGGGAATCGGACATCTTATCTCACTACATATAAATACGTGTTGTTGCCACAAAGACGTCCGGCGTGCCAACACCAAGTAACGGCGATGGCAAGCGATGACGCTGATAGCTGCTGGCGGGCGGACAGTAAGGATATCACTACGGCACCATGCACGTGGACGTTCAGGCAACGTCGAAGATTCCTACGTCTGTTGGATGAGCAGGCTCCGCCCAACGTGAAGCTTCTGGTGGCAGAGAAGCTGCGCATGTCGTACGCAGTGGAGAGGCACGTGCATCCGCTCACTGCCGATAATACCTTTGATTATCATCCCAAGTCCAACAAGTCGACGATGATCGGCGCCAAGGAGGCCCCGTCTGAGGATGATCAGCAGCCGAAGAAGAACAAGAAGGTGAATATCAGGCTGGCAGTAGACCTCGTCCAGCATCACTTCTGGGAGTCGGAGTACAGTCGGGACGACAGGCTGTACATCATGATGATGATTCACTGGGGCCTCGTGGACGAGGTCGGCTTGGTCACCACCAGCATCAACAGGAATGGGCGGATCTTGCGCGTGCCCTTCCAGGAGTTCCGGACACTCTATCTGCCCTTACTGTGGAGCGGTATGATTAAAAACATCAAGCTCGGCCTAGACACACAGGACAAAGACCGCATTCTGCAGCTCCAATACAGCACCTACTCTGATCGCGACGATGATGGTGTCGATAGGGAGGAAAGCTTCGTTTATCCTTACGTACCCAAGGACGACCATCTCGTACCCAGCCGAGGTCCTCGTGAGTAGAATATCCAAGGTAATCCGTTGGTAACATTCAGCGAACTGGCCAAGCTGCCCTTCGAATCCACTACCTAAGAGCTAAGAAGAGGTTGACTACCATGTGATCACAAGTGAAGCACATGATATACTATCTACTGAAGTCGAATGAGCAACAATGGTTATAAGAAGGTGGCTACCATGTACGTAATTGAGCATGGCACGTGCCACCACACATCTCAAAAATGCTCTTTTGTTTGTTGACTGCATGCTAACTATCATCCTCAACTAGCCGCAATTTCACATACTTGTAGAGAGCAAGAAAAACAATCTTTATTGTGTGAAATCTTCCACCATTGTAATTTGGCATATATAGTGACTATATATTCTATAGCATTTTTCATGATTGTTAAGACTGGCGTTGAGAATTAGTTTATCTACCTACTTTCTTCAACTTTGTACAAGACTTCTCTCATTAACATTGACTTACTCTTTTAATAGCTACGTTAATCTTGAATTTGAGCATACACAAAGCTCTTTCATGTATTTGTAATACCTTTTGTATAACATTTAGGTATGCGCCAATATACCTCGTTTGTCATATGGACAAAAGGAAATTGACCAAGACTATTCACTAGTAAGGCTAGCCCTATACTCTAGCAAATGCCTCCAAGATGACTACAAAGTGTTCTAAGGCAATGAGCTTGGACAAAGGGAAAATGTGATGCAAGCTTGTACATGTGACCTATAGACTACCATAACCAACATGACTAGCTATGCTGCTTGGCTTCTAATACATATCAACCTGTGAAGGACTCGGTGGGAAATGAGCTTTTGGGCATGTGGCCAAGTCGATATAAATATCACGGCATGATTTATGCCCGTGCATGCCTAGCAAATAGTGTTGGCAGACCTTTTCCATATGCAAGTTACACTACAACAAAAAGGCCTCTTAGACGCACTTTTAGACGCGATTTTTGAATTGAGAGAAAATCTTACGGGCGTGTAAGAAGATGAGAATAAGGAATTAGTGTAAATAACATTGATATTATGCCATGTCACACTGACATTGGTATAAAAGGAAAGCACATGTAATTTTACATATCTTTTTGACACATTAATACAATTACAGACTTTCTCTCCCTTCTTGCTCACAGCTTCTATGGCTTCCCCTTCTTTCTTGTCTTTCTCTCTCTAAATCTAGTCTTTCTCTCTCCTCGTCACTCTTATTCTCTCTCTTCCTGCAGTCTTTCTCTCTCCTCTACAGTCTTCTCTCTCCTCTTTCTCTCTCCCTGGTTCTCTCTCTAACAAGTGGTATCAGAGTCTAGGTTCTTGGTCCCAGTTAGTCCCTCATTTTTACCTAGTTACAACGTTCTAGTTACATGGAATTTTGAGTCACAGGTAGACAAGTACGGGGATCAGTAGGGGAGTTTCCAAAGCATCTCTGGACCACAAGGACTGCATGCAGGAGCATTAATGGCAGCTTTCATGAAGACCACATAGACCATGGCAGCCTTTCTTGGAGTCTTAAATGGAGTTTCGACCAAAAGTGGAGGCAGACAGACAAAGATGGAAAGTTCTGGTTACTTTTTAGAAGGAGTCTTTCTCCTCCCCAATAGTGAAAACTAGCACAAAATAAGCTGGTTGAATGTTGAGAAGTGCATGACGCCTCGGTATTTTTGCAGGCCTCCATTACTTTGCATAAAGGTGTTACAAAAGCAGCAAAATCGTGTGCTTCTCTTGCACTTAAACAGGGAATCAAAGGTACATTACACAATGTTGTTGCTGTAGTTCTTAAGGTTGAAGCAAGCCCTGAGGCAAGCTCATCTAAAAATGGAGCAAAGTCATGAACAATGGTTTCTGCCTTGGCACCATTGAAGTATGTGCTTGAATGAGCAACACCGATGAAATCTGATATCATGGCAAGGGCATTCCGGCAAGTCGGATAGAGTGAATGGCTTGGCGCACTTCTAGCAAGCAGTTTGCAAAAGTCTAAAAGGACAGGAGCACAGTGGTAGTGAATATCTGCTGGTAAGAGATCATCAGTAGCAGCAAGAAAAAACCTGAACGCTTCCTCTGCACAGTCCTGATTGCTTTCAACAGGTGAAAGAAGTTGGATGACCAGTGTAGAAGGTGCCCCTGCAAGTTGGAAAATCTGAATATGGTCTGAAACAGGGAGAGAAACTGCTGCCATATTCACATTTGGCTATCAAGTTGAACCCTCACGTTAGCACATGCTTCATCCACAAGATCTATTGCTTTGTCTGGGAGGTGACGACCTGTAATATAACGGTTTGAAAGCTATGGAGCTGCTGCCAGAAAGGCGCATCCAGAAATCTGAAGCTCCAAGGTCTTTGTACCACATGAGCTCATCGTTGTAGTCAGACATATTCTTCTTCTTCTTCTTCTTCTTCTTCGTCTTCTTCTTCTTTGAGTTCAACGCAATCTTCATGTCCTTCCCTTCTTTCCCCTCGCTCCAACCAAAGGCTGGATGAAGAGACTCCCTGCCTGCACAGGCAAGTCATCAAGCTCCGTGCCGAGGACGAGCATCTCGCCAAGGACGCCAAAGATGCATTGAAGCCCTTGATGATCCGTTTGCCCTTTGCTTAATTGCAAACTTCTCAGGTGGAACCGTTGTAGACTTCTCCTATGTTACTGGAATATCTACCAAAGGGATGTCTGGAAGTCTACTCTCTGCTGTCTTTATCAAAACTAGCGAGATTCCTGGACAGGAATTTTATCGAGCTCCTCTCCGTCAGACTCTGAGTCATCGTCTTCATCCTCCGCATTGGAGCGAGATTCCTGGACAGGAATTTCATCGAGCTCCTCTCCGTTAGACTCTGAGTCGTCGTCTTCATCCTCGGCATTGGAGCGAGATTCCTGGACAGGAATTTCATTGAGCTCCTCTCCGTTAGACTCTGAGTCGTCATCTTCATCCTCCACCATCAGACTCTTCTGGTTGTGGAACTTTCTTATCTTTTTCACGATCCCGAAAAATTTCCACTCTGTTTCTAGCTTTCATCCCAGATGTAGTATCATCATCTGTCCTTCCCTTACCTTCACCATTCGAGACAGAAGCTCTCCCGATTGACAATTCAGACAGATTATCTGCAGTGACCTTGTCTCCTAACTTAGAGACAGTAAGAACATCAGTAGTCCCATTGTGAGAAAACTGGAGTGCAATGAAGCTAGAAGTACAGATTTAGAGTGTTTGTTGAAAGGCAAGGGGAAGAGCTGATGCAAATCTTCCAAAAACAGCAAGCTGAGGGATCTAGTTCAAACATAAGATGAACAGGAAATAGATGTATGCTATCTTGTGGAACTGCTCGAACAAATTCTTGGGCATAAAAGAGAACACACTTCTTTTATGCGAGCCATTTCAATCGCTCTCTCACACACACACGCACAGAGTCAGTCTGACAGTGATCAGTATCTGAATAAAAAAAACATTGAGTTTTGGCTGTTGCTACAGCTGTTGCAGAACCTGGAAACCTAATCTTCTGCAGAATGCAATCAGCCGCCAGTCTCCTCTTAATGCTTGTGGTTAGCAGCTTTTGACAAATGTTTCAATACTGATATGGTTCAAGAAAAACACACTGGAAACTTCTCTCTCTTTTGCAAGCTTGTAAGAAGAATTGATCAGCTATCAACATATAGGGACTTGGTAGCTTCTTGATCGTGTTTCTTTGCCCTCAGAGTAACCATGATAAGGCATCAAGGGGCCCATCTCAAAGACTCCCTAGAGCCAAGCCCAGCTGTATTGTATGCACTAATAGGATTTGATTCCAACCAATAGTCCATCAGAGGCTGGTGTTCAAGCAGTTCATCATGCTCAAAGACGAATTCTGTGTCCTTGACAACAGCCCTGGGTGCACAAAGTAGACAGTCGCCAACTTGCTCCTATATTCGAGAGGCAGTGCTTCATAAATCCACCTCAGCCAAAATATACCTGGACAATTTTCATTTCTGTTCACGCGAGTGTGGAAGTATGCAATATAGAAAGGCTCCTCCTTCAGCTCATTGGAAAGTTTGTGAATCACATGCATCTGTGGAGTGAGCTCGAGCTGCTTCGGCTAGGGGTATGATCCTTGGCGCAGGAAAACAATAGGAACTGCAGGAGGAACTCTATGTTGCAAAAATCCTCTTCATCACTCTGTGTGCAACCAGTACTGTCAAATTGGAGATCCAGATTCATACATTGCAATAGCATCATCAATGATATTTGGAACTCTAGGATTGATAGTTTTGGACAGCACTAAAATTATTCAAAAATTTTTAAGAATTTCATGGGGCTTTTTCTCTTCAACACTTCCTGAATGTTCTTAGCATCAGTGATCGACAACATTTGAAGGTTCTTCCCCAACATTGAAGAGATTGAACCATTTGTTGAAGGCTCAGTAATGATCTATTTGATGAATCTTGTTCCACTTGACTTCTCGTTATCAACCTATTGCCTATGGAAGACCGATGGAGCATTGTCAAGGGTAGGATGCTTTGGGGATGCAATCTTGTAATGCCATATTCATGGAATGCTCTCTCCTACTCATTTGAGTGTATAGGTACTGGGTATTGACTCAAGTTGGATAAGAAGTACTCAAAACACTTGGAATAGGGCCAAAACAGGGTGCAGTCCAAACACGGACATATTTGGAAAAGTTGCTACAGAAATTAGTAGCATCATTCTAATGACAAAGAAACAACTAGAAGTGATACTAGACATGATAAGCTTCGAGTGGAGCCATCAAACGTCTCATTCTCGAGCTAGAGCCTATTTGGTACCGACAGTTCACTAACAGTTCACTGTGGACAGTTCTAGAAATTCTTAAATAGAGAGGGGTATTGCTACTCCTAAATTCAAACCAGGATTTCTACTTGATACTAGACATCCTAACCTTCGAGTCAAGCTATCATACACCTTATTTGGATTTATATTTTTCAAGGAACAACATATCTCCTCAACTTGACTGCAATGGCAACTGAGAACAATAGCTCCAGCTCTAGTGAACAAGGTTGGCTTCAAACACAGGCTAATATTGACAAACTTGGACAAGGTTGGCTTCAAACACAAGCTAGAATTGACAAACTTGGAGTTTTGACTGATCAATGTGTTGCTCTTATGAAGGCAATTATGAAAAAAACAGCAAAACCTGAATCAAATGCTTATGCTTATGGACAACATGTATATGCTGATGGTACACACTATGATCTACATGCATCTTATGAATATGAACAGCAACAACATGCAAATGAATATGAGCAGTATGCAAGTACATATGGATAACATGTTAATGCTTATAAATATGATGTACCATATCATAATGCAGAGTATCATTCCATTGAACCTTGGCAGCAGAATGGTTATTATGGTCAACATGCTTATGCTTATGAGCATCCATCTCTTCAGCAAAATAGTTATGATTATACTTGTGAAGCTCTCTTGGTTGACCAGCCCAGTACTTATGGATGTGACAGAAATGGTTATGCTTATCAGTACACTTCTAGCTTTGATCAACAGCAAGCAAGTGATTATGACCAATGCTGTGGGACTAATGATCAAGGGCAGCATGCTTATGTATGTGAGCAGCAAACATCAGTGGAAGCAAATGCATATGCAATGGTGACTTCGTTAGTGAGTACCATCATGATGATCATGCTTCCAGCAGTATTTGATTTCGATCTTATGAAAGTTGATCCCATGCATGGCAATGATACAACTTTTCCTTTTGATCCGGGTGGCTACAGGCTGATTTTGACCTCGTGTATAGATTAGTACTACTATTGGGTATTAGGTAATCTTTTCCTTTACCACTTGTAATGCTGTACAGAGTAGTACTCTGGAGCCCCCCCACTTGGCTATACCAATAAGTCCAATATTTGTTTTTGAGGACAAAAACCTTCATTTTGAGTGGGGATGGATTGTAAGAAGATGAGAATAAGGAATTAGTGTAAATAACATTGATATTATGCCATGTCATATTGACATTGGTATAAAAGGAGAGGACATGTAATTTTACATATCTTTTTGACACATTAATACAATTACAAACTTTCTCTCCCTTCTTGCTCACAGCTTCTATGGCTTCCCCTTATTTCCTGTCTTTCTCTCTCTAAATCTAGTCTTTCTCTCTCCTCATCACTCTTATTTTCTCTCTTCCTGCAGTCTTTCTCTCTCTTCTCCAGTCTTCTCTCTCCTCTTTCTCTCTCCTTGGTTCTCCCTCTAACAGGGCGAATCGAATATTTTGTGATCAATTAGAGGTGAGACTAGGGTTAACACTGCACTTGGCTCAAAGAGAGTGATCAGAGACGAGGGGAGAGTGTAACTTGATCACCCTACCCATAAGATAAAATCTCAACTTTGTCTCTCTAAAATGGTGAGAGACCTAGAACTAGTCCTATTGACATTTGAGGGGTCATGATTTAATTAGCTCTAACTAATGCTGGAAGGTTACACGACTTATAATATCCACCTAGCCATAGACATTTGATTGTCAAGATTGAAGCCTCCTGCTTTCCTTGATTAGTTTCCCTTATTTTTATAATTAGTAGAGCACACTACAATGCTTTTTGGACACATAAAAACAGTCTCCTTTTATTATTCTGTTAAATAAACTCAATCTGTAGTAGATAATAAACTAGTCAAAAATAAAATACTTTATTCTATAATAATAATAATAATAATCAAAATCTTTACTCGACAGAGTGATACAAAGCCATCTTTTTGAAGAAAGATACCATCCAATAAGACCTTCTAATTCCATAGGATTGGGCTATATGTGATTATACTCCATTTGTGGTCAACATGGAATTTATTGGCTTAGAGCCCCTCTAAGCTTCCTTGATCTTGAAGAGCCATCTTACATAATAATGATACTTATCACTTAGCCCTTTGATCTCTTAGGTTCATGTGTGATTAACAAAAAAAAAAAACTTATCTCTCTCAAGAGCATCGGACCAACGATTGTTGCATATGAGTTTTTTCACAATCGGCAAAGTGTTAAGGAGAATTGGACTTGGGATTCGAATGTTATGAACCACCATATTCCTTAACACACTACAACACAAATGAGGCATAGACGCGCATGTTAGACGCGCAAAGTGGCGCATCTATCATAGCACCTATAAGTGCGTGTAAACGTGCATGTAAATAGACACGAATTGTGCGTCTGTATATCCGCACAAATAGACGCTAATATAGACGTGCTAGCAGACGCACAATTATTTAACCACCTAAAATTATAATTCACATAATTAAAAAACTAAATTTAATAATTGTTTAACCACCTGAAATTGATTCTTGAGAATGCACGTGTGCGCATGATAAAACCCATAGAATTAAGAATACACATTGAATCATTGAATTAAAAAAATAGAGTTAATAATTACTCGAAGTACCATTGGCATCCTCGAAGTGAGCAAGGACACCACAATCTTGGGTATTTCTCTTTTCATCTATACATTGAGTTCGAAGATGTTTACCCTCACACCAAAGTGCATTGAATAATGTGCACTAGTCGGGTAAAAGATAAAAGATCAAACTAGACATGCTGGACCCTCACGAGGTGTTTAAATAACTAGACATGCTGGACCCTCATGAGGTGTCTATAGCAAAATATACTAGGTAGATGAAAGAGCCCTTAAGCTATGGTACACTTACTTGGGCCTTAAAACAAAGATTAGCATTACTCCTACTCTAGACTTGGATAAAAGTGCTAGTGAAGACTCACGTGTTTTATGGCTCGAGACTCAATCTATGAATGGAAAAACATCATGTCCACATCTAGGTTCTATCCCACCCTTCAAGTTCAAAAAGGGCATGGGGTTTGGAATTCCTGGCTTTTTTAAAGGCAAGCCAAAACCATTGAATAGTTTGATGGAAGGCCCTCCCTTTTTCTATTTTGAAAATGTTGAGAACGTTCCCAATTCAGAGTGGGAGACCATCAAACGACATTTTAATGGCATAGATTCAGAGTTCACAGACTCTAGATATTTTTCAGCATGCTTTAGGCTGAGGTGGTTATGTTTATAACCTTCCAGTAGATGGAAGAAGGTTGATCCTTCCCCCTGCTCCCATGACAATCTTTGAGGTGCTTTCGAAAACAAAGAAGTATTGGCCCCCATGGGATCCGAGAGAGAAGCTGAATGAATTGCATAAACACACGGGGTGCCCCTAGCACTATATGCGGATTGATCAGAAAAATATTTTCTTCCCACAAAGAAAGCAAGATACCTTCTTATCTTCAACATGAGATTGTCCCGCCATGCAAAATATGGAACTTGGTTTGGGTCAGCCCACGCCAAGCTACCCCACTTGAACCCCATGAGATTGAGTTGGTGCTTGGATATGATCGTGACCACACTTGAGGCTGCTCTACCCTTTCAGATCGGTATGATGCATTGGGCAACTCATTTCAGGTCAATACTATTGCGTACAGTCTTTCACCACTGAAAGAATTATATCCGCAAGGTTTAAGAGTTTTGTCCTTATTCTCGAGCCTTGGTGGGAAATAAGTGGCATTGCACAAATTGGGTATAATTTTGAAGGCTGTTGTTATTGTGGAGATCAATGATAAATGTAAAAACATAATAGCCAGCTAGTGGAACAAAACCTTCCAAACAGGCCAATTTCAAATGGAGGATGATGTTAGAGATCTTACTGATGATAAGTTGGCTGAGATTGTGGATGTAGTGGGAAAGGTTGACCTCATAATTGGGGGAAGCCCCTGAAACAATCTCTCAGGCAACAATAGAGTAAGCATGGTAGGCTTGGGTGGCAAAGAATCCTATCTTTTCTTTAAATTTCCCAAGATTTTGAGTAGTTTAAAACATATCATGCAAGCAAGAGGTTACCTGAATATGACCAAACCTCTTAACAACTAGTATTTTTTTGAATAGGGCATGATTGGATAGGGCATGATTGGATGTATATACGACATAATTACACCTGAATCATACACTAGGATATGATATACATGTATAGGATCATACGGATATGATATACATGTATATACGATATGATATACATGTATAGGGCATATACATGCATAGGACATGATATACATTACCAACTTTACTTCTTTCTGAGTATTACAAATATACATCCAATCATTCAAAGCTAATTACATATATGTGATTTCATGCCCTATATACATCCAATCATGCCCTATACAAATGTGATTGGATAGGGCATGATGATTGGATGTACATATAAATCAAAGGTTGACTTGTGTATTTGCAATATATATATATATATATATATATATAACTGATCAATACACTCACATGTCTCATTTAATGTTGTGCACTTAACCTAGCCATGCATGCCAATTCATTGCATGAGTAGATTGATGTAAATCAGTTGGCTTGTGCATATGCAAGCTATTCCAATCATGTCAAGGTGCACTTATAGCTCACATATCTTTGATTGATTGATGGATAATATGCCTTTCTCTATCTCTTTCATGTACACCTTCATTGCATTATCTTTCTCTAGCTAAAAACCATTCATGCTTTATCCACCTATTGATACGTAAGTGGGATAATATGCAATTGTAAGTGGGATGGTCTAGTAAGTCACTACATATATATGTGCCAATTGACTTGCCAATGTGTTATCTCTTATCCTCAAGCTTTGTTATATATGTCACCACATAGGTCAATTGATTCCCTAAATGCATGCATTGATTTCTTAAATTGATGCTGCGCCTCTGTAAGTGCATGTAACATGAATTATCTGCACATATACATGCGCTATTACACGCGCTGACAGATGCGCCACGCAAGTATAGAAAAATTTAAAAAAAGTTGTGGCTTTCTTTTCAAACCTGTGCTTTCCTGCATTTTTTGCGCGTTTTCTGCAGTTCGAGCTCGACATCACTACTCGTGTCTATCTATCACTTCATAAAGACAATGAGGCAAGGAAATAAGAGTAAAAAGAGGACAGGAGGAAAGAAGAGCCAAAGAGTAAAGAACAAGAGCCAAACAGCAAGGAGGAGAACAAGATTGAAGCAACTTACCAAGGGAAGGGAGAAGGAGGACAAGGAACTTGCAACCTAGCCACCGCCACCCGCTGAAACAAGCAAAGAAAGTGAGTTCTTCTTCTCTCTCTCAATCTTGTTTGGTTTCTCTATTTGTTTGTCTCTCTCTTCTCTCTCTTCACATGCTGGATCTTATCATCTATGGAGGTTTTTTAGCTTTGTTTTTTAAGCAAGTTTGAGAGGAAATGGTGTGATCGTGCGTGTTTGTCAGTGCATCCAGATGATAGTGTAGACGCGGCTATAGACGCGGAAATAGACGCGCTGACAGACGCCCACAGAGACACACTGATAGATGCTCACAGAGACGCAGGTATAGATGCGCACAGAGACGCAGGTATAGACAATGTATGTAATATGTTTTATGTGCACAGGGTAATATGATTTTTCTTGTGTAGATGTGGAATCCTGGATCCTCCAGCATCCCATTCAATAAGGAGCAATTAATGGGGGAGATGACCAATTATCTTGGTCGCCCTCCCACTGCAGATGAGGTTTTCAGTGGGATGTCTGGGACACCTATCACATCTTTGCCTACACAGGGATCAGCTGAGGTACATGGATCGACCGAAGGACGTGCATTTGCAGAAGCACGTGTATTGAGTGAGGTAGAGGGTAGTGCACGTCGAGGGAGGAGGGAAAGTGGTGCGGGAGGACGAGGAGGTCAAGGGCTTTGTGGGGGTTGCCTAGGTGGTGGATCTTGATCACCCTCACCGGAAAATGAGAGAGGTGAGCCTCCACAAATGTACCACTCTATCACTGATGTTGGTGGTATCTTGCATGACTTTGAGGGGAGGGATGTGATAGCCTACTTGAGGAGTGTCGTGCATGCCACATACAAAGATTGCATGATTCCCTTCAAGCACCAAAAAAATGGTTTGTGGCAAGAGGTGCTGCGGGCAGTACATAAAAGGTACCCTAATCCCGAGAATTCATGATTCTCAGATGATTGGGGACGGTCAAAGGTGAGAGACACGCTTGATAACAAGAGGTCTCACCTTATGACGCGTGCCAAGGATTCATTGCGGAGACAAGAGCAGGGGCACCCTGGATATGGCCAACCACCCAATTGCCACCGTAAGGAGTGGAAAGAGGCCAAGAAGAGAGCAACGGAGAAAATGAAAAGTCACCAGCATGCAGAGGCGCGACGTATCCAGATGGCAACCATGGGATCGTCGCATTATGGATTGGGTGGCAAGAGTTATGGGAGGCTGAGTTTGTAAGTATTATTTGATTTCTTTTTTTAAATTAAATTTTGTAATTTGTTTCACTTCATTATGTAGTGTGTTTTAATACGTTGTATGTTCAAATTGTTTTGTAGTATCATATCGTTGGTAGGATGCCTACTCCTAGAGAGGTAGGCTATTATCAAGGTCATAACCGGGCGTGCACTTGGCAGCATTTCTACGAGGAGGGACTCATCACGGAGGAGCAATATAATCGCGCCATGAGGATTCCACCATCAGAAGATGTATGTTTTATTTTTTACATGAAAAGTATAGATAACTCTAATTTATTGTTTGTAATGGTATTTATATACCTTAATCCTTTGTGTAGGCAAACCCTGATGCAGTTGAGGATAGCGAAGGGGGGGACTAGCAGTAGCGGTGGCGGCAACAGCAGCGGCACAGGCAACGGTGGTGGTAGCGATGATGATGGCTCTTCTGAGGAGATATAGAGGAGCCCCATGTATGCATGCCTCCCCTTGGCTTGTAATTTTCATTTTTGATATGTATTACTTTCAGCTAGTGCTTGCGACCATGACGTCACAAGCACTAGAACTCATAATGTAAAAACGTTTCATCTATATATATGAAATTTCGTGTGCTACATACATTGTTTTGTTTTCAGTATCCAATCTTCGAAATAATCTTTCTCTGTTTTCCCTAAGTATACAATTTGATATTGATGGGGGGAAAAAAACTAGAGAGCATGTGGCCTAACTCAATCATGCTTAAGCACCTGATGAATAAAGTGATTGACTATTGCTATGCAACAATGGCATGTCTTCATCCAAATCAAGTCTCCCACTAAAAGAGTAAGCCATATGGCTTCTATGCATGCCTTTGTGATTCCAATATACTCAGCTTCAATGGTAGATAATACCACATATTGCTACAAATGAGACATCCATGAGATTACACCAACATACAAAGTAAAAACCTATCTTATGGTTGAATTTTTATTATTAACATGTCTTATATAATTTGAAACTATGTATCCAAGTATACCACTACTATGTTTGATTAGCTTATATTGGTTTTTGGTTGAGTTGCAATGAACTGATATATTTTGTTGATGGCCTGATTGGTTTTAATATGTTATGTATATGTTTGTTTGGGTCTATTTTTGATTCTAATGAGAGGTTGAGATTGTGGAAGATTGATTTTGAGTGTGGGTGATATATTTTGAATGTTTTTTGATGAGTTGGAACGGATTTTCTTAGAGCTAAGTGGTTTTTTTAAATTATGCTGATCTTTAGTGGTATTTAATGAGTTTATATATATATCTTTTGTTAACCTTTATATGTTTATATATATGTTTTGGATGGTCATGTAGCTTGGAAAAAATTTTCCAACCTTGGAAAGAGGAATATAAGCCCAAAGTAGCTAGCTCAAATAAAAAAGTAGCAGTTGAAGACTGAAATGAAGCTTGGGATGACCATTCACTACAAGATATAGGCCTTATATCGATGTTAAAAGCAACGAAAATGTAAATAACAAAATTTTCCCCCGTTGTCGCAAAAAGCGTCATTATTGGCGACGCCATAGAACAGTCAGTATCAGCGTTGCTATCAACATCGGTAATAGCGTCGATATCAGCGTCACATTTATCGACGCTGATAGCGACGATTTGCGACGAAAATAACGACGCGTGCAGTAAATTTGCGATGCTAATAGCGACGGTAATATGTAATTTTTTTTTTGTGGTAGGGTAATATAGCACTGTTTGCTTTATTTGAGCCATACAAAATAGTTTCTGCACTGTGTATAATGCTTGTGCAAACAAAAACAAAGTATACTGAAATCATAACACTGACACATGAAATAAATACACAATTGCATAATAAGCGATTGGTACAATCATGACAAGATATCGCTAATACATAGAAAATGTCTACACAGATCAGGCGACCAAAAAATAAAGGTGTGTGAGCTCTAGGGATCCAAGGGCGAGCTACATATCCTCACCATTCGAAAGCTCATCCTGTCGCAAAGGAGCATCGAACAGACTTTGCAAAAAAAGAAACAACAACACATCAGTCCACCATACAATAATACATTCTAATTAAACATGGTAACTACGAACAAGAAAAATGAGTGACTTACAGGGCCGCCGCGTCTATACAATCGGTCGATCAATGAAGTGAGACCGTGCCTCTCTGCATATCGAGTCTCAAGGCCGATCGGGATCATGATTTGTAATGGAGTGCGGCAAAGAAAACAAAATGCTAATTGTTAGAAACATGATTGTTAGTGCAAAGGATATTGCAAAAAAATAAACAAGCAAAAAAAAAGAAAAACTTACAAATTTCTCCAAATATGTCTTATGGCCGCCACTCCCAAGATCATGGACCACTCCGGCCTCGAGTTGTGCCCTCGCCGCCTTGCGCTGCTGATTCCAACGTCCTGGAGAATCTATAGCCTCCTCCCTCACTCGGCGCCAGTCGTCCGTGTCTAACCACTCGTGCTTTACATCCGTACTCTTGATTGCCTTGTGTGCGTTGGATCGTCTGTGTGACATATATGCACGCATGTAATCCATGATCCAGCCCTTAGAAAATCTATCTACTGAGACTGGAACCAGAAACTCCTCATGCAAGGATGCTACTATGTAGTCCTTGCTCCCCTCCGGTATATTCTTCCAATTATCTAAGACGTTGTGCCGAAAAACTTGTCGGGACAACTCTCTCACCACAACAGAAACGAGGCATAGACACGCAAAGTCCGGCATGTCTATCATTGCGTCTATATGTGCGTGTAAAAGAGCGTGTAAATAGATGGAAATTTTGCGTCTGTATATCCGTGCAAATAGACCGAATATAAACGCGTTTTCAGATGCGTAATTATTTAACCACCTGAAATTGGACTTAATATAATAAAAAAACCTGAGCTAATAATTATTTTTGCATTGCTATCTAATGAATGGTAGTTCCTCCTGTTGACAAGCCTGATATAAGTAATTAGCAGCAAGTGACACAAACCTTATTATACAATTAGTAGCAAGCATTGCATGTATCTTGTAATTTTTCTACTTGAAGATGATAAAAAATACTTCTTTTTTATTATGGAAAATTCAATTCAGCTTTAAACTTGACTATTGATTCTTGAGTATGCACATGTGTGCATGATATTTTCCATAGAATTAAGAATACACATTGAATCATTAAGGGAATTAAGTATGTTACAGTGAATGATCCATCTCATCTTCAATGAGATCAGCCCTTGCTAAACTATCTACTTCTAGGTCTATGTTACCAAGAGATAACGAAACAAATAAGTCTATCCCACTATCAGATGTGTTGTTATATTGCTCAATAACTTCATCATCATCAACCACATTATTGTCCTCTTCTGCATTTCCTTGAACATCCTCGCGAGGTTCATCTTGTACTATATCACATATATCATCCATTATGGTGTCATCATGTACATTATCATTAAATTTTGGATTGTCATCTGCTATCTCTATGTCGGTAATATTACCATATATTGGTTTTGAACGATTTAAGATATAGGGATGATATACCACCATCGGTTATTGTTTACCATTGGATGATACACAACCTGTATTTGAAAAACAAAAGCAAGAAACTTAAATACTTATTATATTGTGTACATGTATCACATGTATACATATAAAAAAATTAGCTTTTACATATATACCTGCTCGCATTGTTAAGGTAGTACTAATGTGTCATTCTTGTTTTGGTGAAATTTTGTAGAGTCAATGATTACAAAACCACTTGGATGACGTCTGATTGTGCAATGCTCACCATTTGTTACCACTTCTTTAAACCACTTCACATCCAGTACAATATATATAAAGAATCGTTTGAAGTCAAGCTTTGGAATATCTTGGATCAAGTCACAATAACCTTCCATGGTATAATTGGCATCCTCGAAGTGAGCAAGGACACCACAATCTTGGGTATTTCTCTTTTCATCTATACGTTGAGTTCGAAGATGTTTACCCTCACACCAAATAGCATTGAATAATGTGCACTAGTAGTAAAAGATTAAGATCAAACATGTCAATTTATTATATAAAATATAACTAGAAATAAATTAATTGATAGTATGTTTCACCTTTGATAAGCAATCTCGTGTGTATTCCCACTCTTCTTGAGATATATTAATTTTCTCCTCTTTTTCCATTCTCTCCATTTCCTCATGTAACCAATCTATATCAATATGATGTGGGAGCGCATTTAGATGATCTAGAAATGAGACATTACGTCCATATCTGGTGTAAAATGCTTGTCTTTCGCTTTTTCTTCTTGCCCTTGCTTCATTATATAGTGTCACCCATTTGCTCATTACATCACTATTGAGCACACAAAAACTATTTAACTTACAAAGTTCTTCTTTTGTTAGCACTTTACTCATTCCTTTTCCTTGAGGTATTATAGAGGTCATCCTCAAGTCTTCATCGTCTTTCCATAGTCGTGGTTGAGAGGGCACTACAAGGATTTGAGCTAGTAGCGACGCCGATTAGCGATAGCGGATAGCGGCGTCGCTATTGGCATCGCTATTTGCATCGCTACTAGCATTGCTATTTGCGTCACATTTGCGACGCAAATAGTGACGGGCCGCAGGGAAAAAACGCGGCTAAAACCGAGCACGGTTTTCATTTCGCATTTGCTCCATTGTGAGTTTTGAGAGCGAGAGCGAGGGAGAGAGCGACTGTCGTGAGAGAAGGAGAGGAAGAAGACTTGCCGCCGCCGCCGCCGCCGTTGTTCGCGAAGGAGATGAGGAGCCTTCATCGCAAAGAGGAGCCGCCCCACGCTTGCCATATCTCATCGGTGAGTCTCCCTCTCTCTTTCTTTTGCTTGTTCAAGGTTTAAATCACTCTCTTTGGCTTGTTTAGGAGAGGAAATGAAAGAGAAAGAGAGGGAGAGGGAGAGAGAGGGAGAGAAAGAGAAAGAGAGGGAGAGGGAGAGTGCATTCTCCCTCTCCCTCTCCCTCTCCCTTTTGCTTGTTTAATATTTAAATCACTTTCTTTTTTTCTTGTTTAGGAGAGGAAACGAGAGAGTAAGAGAGAGGGAGAGGGAGAGGGAGAGGGAGAGGGAGAGAGAGAAAGAGAAAGAGAAAGAGAAAGAGAAAGAGAGGGAGAGGGAGAGGGAGAGGGAGGGGGCGGAAATGAGAGAGGGAGAGAAAGAGAAAGAGAGGGAGAGGGAGGGAGAGTGCATTCTCTCTCTCCCTCTCCCTTTTGCTTGTTTAATGTTTAAATCACTTTATTTTTTGCTTGTTTAGGAGAGAAAATGAGAGAGAAAGAGAGAGAGAGAAAGAGAGGGAGTGGGAGAGGGAGAGGGAGAGGGAGAGGGAGAGGGAGGAAATGAGAGAGGGAGAGTGCATTGTCTCTCTCTCCCTCTCCCTTTTGCTTGTTTAATGTTTAAATCACTTTATTTTTATACTTGTTTAGGAAATGAGAGAGAAAGAGAGATAGAGAGGGAGAGAAAGAGAGGGAGATGGAGAGGGAGGGGAAGGAAATGAGAGAGGGAGAGAAAGAGAAAGAGAGGGAGAGGGAGAGGGAGAGGGAGGGAGAGTGCATTCTCTCTCTCACTCTCCCTCTTGCTTATTTAATGTTTGAATCACTTTCTTTTTTGCTTGTTTAGGAGAGGAAATGAGAGAGAAAGAGAGAAAGAGAGGGAGAGGGAGAGAGAGGGAGAGAAAGAGAGGGAGAGGGAGGGGAAGGAAATTTAAGATAATAGACTTATCGATAATGGTATGCAATGTGCTTTGCCATGGGCCACGTACATTGGTGACTCTTTAAGATGGCTTAAAATTGGTCATGTCCTTCATAATGTCCAAGTAGGGGATCTAATTGTGATATGCATAATTCATTGTTTTTGTATTAACTTTATAGGCATAACAAATTAGAAATCATGCCAACTAGTCAACGGAAGGACTAAAAGAAAATGATACCCTAGCTAATGGTCATTACGATACTTCATCAAAATGAACCCAAAAGTATTGTTATAGAAGAAGAATCCCTTAAATTGAGTATAGGATATTTTCTCTCAAGTCTTATGACTATGAGGAGAATTGATTGAAATAAATTTTATTACTATAGTTGATAAATTTCATAGATGGCATTAATTTTAATACGCGATCCTAGGACAAAAAAACCACATTTCTAAGATGCTTTTTGTTGAGACTGATTTATTATTAGACTAAGAGATCCTTAATGATGCTCAAAATGGATTACTTATACTCAAAGCCCTCTAGTGCAGTTTTTTACAATAACGAATAATTGTCTATCGGGACAAACAAATCCTTGAGCATGATATAAGGCCGAGATATAACATCGGAAAATCTCTCAACTACTATGTAACTTAACATACATCTCCATAAAGCTATGGTCAACTTGACGTACATCTCCATAAATCTCTCAACTACTATGTAACTTGACGTACAATGCAAGATTTATGGTCAAGTTGCAACTTGATATACATCTCCATAAAGCTATCCATTTAAGCCTCGTTTGCTGTAATGTAGATAAGATGGAAAACGAAGAAGGTCTTATTGTTCAAGACCGCGAGACGTATCTTAATCAGCATGTCCCATGTCCTTACTCTCAATGCAAGTTGGCAATTAGACGAAAACGCCGATTGTCTATAGAACACGTACGACGATTTGGCGAGTTTCAATCTGAGATCATTGATCAGGCGATTGCGGATTTTCAGCAAATGGTAATTTGAAGTTAATATTAATCATGCATTGTACTCGCAAGCTAATTGAAAACCATTCACAATAAGATTGGGTCTTGTTGGCAAATTTTCTATCTAGGGGGGTGATGTCTCGACCCAAGGGGGAGTGCACCCTTTGCGGCCAATTAGAAGAGTTTGTGGATGTGCGATGGATGGATTGTAGGAGCCAATCCACCACTCGCAAGGCCCATCTATACTGTCAATGCCAGAGGAGACAGACAACCTTCCCGACCTACCTACAATCTTGGAGCCTGAGATGGAGGCAATGATCGATGCATTGATTCCCATGGATGTTGAGACATCTGACCCGCTTAGAGAGGAAGCATCCATACCATTATATGATGGGTGCCGAGTATCTCGGTTGAAGACATTGCTTGCACTCTTAAGTGTGCAAGAAAAATACGGTTGGAGCGATACGAGAGTGACTGAGTTATTCAGGTACCTTACACATAGGCTTCATTGATTATTTTTTTACAGTATTATTGCAAACATTTGTGCTTTTTCAAGGTGTTTTATGATTTTTTTCAAGTTATTGGAATATCATATATTACCACCTACAAATACCATGCCTGAGTCTCGTGATGATGCACGACATGTTTTATGGAAGCTTGGCATGGACTACAATAACATCCATGCATGTATCAACGACTACATACTGTTTCGAGATGAATACAAGACTATGGAGACATGTCCAAAGTGTGATGCTCACAGGTATCGATAGGACTTGCAAGGGCAAACCATCCCTCAAAAATTTCTCAGACACTTTTCGCTCATCCCCTGCATAAACCATATGTTTTGCATGTCTGGCATGGCAAGCTTGACAACGTGGCATGTGCAGAATAGGTCCACGGATGGAGTTTAATGAATATCAGCGGATTCGCATGCATGGAGCCACATTGACTCTACCTTCCCAGGCTTTGCACGAGAGCCAAGGAATCTTCGGCTCGGTCTCGCCATGGATGGTGTGAACCCATTCGGTCTGTGCTCGACTTCTTACAGTGTGTGGCCTATAGTGCTTGTCAACTACAACATCCCTCCATGGCTTTCTACGAAGAAAGGGCATCTCATCCTTAGCTTCTCATCCCGGGCCGCTACAAAGTAAAATATATGGACATGTATCTTCGTCCATTAGTCGATGAGCTTAAGATTTTGTGGGAGGAGGGGGTCACTGTGCAAGATATGAGCAGGCGCGATGGTCGGCGGTCAGCCAACATTCGAGCCATTCTCATGTGGATGATGCATGACTTTTCGGGATTGGGAGAGTGCTCAGGTGAGCAGACCTCCGTTCTCGCTGGTAATATCTATATTTTATTTCATTCAATCAAGTATTCACTAGGTCGTGGCTCGCCTTACAGGTCTGGTTACCTCAGGTTATCATGCATGTCCATTGTGTGGGCCACAGTTAGACTCCCGAAGGTCACGAACCATGAAGAAGATGGTATATCAAGGACACACTGCTTTCTTGCCGGAGGATCATGAACTCATGGAAGGTTTTCTTGGACGACCTCCAGCACGTATGAATGCTGCAAGCTGGTATGAGCTAAAAATGGTAAACCCAGAATCACATCCAAATGGAATGCAACGGTTCTCAGTTTTCTACGAGTTGCCATATTGGACCCACTTACAGGTCAACCACTTGTTGGATCCCATGCATATTTTCAAGAATGTGGGCAGCTTGTTATGGGACCACATCACAGGAAAGAGAGACACTATGGGTCACGAATGGATTTGAAGGAGGTAGGTAAGATGGAGGCTCTTTGGCCGCAGTTGAGTGCTGAAGGGGGAGTGCACCTTCCTCGCGCTCCCTGGGTTTTGTCTACCAAAGAAGAGCACATTGTGAAGCAAGTAATCAAGTCTATCCGCACTTCGACGGGTATGATGCGTTCTCTCAGGTCCGCATTTTCTAAAGATGACCAATTGTCTGGGCTAAAATCCCATGATTGGCATAAGATATGTCAGGTTTGTGAATAGAATGGATTGTAATTAGCGTGGACATTTTGCAATTTGAAAAGTGGCCATTATTTATAATGCTTTCTCATTTGTGGCAGTTTGTCTTACCGATCGCGATCACAGGATGCCTTACTCCAGAAATTCACGGGGCCATTTACAAGTTGTCGACAGTGGTGCAATGGATCTCACAGAAAGAGATTAAGACATCCTCTATTGAATCCGCAAGGCGGGGAGCGGTTGAGATGGTCTGTCTCTTTGAGAAATACCTGCCCACTAGCATGCTCACGATACAAGTTCACCTTCTTGTGCATCTTGTGGACGAAGTGGAGATTGCTGGACCTATCCATACGCAATGGATGTGCTTCCTGGAGCGCTTCATGAAAACCCTGAAAGGCTTCGTACGACAACAAGCTCATCTAGAAGGTAGCATGACAGAAGGTTGGTTGGTGTCAGAGGCATTAGTGCATATCTCACAATGGCTACTAACAGTGGAACCAGACAATGAGATGCTATGGATGCTGAAGGACGATGATAGACTGACTGGAGATGTGGTGGTTGGAAATGGGGTAGAAAAAATAATGTGGTGGTTGGAAATGGGGTAGAAAAAATAATGGGATATTTCATTCTTGGAGAATTGTATTACTCAATTCGTTGTTTAGATCTTCCATAAAGGTACATAAGATATGCATTTTAAGAGGAATTTTTCAAAAATGATTTATATTACTGTGCTTTGTATAGTTTAAATTGATTATTCTAACACCATTTTTTATTTGTGCAGGTGACATTTTCAAGATGAGTTGAGGGATGAGCGATGAGGAGTTTCAGGACATGATGGCACGCATGTCTCTAGATTAGCTCGCGAGATTCAGAGAGATGGCAGACCAGGAGTTATCTCATTCTTCGTCAGGGCGCTCTGCTAGATCTGCTTCAGCGCGATCAGATGCTTCAGATTCGAGCAGACGATCTCGACGCTCACGACTTGGGCCAGAGGGAGGGACTACATCGGGATGAGGGGGATGCTGCTGTGGAGACACAGACGTGGTGTCTCCGTCTCGTCGTTGAGTTGGAGTTGCGTCGCCTCCAGGATTTGTCACACCTGTGGGGACGTCTACTCCAGTTACTCCGGCTTTTACACAGCCGTCAGTAGGTGGCACCCCCTTTGGTGGCACCCCTTTGAGTGGCACTCCGAGAGAGGGGACCCCCGTCGGTACACCGGATGTACAGGGGTCTCCTAGATATGCCCAGGAGCGTGGACGGAGATGGGAGAGGTCCCATCTTAGGCAGACTCCTAGGGGTTATGGATACCTAGTTGATAGTAGGTCAGGAGTGGTTATCATGAATGATGAGGAAAGGAGGGTGATGGCTCGCATGAGGGAGTTGTGCTAACAAGTTTTTCGGCACATCTTCCTGGATCATTGAAAGAACATACCGGAGGGGAGCAAGGACTACATAGTAGCATCCTTGCATGAGGAGTTTTCGGTGCCAGCCGCAGTAGATAGATTCTCTACGGGTTGGATGATGGATTGCATGCGTGCATACATGTCACATAGACGATCGGACGCATGCAAGGCAAGCAAGAGTGGGGCTGCAAAGCCCGAGTGGTTAGATGCAGATGACTGACGCCAACTGAGGGAGGAGGCTACAGATTCGCCAGGACGTTGGAGTCAGCAGCGGGAGGTGGCGAGGGCACGACTCGAGGCCGGAGTGGTGCATCATCTTGGGAGTGGCAGCCACAGGACATATTTGGAGGAGTTTGTAAGTTTCTCTTTTTTTTTGCTTATTTGTTTTTTTGAAATATTGTTTGTACTAATAATCATGTTTCTAATAGTTAGCATTTTGTTTTCTTTGCAGTACTCCATTACAAATCGCGATTCGCAAGGCCTTGAGACTCGATATGTAGAGAGGCACGGTCTCAATGCATTGATCGACCGATTGTATAGACGCGGCGGCCCTGTAAGTCACTCATCTTTCTTGTCCGTAGTTACCATGAGATATTTGAATGCATTATTGTATGGTGGATTGATATGTTGTATCTTTTTCTGTAGAATCCATTCGATGCTCCTTTGCGACGGGACAAGCTTTCGGGGGATGAGGATTTGTAGCTCGCCCTTGGATCCATGGAGCTCACACACCTTTAGTTTTTAGTCGCCTGATCTATGTAGACATTTTCTATGTATTAGTGATATCCTTTCATGATTGTACAAATCGCATTTTATGCGATCATGTATTTATTTCATGTATTAAATTTATGATTTCAGTATACATTCTTTTTGTTTGCAAGCGCTTTGTATGCAAGCTGCCCTGCCACAATTTTTTTTTTCTTGTTACTGTCGCTATTTGCGTCACAAATTTACTGCTCGCGTCGCTATTGGCCTCGCTATGAGCGTCGCAACTTTACTGGTAGCGTCGCTATATGCGTCTATAGTGACGTATATTGCGACGTTTCTATGGCATCGTCAATAACGATGCTTTTTGCGACGACGGGGGAAAATTTTGTTGTTTGTATTTTCGTCACTTTAAACGTCGGTATAAGGTCTATGTCATGTAGTGGGGGTCCACTTCAGCAAGATATTCAGATATATAAACAAGGGATGATTGCACTAACCAACCCTCAGCCATGCTTCCCTCAGGCCGTGCTTTTTTGCCTCACAAAATCTTTCAAGGTTTTCATGAAGTGCTCAAGAAAAAACATCCACCTTACATGAACTCTCCTACAAAGTGCGATCTCATTAATCAAATGTACAAGTAAATATAATTGAGTAGTCAAAATGGCCCGAGGAAAAATTTCCTTCACCAAACAGACCACCTCAACGGATAATACTCGAGCATTTTGCAATGTGTTTGGATCAATTTCCTTCGAGCTCACGTATCTGTCAGGATGTATTTGACAATTGTTTATTTTTGTGTAGAAATTCAAAGAGGTTCACTACATGATATATGTAATATATAATGAAAAAATACAATGTATACACACCTCACAAGCTCTCCCATCTTGTAAATGATATCACGTACATCTTTGGATACACAATGGGATATGCTAGTAGGAAGTACGAACTGAATGTAAATAATATTCATAGATCAAATGATTAGTTGAGGAAAAAGTCATCACACCCCAAAGTTTACACATAGTTACTCCACTAATTACTATATTCATGGTTTACACATAGTTACTTCACTAATTACTATATTCATGGTTAGAGATACCCTTACTTGAATCATTTTGCGCCAATCGTGGGACTTCAAACCAGATAGTTGCTCCACACCTCTTTTCTTTTTCTTTATGAAGGCTCCCTTGAGACATCTCATACATCCTGTGGGTGTTCGAAAGCTACATATTTGTTCCTTCACTATTTTTTCCTCGTTCTTTGACAACATCCAAGGTGCATGGGGTAGCTCAATCTTTCCTATGGGTCCAATGCGTGGCCAGGGTCGTCTCATGCGACCAATGTTACGTAAATAGGGAGAACATATTTGGGATGGTCAATAGGAAGAAATCGATTATGATTATCATAGATAACCTTCTTTAAACGTGCCGGCCTAGAGGAAACTAGAGAGGGACTGCAAATATGACATACATGATATCCTGATGTGGTTAAACCTGAACAAGCAAGTGAATTAATAACATGAAATTCATTCAAGTCTTGAATTTCAAATATAGAGTTATATACATGTACCTGAACACTCTCCATATCCTAGAAAGTCATGCATGGTCCACAACAACATGGCCTTCAATGTGAAATCTCTAGAGGATTGCACCTCAATACCTTCCCACAACATTTCTAACTCTTCAATCAAAGCCTCTAAGTAAATGTCCATGTTTTTTACCTTATGCTTTTCAAGAATCAGAAGGGACAACATTACATGTCCCTTTTTAATTGCCATGGATGGAGGAATATTATAGTTCACCAATACCACTGGCCATACACTGTATGATGTGCTTTTGATGCCAAATGGATTGATTTCATCCATATCTAAGCCAAATCTCAAATTTCTTGGCTCTTCTTTGAAAATGGACCACAAATTGTCTATATGTTGTCATGCTGGTGTGTTTGCAGGGATCCTCTATTTTCCATCACTTGAACGATGGCTAGCATGCCATGACATGAGCTTTCCAATAGACTTACACTTGAACATAAGTTGAATACGTGGAACAATCTTAAAATGTCGCAAAACCTTACGAGGCACATCCATTGACTTCATCTCCACTTCATATCTTGATTCGCCACAAACAGGACACTCTCGTGTGAACTCATGAATCCCAGGAAATAAGACACAATCATTGACACATGCATGGATCTTGACATAATGGAGGCCTCCCAGAGATGTCAAGTAATGTCTTGCTTGCTCTCTCTTAGTTGGCAATTTGTTTCCTTTTGGAAGCATTTGTGATAATAACCTACATATATTTTAAGTGAGTTAAAAAACCACTAACATATATTTGTGTCTGATTTCAAAATAAAACAATTAGTATTATGATTCATAAGCCAAACTGAATTGATACCTACTTCAATAATGCATTCATATTGACATTACTCCATCCATAAATTGTTTGCAAGTTAAGTATCTCGAGGGACACACGAAGAACGGAGTACGTACAACCTTCATACAACGGAGTAGATGACGCTACATATAGTGGGTCATTTGGCTTCGTATAGGGAGCATCTGAGGATGTGACACCACATCCTACTCATCCACAAAAGGGAGTTACATGTACGTTGATATATATTGAGTAACATAGACTAGCAATCTTAGTGTTAAAACCAATGAATACCGGTGATTTTTCTTTGTCCCATTCTCCATACATGCTGAGGTGTGACATTGCAACTCGACGTGCTTGAAAAATACACCCTCGACAACGATCACACATGCATTTGATTTTTCATCTTAGCCATGCATCTCGACTATGAAGACGTAATTTTTCATCCTCACTTGAGGATGTGCTCGTTGACTCATCAGCATGCACCGCACTAGGTGATGACGACGACATGATTAAACCTAATTCATGACAACATCAAATTTGTTATTCATATGTTTACATAAAAACTTCAAGGCGTATTAATTATTCTAAGATCTCAATTTTAAATACACAAACTTATCATAAATACATAAAAACTTATGATAAGAACTTACTATCAAAACTTAACTTAAATACAAAAACTTATGATAAAAACGTAAGCACACTAAATGCGTGTCTATACATGCGTTTAACTACCATCTAAATCTGCGTCTATCTGCGCGTCTAAATTTGTGTCTATAAGCACGTTTACATAAATGTAGACGTGCGTACACATGCAAAAATAGACGCAAAAGTTAAAATTCAAAAGATACTTGAATCATTTCTTTTCAAACTGCACCTTTCCTTTCCTGTGTTTTTTGCGCGTTTTGAAGCTTGAGTTCAGCCGACATGCAGTCTACCTCCACTAGTCTCTTTATGCCTCACCTCCTCATGACTCACCTCTTCTTTCACTTCAAAGAGACAAGAGGGGAAAGAAAAAAGACAAGGAGAGGAAGAAAGAGAAAACAAAAGAGAGGAAAACAAGAGGAAGAAGAAGCAAAGAGAGGAGACAACAAGCAGCAAGCATCAAGGGAGAGTAACTCACCAAGGAGAGAAAGAAGGGGAAGGAAGCAGCGCCACCACCTATCCACACCAAAGACCCAAGGTGAGTCCTCTCTCTCTCTCTTTCTCTCTCTCTCTCTCTTTGTGTATTAGGATCTATGATTGAACTTCTTATATCACAAATACATCATGGATGGTGGTTGTCGGATTGAAAGTAGCCGACTGAGCGTGTTTGACGTGTAGATTTTAGAGTAGACACAGATATAGACGCGCAGTTATGTTTGCTGTTATCGCGTATCCAAGCGCGTGTATTCTGCATCTCAGACACGGGAATACAGGTGCTTTGCCCAGAAGCTTTGACTTCAGAGTCGCATCTCCAGGCGCGTGTATTTTGCATCTCAGATGCGAGAATACACGCGCTCTGCCCAGAAGCTTTGACTTGAGAGACGCGTCTGAGAGCGCGTCTATTCTGCATCTTAGACGTGATTATATACGTGCTCTGACCAGAAGGTTTGACTTCAGGGAAGAGTCTGAGAACACATCTATTCTCATCTCAAACGCGATTATATGTGCGCCAGCTCTGATAAAAAAATAAATTTTTATTTCTGAAATTGTACGAATATGTTACACAATAATACAGTTTACACAATATTACAGTTTAGCAAATTTGTCTTATTCCTGTTTTTTGTTTGCAGATGTCGCATCCTAGTTTATCTAGCAATGACCATAGGAGGTGTTTTGTTTGCAGATTGTTTCGTTTACTTCAAGAATCAAAAAAGCGGCTTGTGGCAGGAGGTGTTGAGGGCAGTCCATAGGAGGTACCCAAATCCTGAGGGTCAACGATTCTCGGATGATTGAGGACGCACAAAAGTGAGGGATTTGCTTCACAACAAAAGATCCCACCTCATGACACGCGCGAGGGAGTCACTGTGGATACAGGAGGAGGGGTGTGGAGCCTATAGCCAACCACCTATGTGTCACCACATAGAGTGGAAGAAAGCAGTAAAGAAAGTGAAGACTTGCCAGCACGCAGAGGCGCAACGCATCCAAATGGAAACCACGGGATCATCACATTACGGATCGGGCGGCAGAGAGTCGTGGGAGGCAGAGTTTGTAAGTATATTTTGATTTCTAGTTTTTTAAAATTTATATTTCTTTCAATTCTTTATATAATTTGTTCTAATACATTGTGTCTCATAATTGTTTGTATATATCATAATTGTTTTGCAGACTACTATCATTGGTAGGATACCTACTCCTAGAGAGGTAGGTTACCATCGAGGCCATAACCGCGCAACCACATGGCTTCACTTCTATGAGGAGGGTCTCATCACTGAGGAGCAATACAACCGGGCTATGAGGATTCGACAGCCAGAGGAGATATGTTTTTCTTACTTTCCATTAAAAGTATAGCTAATTATAACTTTTTCTTTGCAATTGTACGTAAGCAACCTTGATCTTTTATGTGTGTAGGCGAACCCCGATGTGGAGCATAGCCAGGAGGGGGATAGAGATGCTAGTAGCCATGGTGGTGCTAGCGAAGATGTTTCTTCTTCAGATTCGTAGAAGAGCACCATACCTCCTCTATGGCCTTGTTTTCTTGTATATCTGTTATCCATCTTTGAGCCTATGTAAAAGCGCGTCTATGAACGTGTCTATATGCTCGTCTAATTTTCCATGTAGTCACGCTTGTATTCATGCATGTATTTGCGTGTCTAAAGCGCATCTATTGGTGCATCTGAATTTCCTCATACATGCGACGAGCAACACCATGAACAATCCTAGTCCTTGATTTCTATACTTTCTACATTAAACCTTTGCAAGCAGGTCATAAGTCATGACTTATAAGCCAATCAACTTTAACAAATCACTTTGGGGAGACGGGACTTAGTTCTCCTACAAACTACAATTGATTACCTCCTATGATGAATCCTCGGGGGGGCCTCACCTTATAGAACACGTAATATACCACGTGAGTTCAAAAGAAAGGGTATTTTTATTATGTTGACTTACAGTTTTCCAAAAACTGAAGGGGTTTATAAATGCACCTCATTTAAAATTTATATTAGGGGTCTTTTTATTCAAAAATTTTCAGAAGCACACTTCTTTAGGGAGCAGGGGGGGTGTGGGGTGGGAAGGGGATGGGTGGGGGGAAGATGGGGGGAGGGGAATCAATACTTAAACGCATATATGTTATCATGAGAAAAATATTTACAACTAGCATGGGGGAGGGGGGTTGGATTCTATCCTAGCTTTTCATCAATACGAATTTACCTTGTGTTCACATTAAAATCCAAACAACCTCCAAGTTTGAGGATTATATGCAACACACGTGCATGTTTCCATGTAAACAATGCATGAATTTGTCACAAAAGTATGTAGCAATGGAAGCAAAGAGACACCAAGGTATTAGATTGCAAGAACACAAAAGATAGAAAAGAACATTGCAAGAGCACAAGAATTCAAAGAGAATCATCTTAGGAAATGGAATCCATATAGCATGGCACAAGAATAATACAAAGGCTTGGGTATGACTCATTAGCAATGTGTATAGTCTTTCTCTCTCTACTTAGAAGTAGTGTGATGATTAGATGTGTGTCTAATTATAACTGATAGTGGGAGAGGGAAAGCCTATAAATAGGCTAAAATAATGCCTTAAAAACGACCAATTGGCTAGCTGAAAATTTGCACCCAAAATACAAGTTGGCTAGCATAAAAGTACTTCGGTATAAAAGTAGAAATGCATTGTAAGGCCCAAACTCTTGCACCCATGAGATGTACTGTTCTAACACCCTCTGTTAAATCATGGGTGATCAATAAAATAAAGTATATAATGATAATGACACATCATAGTACATACAACAATGACCATTAGATAAGACCATGGATACCCAAGTAGTGGGTGATCAAGCCACCACAAGCATGCCTAGACACTGATGTCAATGTTGAGTGTACCAAAATCCCCGACCACAAAAAGTAGGCATACTTGAACCCGAATGCTTGTCATGAACTAGCTCCATGGAAAGCATATCATGACCATCTTTGGCTTTTGGCTAGACTTTTGTATGAGGCAAGTAAGAATATACAGGTGTTTGGGTTATATAGATGCAAATTGGGATGGTAGTATATCTAATAGAAGATCTACCAATGTGAATTAGCTTTTCGCTCCAAGGACATTGATGCTACGAACATCATCTTCTAGATCCAGATGGGTGCCATCATAAGAGATATGTGTGTATAGCTCTTGATTCACATTATCATTAGTATTTGCATCCATATGAGATTCCTACAATATATATGAATCAAGAAGTAGAATAATCATTAAAAGTAGAGAAAAAGGTTATGTGTGCTTCCTCATACTCATTGCTTTGTTCTTGACATGTATCATACTCAAGGAATTCTTCCACGACATTTACATCTTCCCCCCTAAATTGTTGCTCACAAGAAGGCCTCGGAGATATGTGATGGTGTCTTCCTTGAGTTGTTATGGGCTCTCCAACTCTTGAGGTTTGGGTGTTGGTTCTCCAAGGGATTCTACTTGTATGGAGTTCAAAGGCAATCTTGTGCTCAAACGGCCATCAACACTATCATATCTCCTCAACATCTTCTTTTCACTGCTCTCGAGTTTCCTAAACTAGTCATTGAATTTCTTGATCATTTTAAGCTATTGCTTAAGATTAGTGTACTTGCCAACCTTAGTAGACTTTGCATTGGTTGGCCGCGATGTGGTTCTTATGCTTTTTGCACTAGGTTTTTTGTACTCAAGCTTTGCTTGTGGTATCTCTATCACTTTTCAAGTTTATCAAAAGTACATTGAACATGTGTGTCATGGTTTTTCTACTTTCTTATTGCCTCTACTTGCTAGACTCTTGAAAGTTTGATCAAGTGTGTGGGTGTGGTAGGCATCACTCCTTAACCTTGAATTCTCTTGCATGTTGCTAGATAATGAACTAGAAATCTCAACTGGTGATCTAGGTCTAATGTAAGGGTGGACTCAAAACTACACAGATAATCATGGAACCATGGAAAAAGAAAATGGCATAGAGGTGCTTGATTGACTACAAGTGTGTCCATCACATGATTTGAACACTGACCTTGACATGACATACAAGAGATGGTAGCATCTTCAATTAGAATATCAACAATGGGATTTGAACTCAACACAAACAATAGTAATTCTTGACTTTCTACATAATCGAAATACTCGATAAGAAGTGGATGCAAGGAAGAGCTATCCATCAAAGTATTCTTACTACTGTAGTTTAGATAAGCCATCCATCCAGCGTGTGTGGACCGACCCTAAAATGAACAAACCCCACCATTTTTTTTAAACGTCATATTTTTTTATATAAAACAGAAAAAACTAGTATTTACTCTCACCTTACTATGTCATGATTGGAATAATGTTTTCCCTTTAACTTTAAGAACAACCTCTCAATTAGGATTTGAGAAAGTCATTAAAGATTCACATTTGTAAAGGCCTTTTTTTCCTTAAGATAGGTTTCTAAACCTAGCCTATTTCTTAAAGCTACCAGTTTTTTATTGTTCTACACAATTGGTTTAGTCTCATTAATAGATTTCGATAATCATACTCCTCTTCATCACCCAACACTAGTCTTTACTCTCACCTTACTATGTCATGATTGTGCTTATCATGTTTTGGCTCAAACCCCAAGACATTCAAACTCACAATTGTGTGTATTTTCCTCCAACATACAAAAGAATTCCAACATCAAATGAAATGCTCTCTTCTTGAGAACCCCCAACAACAATTAGTTGAATAGGGTGCCATGCAAAGGACAATGGCGGGGAAGATAGTCATTTCACTAGAGGATGCCTTTGAGATTGCCGATACAAGGATTGAGGTCAATGGAGGAGGGCTTGAAGTCATTAGCATGCGAGGGGAGCCCAGGGCCGCACATGGCCGAGAGGGTGCCGTTATAGGACAATTTGATGTCACGACACACCTTGTAGAAGTTGTAAGCGGTGTGCTTGTAAGTTGTGTGCCCCAAAGAATCCCCGCTTGGTCTTGCAAAGGCTGCACACTATAGCATGCCATTCACATTGTCCAACCTCTTGCTCAGGTGGATGGCTGCTCCGACCCACCCTAGTTGGGGTTGCCCTGCTGGTTGCTACATGTGGATATCATCCCCATGCTCTCCTCTACCTCCACTAGTGCGAGGTTATTGCACGACATCTGAGCAAAGTTGTTGGTGGACCAGTCGCTGCACTCTGTTGGAGGGGATCAATCAATAGAAACATGTCTATGTAGCGATTGACACCATATGGTCTTATCTTTTGGTTTTGCAACCTGGATGTATGTTGATGAAATACGCAAACTATGAGGAAATTTAAGAATACTTTCACAGTCATCCTCGGGGGAGTCGAATTGAGGCGATTGTGACTAACAGAGTTAGATATTACCAAATAGGTAAGTATTCTATGAATACCACTGAAAAATATGCAATTCTAACTCACAGAGAGGCTGTACACATACTTGGGGAGTTGCCAGCACATTGAAAAATTTATAGCAAAGAGCTGTGAGAACCTTGACAGGCATATCTACTCGGGTAAGTTACTCATGAATATATGTGTACATCACGTGAGTTCAAAATAAGGGATTTTTAAAATACCATTTTATACACTTTTTACATACAAAAGGGTGTAATATAAAGAGATTATTTGCATATTGAATAGAAAAGGATTATATTTTATTCAGGAAACATTCACAAATAAGGATATTTATAAATAGTCCTTAAACGCACATGATGTAGAGGATATACATATAGTAACTTCCCCGAGCATATCTATCAAAAAATGGGATGTGGTTGTTGCAATAAGAGGCTTGTGTGCCACAATCAAAGATGCACACCTACTATAGGAGGAACAATTACCATAAAGAAGAAGAGGACTGGAATCTACTCTCTATAGATGCAATTGCTACATGTGCTATAGAGACATAATCATGGCCACAATAGGGGTTGCATGCTGAGAACTACAGGTTGTGGGCTAGATTGTGGTGATGTTTGGATGTGGATTGAGAAATCAAATGATGTATGCCTAGAAGAGGCTTTGTATAAGAGAGATGACAAAAGTTGTATACTCCAAAAGCTCTAGGAAAAGATATCTAGAATCCCATAAGCACAGAGAAGAAAGTGGTGCTATCCAAAAATCTATATAACCATGTACTTGATACTCATTCATAATGGAATGGAACTTTCAATTTGAGTCACTCAAGATTGTGTTTATGAGTCCAAGCTAATCTATCTTGGAACCTAATTCACTTGAGTTACAATCTCTTCTCTTTATCATGTATCGTGTGTTTGATTTACGTCCACCATAGCTCATCTAGTTCTAGGTCCATGATTCTCAACATGGTATTAGAGCCATGGCTGAGCTAGGTAGCTAGTGGTGTGGTTTCTTCATGAATGGATCATAGGTCTTGTTACTTCTCAAGTTCCTCTTAGCTCAACTACTCTCGTCCTAAACTTCTATCATGTAGTCCAATATAGGAGCCAGGTCATGATTCTAACGAGCTAGGGCAAACAGCTGGTTGGCTGTCAACATGGGAACAAACCCCAAAACAACTATCCATATTGGTGACTTAGAAGAAAATGTCACAAAATCTATTTTGCATGCTGCATTCATTCCTTTTGGTGACATCAAGGACCTTACAATCCCCTTGGATCAATCTACACAAAAGTATAGAGGCTTTGGATATGCTACATACTTGGAGAAAGAAGATGATGCTACAGCCATGGACAATATGCACAATGATGAACTCTATGGGAGAGTTTTTGACAGTAAACTATGCCCAACCCATAAGAATAAAGGGTGGTGAGCAAGGATGGGCATCTCAGCCAATTTGGGCAGATGCAGATACTTGGTTTGAACGGCAGTAGCAGGAAGCAGAGATTAAGCGGCTTTAGGCAGAGCATATAGCCAAAGCATGCGCTACTAAGGAGGAGAAAAAGAAATTACTTCAGGAAACTGGAGAGAAAACAGGAGAAAAGAAAGCTTGAGATGGCCCAATGGCTAGGGAAAAAGCAGCTCTTGAAGAAAAAATCTTGAATGCTTGAAAATCATAACATCTGGAGCTTTCGATGTTGGCACAAGATTGCATCCGACTATATCTTTCAGCTGTGAATATGCAATGACAAATGCCCTACGAACAACAAATGGCACATATGATTGAACAGAGAAAGGGGGAGGGATTTGGATCAATTGTATGGTGGCCCCCCAGTGATTGCCAACAAGAAGAGGAAGAAGCAGAGAGCAAAGCAGACCCATCTTTGCTTTCATGGCGCCCTCCTCTCAAGCATAAGAAGAGATTCTCTTTTAGCAGAGGCAAAGTAGGAAAGGAACCTACAGAAGATCTGACACAAGTCAATGTGGTAGAAATCAGATTCAACCTTCCAGTACGTTTCATGGTAGCACGTCGACATCAGATTCATTTCCTAATCCAAGCTTTCAAACGAAAAGAAAACCTAAGGGTTGAACCTTACTACCTTTGAAGGCTCATTCACACTTGAGCTTTTGCTCAAACTCGGTTCCTTATCACCCATGTTCACACCTTGCCTTAATAAAAAGGTCACTGCATATTTAAAGTGCTTCTCAAATTAAAGATAACACACATACATTATATGTTTCAACATTTATTAGCATTGTGTGCTTTATCAATAACTCTAAAGCATCTTGTAAATTGGGATTAGACACTGCCCGAATATACTCGTGGTAAGACCTTCCCATTTCCCAAAATCGAAATGATTTTCTTATATCAAGTGATGTACCTATAAAGCACAAAGATCATGTCAAGAAGTCTGGAGTAAAAAGCATGTACCACGCATCAACAAAAGGGATAAAGAGCACAACTGAAGACAAAGAAATCTTACACCATGAAGACCAAAATGCCAAAAGATCAAACATTGGAGCAAAAGACCAAGAAGAAGATCAAACAATGCCAAAGAAGCATAAGGAAATGAAGAAGATAAAATACTCCGCTGCTACAACAAAAAAAATGTGTCTTGAAAAATTTCCCATCATGGATCATGTGGATCTTGTATTCCCTTAGTGGATCTGCTTCCCACAGTGGATGTAACAAACCCTACCCAAAATGTAAAGTTTCAAGCCTTAACTTGACTAGGCTGCTAGAGAGCTAGTTTCCCGAGCCAAGTCATCATGTAGGGGGGGCAAAAGCCAGCAAGGGTAGAGACTCATCATTTGAGGGGGTGAAGGGGTACATGTGTCATTTAGATTCTCGAGGTATTTATTGGATTCACACCTATGCTACAAAATAGTCAAAAGGAGCATACTGAGATAGAGAAAGTGATGAAGCTAGAAGCTTCAACACAATTGACTAACATCTTAAGGGGCAATTACCTATGGATGTTATAGAGGTAAGATTGTGTTGCAGAGGAAGTGCAGTTGCTCTTAGATATATCTTGGTCCTATATTAGTGTCTTTCAAGTCAACCACCTTGAGTGCCCTTGAATCTTGTTAGTTTAACAAGGTTTGTGCTTTACCATTCTATGATTTGCTTTTGATGCTTTTTGTCGTATTCTTGAAAGAAATGCTTTATCTATCAATATATAATTTCGTATTATTTCTTTACTCAGGTGAAACCAATAAGAGACAATGTGCATGATGCAACACAACTATGGAAAAACCTTTTAGGGGCAGATTGTGAATCTCCTTCATCACCAAAGAAAGCTGGTATTCTGTTTTGAAATACATCCAGTTGTCTAGTTCTGCAGCCTAGTTGGAGGAGGTTGGGATTGCAATAAAAAGGCATACGCTTATCTTCTATAAGAGATGGTGATTCACCTGCAAAGAGTGTTGGGGTACACATGAAGAAGGGGGTAGGGCATGCATGTGACAAGAAGAAGCAAGGGCTGCAATTTGCATTAGGCTACTGTAGGTCTTGCTTATTTTCTTATATTTTCCATAATGTGACAAATATATGAGGTAATATGCAATTGCAACAAAGATATGGGGTTCTTAAAGGTTCAATTTTGATGCTTTAAGGGATGCATACTTTGGAGTAAGCATTCAGGTTTTTATGTTGGTGCCTACCATCTCCATCTGTATTTTGGAGCTAAAGTAGAGTTATATATAGTGTATGGAGTGTGAATTTTGTTGATTTCTTGATCATGCAAGACTGGCCATAAGGGCTCTTATGTATTTCTTATCTTTATGTAGGACTATTGGAGTTATTGTTTGAATGGATCTTGTGCATTCAAGATAGGGCAAGGTAGATATCTTTGCAATGGTTCAATTTTGTACTGGTAGAAAAATAGGTGGACGAAATTTATTGGTGAGTCTCTATCATACACATGTTGTTTTCGTAGGTTAATACAATGTTCTAGTGTGCAATTTCTCATCATGTTTTGGATTGTTGATAGAAGGAGCTATGGGTAGGAGATTGCTTTTATTTTGAGGAGATCTAAGATATCAAAGAGACTAGTCATTAACGTGTATTCTGGTGCTTATAAAAGCATCTTTTGTGTAGTGAGAGCACCATGGACTGGTGGTGCTAGAGGTTGAAGAGCCTTGGAAGGTTTGTTTCTTCTAAAAAAAGTGTGTTTCCTTTGATCTCTCATACTTGAAGATTCAGTTTTGATGCTTTATGGGATACATATTTGGGAGTAAGTGTTGAAGTTTGTATGTTGGTGCCTACCTTCTTCCTCCATGTTTTGGAGCTAGAGCAGAGTTATACACAATGTATTGAGTGTGAAATTTGCTCATTTCTTGATGATGCAAGGCTTATCATAAGGACTTATGCTTGATGTGGCTAGTGTTTCTGACTTTGATTGATGTGTGAAACTTGTGATCAATGAGCACACGATTTCTAAGTTCAAAGCAGGTAAGGTTGAATACAGAGTTGATAAGGCGGGGATGTTGAAGTTTCTCTTACATTATGCTCATCAAGGTAGGCTACAGTCTATTTTCCATTGTGCTCATCTTTATGTGATGTTGAAGTTGACAGTTTGATAGCTAGTTGATCAGAAAGTAATGACCAAGTTGCAGGTTGCATCTAAAAGACTTTCCAGGGGCAGATTCTACCTTGTTATGACCCTCACACCAAATTTTTGTGGAAGCCTTATAGAAGAGCTAGATATTTGACTTTATTAGGGGTGTAGTGGATTTTCAAGTCACACTCTTCTCCTACTAGAATGGATTAGACTATATGCTTAAAGTTGCTACTGGTTATGATGTCCTGCTACTTCATACTCTATGTAAACTGATTATGATAACCTGCTACTTTTCTGAAGTAGTCAGAGTTGATTTGGCAATAAGGATACTGGTATGGAGGAGGATGCAAGTTCCTACTCCAACATTACCTACACCGACATCTCACAAATTTTGTCTTTAAATCTGTAGGTATAAGTGGTGAGCATTCTCATTTTGAATACATATTTCTTCATGTCATTGTAATACTCTTGTTGTATCATTGTAAAATATTTTATGCAGATAGTACCGTGGTAGTGATGTTTTGGATACATACACATCCGCTAAGGCATCTTCTTCTTCTCTGCCATGCATTAGGGTAGCAAGATTGGCTGTGGCATCAGCTGCATCTTCATCTATATAGAGATCTGTTTCATTGTTGGCTCCCTTTGATGGAGGAAAGAGATTGGCCAGGCACAAATCAGAGGTGGTCAAATTCATGTTCATGATCTTTGATCATTGGAGCAGGTACAACATCCAATATAGCCGTGGTGGGCATGGGACAAAGGTTCTCCTAGGATAGGGATTTTGCACGAAAGGTAGTAGGATTCAGGGCAACGAGGAAGGCTACATTGATATCTTTTGGATCATCTGTGGTATGGGACATGTCAGCGTCATCATTGACCAGCACTAGATTGGCTTCCACTGAGGGTAAGGTGGGCATCGGAGGGCAGTGATCTCCAAAATCAAGTGCACCATGACCATCAAAAGATTGTTCTTCTTCTTCTCATTGGATGGGCATTAGGCCCTAGGCCATTACCAAGCGACTAATACCATGTGGAAGGCCATGGCCACAAGAGGCCTCCCACTATCAAAGTGAAGCAAAGAAAGCATAACAGAGAGTAGAATCAGAGTTGAAAATAGAGAATACCATGAAGAAGGGATATGTATTGAAATAGGCATTACATCTGCTATAAAGGGGTTGTGTGCATGATCCGAAGGGGTACATGTGTCATTTAGATTCTCGAGGTATTTATTGGATTCACACCAATGCCACAAAAAAGTCAAAAGGAGCATACTGAGATAGAGAAAGTGATGAAGCTAGAAGCTTCAACACAATTGACTAACATCTTAAGGGGAAGTTACCTATGGATGTTATAGAGGCAAGATTGTGTTGCAGAGGAAGTGCAGTTGCTCTTAGATATATCTTGGTCCTATATTAGTGTCTTTCAAATCAACCACCTTGAGTGCCCTTGAATCTTGTTAGTTTAACAAGGTTTGTGCTTCACCATTCTATGATTTGCTTTTGATGCTTATTGTCGCATTCTTGAAAGAAATGCTTTATCTATCAATATATAATTTCGTATTATTTCTTTACTCAGGTGAAACCAATAAGAGACAATGTGCATGATGCAACACAACTATGGAAAAACCTTTTAGGGACAAATTGTGAATCTCCTTCATCACCAAAGAAAGCTGGTATTCTGTTTTGAAATATATCCAGTTGTCTAGTTCTGCAGCCTAGTTGGAGGAGGTTGGGATTGCAATAAAAAGGCATACGCTTATCTTCTATAAGAGATGGTAATTCACCTGCAAAGAGTGTTGGGGTACACATGAAAAAGGGGGTAGGGCATGCATGTGACAAGAAGAAGCAAGGGCTGCAATTTGCATTAGGCTACTGCAGGTCTTGCTTATTTTCTTATATTTTCCATAATATGACAAATATATAAGGTAATATGCAATTGCAACAAAGATATGGGGTTCTTAAAGGTTCAATTTTGATGCTTTAAGGGATGCATACTTTGGAGTAAGCATTCAGGTTTTTATGTTGGTGCCTACCATCTCCCTCTGTATTTTGGAGCTAAAGTAGAGTTATATATAGTGTATGGAGTGTGAATTTTGTTGATTTCTTGATCATGCAAGACTGGCCATAAGGGCTCTTATGTATTTCTTATCTTTATGTAGGACTATTGGAGTTATGGTTTGAATGGATCTTGTGCATTCAAGATAGGGCAAGGTAGATATCTTTGCAATGGTTCAATTTTGTACTGGTAGAAAAATAGGTGGACGAAATTTATTGGTGAGTCTCTATCATACACATGTTGTTTTCGTAGGTTAATACAATGTTCTAGTGTGCAATTTCTCATCATGTTTTGGATTGTTGATAGAAGGAGCTATGGGTAGGAGATTGCTTCTATTTTGAGGGGATCTAAGATATCAAAGAGACTAGTCATTAACGTGTATTCTGGTGCTTATAAAAGCATCTTCTGTGTAGTGAGAGCACCAAGGACTGGTGGTGCTAGAGGTTGAAGAGCCTTGGAAGGTTTGTTTCTTCTCAAAAAAGTGTGTTTCCTTTGATCTCTCATACTTGAAGATTCAGTTTTGATGCTTTATGGGATACATATTTGGGAGTAAGTGTTGAAGTTTGTATGTTGGTGCCTACCTTCTTCCTCCATGTTTTGGAGCTAGAGCAGAGTTATACACAATGTATTGAGTGTGAACTTTGCTCATTTCTTGATGATGCAAGGCTTATCATAAGGGCTTATGCTTGATGTGGCTAGTGTTTCTGACTTTGATTGATGTGTGAAACTTGTGATCAATGAACACACGATTTCTGAGTTCAAAGCAGGTAAGGTTGAATACAGAGTTGACAAGGCGGGGATGTTGAAGTTTCTCTTACATTATGCTCATCAAGGTAGGCTACAGTCTATTTTCCATTGTGCTCATCTTTGTGTGATGTTGAAGTTGACAGTTTGATAGCTAGTTGATCAGAAAGTAATGACCAAGTTGCAGGTTGCATCTAAAAGACTTTCCAGGGGCAGATTCTACCTTGTTATGACCCTCACACACCAAATTCTTGTGGAAGCCTTATAGAAGAGCTAGATATTTGACTTTATTAGGGGTGTAGTGCATTTTCAAAGTCACACTCTTCTCCTACTAGAATGGATTAGACTATATGCTTAAAGTTGCTACTGGTTATGATGTCCTGCTACTTCATACTCTATTTAAACTGATTATGATAACCTGCTACTTTTCTGAAGTAGTCAGAGTTGATTTGGCAATAAGGATACTGGTATGGAGGAGGATGCAAGTTCCTACTCCAACATTAGCTACACGGACGTCTCACAAATTTTGTCTTTAAATCTGTAGGTATAAGTGGTGAGCATTCTCATTTTGGATACATATTTCTTCATGTCATTGTAATACTCTTGTTGTATCATTGTAAAATATTTTATGCAGATGGTACCGTGGTAGTGATGTTTTGAATACATACACATCCGCTAAGGCATCTTCCTTTTCTCTGCCATGCATTAGGGTAGCAAGATTGGCTGTGGCATCAGCTGCATCTTCATCTATATAGAGATCTGTTTCATTGTTGGCTCCCTTTGATGGAGCAAAGAGATTGGCCAGGCACAAATCAGAGGTGGTCAAATTCATGTTCATGATCTTTGATCATTGGAGCAAGTACAACATCCAATATAGCCGTGGTGGGCATGGGACAAAGGTTCTCCTAGGATAGGGATTTTGCACGAAAGGTAGTAGGATTTAGGGCAACGAGGAAGGCTACATTGATATATTTTGGATCATCTGTGGTATGGGACATGTCAGCATCATCATTGACCAGCACTAGATTGGCTTCCACTGAGGGTAAGGTGGGCATCGGAGGGCAGTGATCTCCAAAATCAAGTGCACCATGACCATCAAAAGATTGTTCTTCTTCCTCTCATTGGATGGGCATTAGGCCCTAGGCCATTACCAAGCGACTAATACCATGTGGAAGGCCATGGCCACAAGAGGCCTCCCACTATCAAAGTGAAGCAAAGAAAGCATAACAGAGAGTAGAATCAGAGTTGAAAATAGAGAATACCATGAAGAAGGGATATGTATTGAAATAGGCATTACATCTGCTATAAAGGGGTTGTGTGCATGATCCGAAGGGGTACATGTGTCATTTAGATTCTCGAGGTATTTATTGGATTCACACCAATGCCACAAAATAGTCAGAAGGAGCATACTGAGATAGAGAAAGTGATGAAGCTAGAAGCTTCAACACAATTGACTAACATCTTAAGGGGAAGTTACCTATGGATGTTATAGAGGCAAGATTGTGTTGCAGAGGAAGTGCAGTTGCTCTTAGATATATCTTGGTCCTATATTAGTGTCTTTCAAGTCAACCACCTTGAGTGCCCTTCAATCTTGTTAGTTTAACAAGGTTTGTGCTTTACCATTCTATGATTTGCTTTTGATGCTTATTGTCGCATTCTTGAAAGAAATGCTTTATCTATCAATATATAATTTCGTATTATTTCTTTACTCAGGTGAAACCAATAAGAGACAATGTGCATGATGCAACACAACTATGGAAAAACCTTTTAGGGACAGATTGTCAATCTCCTTCATCACCAAAGAAAGCTGGTATTCTGTTTTGAAATATATCCAGTTGTCTAGTTCTGCAGCCTAGTTGGAGGAGGTTGGGATTGCAATAAAAAGGAATACGCTTATCTTCTATAAGAGATGGTGATTCACCTGCAAAGAGTGTTGGGGTACACATGAAAAAGGGGGTAGGGCATGCATGTGACAAGAAGAAGCAAGGGCTGCAATTTGCATTAGGCTACTGCAGGTCTTGCTTATTTTCTTATATTTTCCATAATATGACAAATATATAAGGTAATATGCAATTGCAACAAAGATATGGGGTTCTTAAAGGTTCAATTTTGATGCTTTAAGGGATGCATACTTTGGAGTAAGCATTCAGGTTTTTATGTTGGTGCCTACCATCTCCCTCTGTATTTTGGAGCTAAAGTAGAGTTATATATAGTGTATGGAGTGTGAATTTTGTTGATTTCTTGATCATGCAAGACTGGCCATAAGGGCTCTTATGTATTTCTTATCTTTATGTAGGACTATTGGAGTTATGGTTTGAATGGATCTTGTGCATTCAAGATAGGGCAAGGTAGATATCTTTGTAATAGTTCAATTTTGTACTGGTAGAAAAATAGGTGGACGAAATTTATTGGTGAGTCTCTATCATACACATGTTGTTTTCGTAGGTTAATACAATGTTCTAGTGTGCAATTTCTCATCATGTTTTGGATTGTTGATAGAAGGAGCTATGGGTAGGAGATTGCTTCTATTTTGAGGGGATCTAAGATATCAAAGAGACTAGTCATTAACGTGTATTCTGGTGCTTATAAAAGCATCTTCTGTGTAGTGAGAGCACCAAGGACTGGTGGTGCTAGAGGTTGAAGAGCCTTGGAAGGTTTGTTTCTTCTCAAAAAAGTGTGTTTCCTTTGATCTCTCATACTTGAAGATTCAGTTTTGATGCTTTATGGGATACATATTTGGGAGTAAGTGTTGAAGTTTGTATGTTGGTGCCTACCTTCTTCCTCCATGTTTTGGAGCTAGAGCAGAGTTATACACAATGTATTGAGTGTGAACTTTGCTCATTTCTTGATGATGCAAGGCTTATCATAAGGGCTTATGCTTGATGTGGCTAGTGTTTCTGACTTTGATTGATGTGTGAAACTTGTGATCAATGAACACACGATTTCTGAGTTCAAAGCAGGTAAGGTTGAATACAGAGTTGACAAGGCGGGGATGTTGAAGTTTCTCTTACATTATGCTCATCAAGGTAGGCTACAGTCTATTTTCCATTGTGCTCATCTTTGTGTGATGTTGAAGTTGACAGTTTGATAGCTAGTTGATCAGAAAGTAATGACCAAGTTGCAGGTTGCATCTAAAAGACTTTCCAGGGGCAGATTCTACCTTGTTATGACCCTCACACCAAATTCTTGTGGAAGCCTTATAGAAGAGCTAGATATTTGACTTTATTAGGGGTGTAGTGCATTTTTCAAGTCACACTCTTCTCCTACTAGAATGGATTAGACTATATGCTTAAAGTTGCTACTGGTTATGATGTCCTGCTACTTCATACTCTATTTAAACTGATTATGATAACCTACTACTTTTCTGAAGTAGTCAGAGTTGATTTGGCAATAAGGATACTGGTATGGAGGAGGATGCAAGTTCCTACTCCAACATTAGCTACACGGACGTCTCACAAATTTTGTCTTTAAATCTGTAGGTATAAGTGGTGAGCATTCTCATTTTGGATACATATTTCTTCATGTCATTGTAATACTCTTGTTGTATCATTGTAAAATATTTTATGCAGATGGTACCGTGGTAGTGATGTTTTGAATACATACATATCCGCTAAGGCATCTTCCTTTTCTCTGCCATGCATTAGGGTAGCAAGATTGGCTGTGGCATCAGCTGCATCTTCATCTATATAGAGATCTGTTTCATTGTTGGCTCCCTTTGATGGAGCAAAGAGATTGGCCAGGCACAAATCAGAGGTGGTCAAATTCATGTTCATGATCTTTGATCATTGGAGCAAGTACAACATCCAATATAGCCGTGGTGGGCATGGGACAAAGGTTCTCCTAGGATAGGGATTTTGCACGAAAGGTAGTAGGATTTAGGGCAACGAGGAAGGCTACATTGATATCTTTTGGATCATCTGTGGTATGGGACATGTCAGCATCATCATTGACCAGCACTAGATTGGCTTCCACTGAGGGTAAGGTGGGCATCGGAGGGCAGTGATCTCCAAAATCAAGTGCACCATGACCATCAAAAGATTGTTCTTCTTCCTCTCATTGGATGGGCATTAGGCCCTAGGCCATTACCAAGTGACGAATACCATGTGGAAGGCCATGGCCACAAGAGGCCTCCCACTATCAAAGTGAAGCAAAGAAAGCATAACAGAGAGTAGAATCAGATCAGTTGAAAATAGAGAATACCATGAAGAAGGGATATGTATTGAAATAGGCATTACATCTGCTATAAAGGGGTTGTGTGCATGATCCGAAGGGGTACATGTGTCATTTAGATTCTCGAGGTATTTATTGGATTCACACCAATGCCACAAAATAGTCAAAAGGAGCATACTGAGATAGAGAAAGTGATGAAGCTAGAAGCTTCAACACAATTGACTAACATCTTAAGGGGAAGTTACCTATTGATGTTATAGAGGCAAGATTGTGTTGCAGAGGAAGTGCAGTTGCTCTTAGATATATCTTGGTCCTATATTAGTGTCTTTCAAGTCAACCACCTTGAGTGCCCTTCAATCTTGTTAGTTTAACAAGGTTTGTGCTTTACCATTCTATGATTTGCTTTTGATGCTTATTGTTGCATTCTTGAAAGAAATGCTTTATCTATCAATATATAATTTCGTATTATTTCTTTACTCAGGTGAAACCAATAAGAGACAATGTGCATGATGCAACACAACTATGGAAAAACCTTTTAGGGACAGATTGTCAATCTCCTTCATCACCAAAGAAAGCTGGTATTCTGTTTTGAAATATATCCAGTTGTCTAGTTCTGCAGCCTAGTTGGAGGAGCTTGGGATTGCAATAAAAAGGCATACGCTTATCTTCTATAAGAGATGGTGATTCACCTGCAAAGAGTGTTGGGGTACACATGAAAAAGGGGGTAGGGCATGCATGTGACAAGAAGAAGCAAGGGCTGCAATTTGCATTAGGCTACTGCAGGTCTTGCTTATTTTCTTATATTTTCCATAATGTGACAAATATATGAGGTAATATGCAATTGCAACAAAGATATGGGGTTCTTAAAGGTTCAATTTTGATGCTTTAAGGGATGCATACTTTGGAGTAAGCATTCAGGTTTTTATGTTGGTGCCTACCATCTCCCTCTGTATTTTGGAGCTAAAGTAGAGTTATATATAGTGTATTGAGTGTGAATTTTGTTGATTTCTTGATCATGCAAGACTGGCCATAAGGGCTCTTATGTATTTCTTATCTTTATGTAGGACTATTGGAGTTATTGTTTGAATGGATCTTGTGCATTCAAGATAGGGAAAGGTAGATATCTTTGCAATGGTTCAATTTTGTACTGGTAGAAAAATAGGTGGACGAAATTTATTGGTGAGTCTCTATCATACACATGTTGTTTTCGTAGGTTAATACAATGTTCTAGTGTGCAATTTCTCATCATGTTTTCGATTGTTGATAGAAGGAGCTATGGGTAGGAGATTGCTTTTATTTTGAGGAGATCTAAGATATCAAAGAGACTAGTCATTAACGTGTATTCTGGTGCTTATAAAAGCATCTTTTGTGTAGTGAGAGCACCATGGACTGGTGGTGCTAGAGGTTGAAGAGCCTTGGAAGGTTTGTTTCTTCTAAAAAAAGTGTGTTTCCTTTGATCTCTCATACTTGAAGATTCAGTTTTGATGCTTTATGGGATACATATTTGGGAGTAAGTGTTGAAGTTTGTATGTTGGTGCCTACCTTCTTCCTCCATGTTTTGGAGCTAGAGCAGAGTTATACACAATGTATTGAGTGTGAACTTTGCTCATTTCTTGATGATGCAAGGCTTATCATAAGGGCTTATGCTTGATGTGGCTAGTGTTTCTGACTTTGATTGATGTGTGAAACTTGTGATCAATGAGCACACGATTTCTAAGTTCAAAGCAGGTAAGGTTGAAATGGTTCAATTTTGTAGGACTATTGGAGTTATTGTTTGAATGGATCTTGTGCATGCAAGATAGGGCAAGGTAGATATCTTTGCAATGGTTCAATTTTGTACTGGTAGAAAAATAGGTGGACGAAATTTGTTGGTGAGTCTCTATCATACACATGTTGTTTTCGTAGGTTAATACAATGTTCTAGTGTGCAATTTCTCATCATGTTTTCGATTGTTGATAGAAGGAGCTATGGGTAGGAGATTGCTTCGATTTTGAGGGGATCTAAGATATCAAAGAGACTAGTCATTAACGTGTATTCTGGTGCTTATAAAAGCATCTTTTGTGTAGTGAGAGCACCATGGACTGGTGGTGCTAGAGGTTGAAGAGCCTTGGAAGGTTTGTTTCTTCTCAAAAAAGTGTGTTTCCTTTGATCTCTCATACTTGAAGATTCAGTTTTGATGCTTTATGGGATACATATTTGGGAGTAAGTGTTGAAGTTTGTATGTTGGTGCCTACCTTCTTCCTCCATGTTTTGGAGCTAGAGCAGAGTTATACACAATGTATTGAGTGTGAACTTTGCTCATTTCTTGATGATGCAAGGCTTATCATAAGGGCTTATGCTTGACGTGGCTAGCGTTTCTGACTTTGATTAATGTGTGAAACTTGTGATCAATGGACACACGATTTCTGAGTTCAAAGCAGGTAAGGTTGAATATAGAATTGACAAGGCGGGGATGTTGAAGTTTCTCTTACATTATGCTCATCAAGGTAGGCTACAGTTTATTTTCCATTGTGCTCATCTTTGTGTGATGTGGAGGCTCTCGATCACCCTCACCAGAAAATGAGAGAGGTGAGCCTCCACAAATGTACTACTCTATCACTGATGTTGGTTGTATCTTGCATGACTTTGAGGGGAGGGAAGTGATAGCCTACTTGAGGAGTATCGTGCATGCCACATACAAAGATTGCACGATTCCCTTCAAGCACCAAAAAATGGTTTGTGGCAAGAGGTGGTGCGCGTAGTACATAAAAGGTACCCTTATCCCAAGAATTCACGATTCTCAGATGATTGGGGACGATCAAAGGTGAGAGACGCGCTTCATAACAAGAGGTCTCACCTTATGACGAGCGCCAAGGAGTCATTGCGGAGACAAGAGCAGGGGCACTCTAGATATGGCCAACCACCCAATTGCCACCGCAAGGAGTGGAAAGAGGCCAAGAAGAGAGCAGCGGAGATAATGACAAGGCGCCAGCATGCAGAGGCGCGATGTATCCAGATGGCAACCATGGGATCGTCGCATTATGGATTGGGTGGCAGGGAGTCATGGGAGGTTGAGTTTGTAAGTATTATTTGATTTCTTTTTTTAAATTAAATTTTGTAATTTGTTTCACTTCATTATGTAGTGTGTTTTAATACGTTGTATGTTCAAATTGTTTTGTAGTATCATATCGTTGGTAGGTTGCCTACTCCTAGAGAGGTAGGCTACCATCGAGGTCATAACCGAGCGTCCACTTGGCAGCATTTCTACGAGGAGGGACTCATCATGGAGGAGCAATATAATCGCGCCATGAGGATTCCACCGTCAGAAGAGGTAGGTTTTATTTTTTACATGAAAAGTATAGATAACTCTAATTTATTGTTTGTAATGGTATCTATATACCTTAATCCTTTGTGTAGGTGAACCCTGATGCATTTGAGGATAGCGAAGGGGGGACTAGCAGTAGCGGTGGCGGCAACGGCAGCGGCACAGACAGCGGTGGTGGTAGCGATGATGATGCCTCTTCTGAGGAGATATAGAGGAGCCCCATGTATGCATGCCTCCCCTTGGCTTGTAATTTTCATTTTTGATATATATTACTTTCAGCTAGTGCTTGCGACCATGACGTCATAAGCACTAGAACTCATAATGTAAAAACGTTTCATCTATACATATGAAATTTCGTGTGCTACATACATTGTTTTGTTTTTAGTATCCAATCTTCAAAATAATCTTTCTCTATTTTCCCTAAGCATACAATTTGATGTTGATGGGGGGAAAAAAACCAGAGAGCATGTGGCTTGCATGCTCTCTGGTTTTTTTTATCATACCTCTGTTTTGTGCGTTTATTAGCGCGTTTAAATTGCAGGATAAATGCGCGTCTATTCTCGTCAAAAACTTTCAGAGTAAACGCGGTTGTAGACGCGTAGATACATGCGTATATAGACGCACAATATGAATATGTCCACTTTTTTATAAATATGATTATATATTTACGTAGCGGTGTCAAAGGGTTTTCGAAAGCAAAGTCGTGACCACAGAGGACCTTGACTAATTTCAAGATAGAAGATTAATCATACTAATAAGAAAGATGAGAGGATCTGTGTGCAGTAATAGATCCGCCAAGCTTCCAACGAGACCTCGTCTATGCAGCAATGATAAGACCAAAAACAAGTTTTCAGTTGAGCATAGAATTCATCCTTCAATATAGGAACCTTTAGTACAAATCTGGTTATCAGCTTCAGGCAGAAATTTCAGCATTGTCTTTTCAGAGGTGGCTCCCTTCCAAGAACAAGAGGGTTGGACACGGGATGATCTAGAACCATGTATTCATTTACATTCTCCATAAGCCGACAAACTGACTTGTGGAAATGTATGACACATCTTTCTCTTCCATGTTAGCAATATTAACATATGAACAACAGCCATAATTATGTGCAAGTACTACTGCATTACCTTCATAGACATATCATCAGCAGTTGCATTCGGACTTATGAGATAATGTAACTTAACTTGGTCACATTGTTATGTGGGCATATTGCTGCATTGTACTATTCATGGCTTTTAGAACAGCTTGTTGATTCGCTGCAGAGTTATGACAGGGTATTTTCAAGAGCTGAGCCAACACTATACATGCGACTGGCAAGTCTCCAGTTCAAATTGTCAAATATGTTGGACAGCATATTTCTCCTTAGTTGGTTTCTTGCCATTCACTACTTCTAGCACTGTTGGAAGCTCATTAACCATATTAAACAAGTGTTTCCTATCATTTTTGTCAAATCGTGCTGCATAGAAGGATGCAACAGAGAGAAGCCAAACATCACTGTATACTGCTACCAGCGAGAGCCAGTCCTTGCGCTCCAACCTATCTCTTGGGAAATTAATGCCTAGTACAGCAGGCCGTTTATCTCTGTGAAATACTTTCGAAAGGCTTCATCATCTTTATGGAAAGCTCTCCCTTTTCCCTCGTGTGCAGCCTCCAGAGAGTACAGGTGTCTGTTGCCATTTCCAGGAGAACTGGTAGTATATCCTGACGAAAGACTGCACCTTGAAGACGAGTGAGGGAAAAGTGTGACTACGCGACGATGGGCTGGCATCCATGGAAGGCTATAGCCCGCCTGGTCTAATAATAAGCTCCTGAAAACGAGGAAGCGCCCTTAAATGCTTGCATCATCTCTATAGTTGCGTACTGCCTCCACTTGAAAATCAATCAGGATCGCTTGCATATCTGCACCACTGTAATTTTCTGTTTGTGATGCCACCCAATAGGGATCAACATCCTCAGCTAGGGGCAGCTACTTTGAAAGGACTTTCAATATCTCAAAACGTTCTTTTTCTGTAGGCAAGTCACACAAAAGAAGCCGATTCAAGTGCCCAGGATGAAGCAAGGCTGCATCGAGCAACTCTGGCCGACTCGTGGTAGCAAAAAAAACAGACACACCATTAAGAGCTTCTACCTTGTCGCCTCATGTCTTTAATTGCCCCAGTCGCAGCCTCAGGTAAGCTTTTTCCTATGATGATTCCCAAGGCGAGCTTTTTCCTCCCCAAATTGGCTTCCCTCTAATCCTCCTTTCTCAGCGTCGTCCGCCTTCTTTGCCTTCCTCCACAATCGATCTCCCTCCTCCATAACGCCGTAAGCAATCGTTCGCAATTTCGTGTGCTTTTGAGGACCGTGAGTTCGATGGTAAAGTGGAGCTATCCATGCTTTTATGATGTTGTTGGATCACGATGACGTCTCCTGTCCAGTAAAAAAAACTTTTCCTTAGTTCATTCCATGCCTCCACAAAGGGCGAATCTTGTCTTAGCTTCCAACATCCCAAACAGTAAAACTGATGTTTTTGTATTCCACAGTCTCCACATTAAATCTGATCGTAAGGATCGTCGTGACGATCTTGCCAAGCTTCGGCTTATAAAGAATGGTATCCTCCTTCAGCATTCTATCGAGTTTATCCCCCAGATTGAAAAAGCTCCTTTCTTCCCTTCATAGATCCAAGAGTGCCCTTTTCCCGTTCGTTCTGCCCCCAGGAAAAACCAGAGAGCCCTCCCTTTTCGCTCCCTTTCGACATGATTAGTGGCCCTTTTCTTTTTCCCTTTTCTTCTCAAATTGGCTTTTCTTACCGAACCAGAAAAACCCCCTTTTTAGCCACTCTTCCTTTTCATAGCATGTCACACGCAGAAAAACGGCCTCCACCTTTTCAACTTCCCGTGCATACCGTAATGCTCGCAAAGAAGCCGATATGTATGATTTATAAGTTAAAGTGTTGCATCAGCAATTTTGCATAACACTTGTTCTATCCCAACGGTCCGTTGGATTGACAAGAGCATTATACTGAAGTAGCAACTCCACTATTGAGCAATGTCCCTCACTAGCGGCAAAATGTAATTCAGTTCTGTTATCATAATCAGCTACACTTGGTGAAGCCCCATCATCCAACACATCCTTCAATGCATTTGTGTCACCTTTGCTTGTCCAATTTCTAGTAATGTCATCTTCTCTATGGCTACTATGCATGCCTGAAGGCTAAGGACTCATATTGCCTTGCAAGGAATACAACCTTCATCTTGCATTTGTTTGTAGCACGATAAACTGCTTTCCACTTGACCTTGCTCAACATAGGCTAAAAGCATCTCATCTTGCTCACCACTATGCTTCTAACTCCTCCTCACTATACTTATACGCAGAAATTAAATGTAAGCACAACAACTAAATATGTACAAAGTATCAAATCACACACACAACTTTTGGGTGGTTTTCACACCTCGAATGCGCAGCAATACGACAGCGCGTTTATACGTGCGTCTATAGGCACGTCTAAGTGTACGTGTAACTCTGATCATAAGAGCGCTTTTAGACGCGATTTTGTAGACGCGCAAATAGACGCATTAATAAACACGCCCGACATTTTTTTTCACAATTCAAATATTGCGTCTACAAGTGCGTCCATGAACCCTTTTTGTTGTAGTGACATGTCTGACTGTTACAAGTACAGAACCATAAGATATGTATCTCATCATTTTAAAATCCAAAATTAGAGATAATCATAGAAACATTGTTTATAATACACTTCTTAATATGGGATGCATAGAGCCTATCCCTTCATTAATCGTATTTATTTTCGTAAAATAAAATCATGATGCTAGTATGTTTTTGTATTTTCTAATGGTAAATTTAAGTTATTCTAACCATACACAATTTATGAAGCAGAAGATTCATGAGTCATCCTACATGTTTTTTTAATGTCTCGAGCTTCTTTCTTTAATTCCAATGAAGTGCATATATGTAACTATATTAGCTAATGAAATAATTTATAAAATTATTTGAGTTAGAATTTAAAGATTTAGAAATAACTATTTTTTTCATTCACAAACTTGATTTCCTTTATGGGCCAACCATCGTTGTTACGGAGCATGACTTCAACTTCGATTTGTTGTGTGATGACTGGTTCTATGGGTTGGATGGGTTTGTGAGTAGCACCTTATTGTCTTATTACTCAAAGAATAAAGAATGAATGTATACATATATAGTTAGGGTTAGTGAGTAAGAAAGGTGGCTAGCCACATTAGCCTTACCCCAACAACATTCCACTTAAAGGCCAATGTGCCTTTAAGGGAAACAAAAGAATGAGAGAATGTGTGAGGTATAGCACTTGTGAGTTGTGCTCACCCATCAACTCTTGAAGGGCTATCATTAGTATGAACATTGATAAGCCTAACTCAATCATGCTTAAGCACCTAATGAATAAAGTGATACCTCACTTCTATGTGCTTGATTTTCACATGATATTTCATGGCACTTTGACTATTGCTATGCAACAATGGCATGTCTTCATCCAAATCAAGTCTCCCACTAAAAGAGTAAACCATATGGCTTCTATGCATGCCTTTGTGATTCCAATATACTCAGCTTCAATGGTAGATAATACCACATATTGCTACAAATGAGACATCCATGAGATTACACCAACATACAAAGTAAAAACCTATCCTATGGTTGAATTTTTATTATCAACATGTCTTATATAATTTGAATCTATGTATCCAAGTATACCAATACTATATTTGATTAGCTTATATTGGTTTTTGGTTGAGTTGCAATGAACTGATATATTTTGTTGATGGCTTGATTATTTTTAATATGTTGTGTATATGTTTGTTTGGGTCTATTTTTTATTCTAATGAGAGGTTGAGATTGTGGAAGATTGATTTTGAGTGTGGGTGGATATATTTTGAATGTTTTTTGATGAGTTGGAACGGATTTTCTTAGAGCTAAGTGGTTTTTTTAAATTATGCTGATCTTTAGTGGTATTTAATGAGTTTATATCTTTAGTGGTCTTGTAGCTTGGAAAAAATTTTCCAACCTTGGAAAGAGAAGAATATAAGCCCAAAGTAGCTAGCTCAAATAAAATACTAGCAGTTGAAGACTGAAGTGAAGCTTGGGATGACCATTCACTACAAGATATAGGCCTTATATCGACGTTAAAAGGGACGAAAATGTAAATAACAAAATTTGCCCCTGTCGTTGCAGAAAGCGTTGTTATTGGCAATGCCATAGAACAGTCGGTATCAACGTCACTATCAGCATCGGTATTGGCGTCGATATCAGAGTCGCATTTATCGACGCTAATAGCGACGATTTGCGACGAAAATAACGACGAGAGCAGTAAATTTGCGACGCTAGCAAGGGCAAGAAGAAAAAGCGAAAGACAAGCATTTTGCACCAGATATGGACGTAATGTCTCATTTCCATATCATCTAAATGCGCTCCCACATCATATTGATATAGATTGGTTACATGAGGAAATGGAGAGAATGGAAAAAGATGAGAAAATTAATATATCTCAAGAAGAGTGGGAATACACACGAGATTGCTTATCAAAGGTGAGACATACTATGAATTAATTTGTTTCTAGTTATATTTTATATAATAAATTGACATGTTTGATCTTAATCTTTTACTACTAGTGCACATTATTCAATGCTATTTGGTGTGAGGGTAAACATCTTCGAACTCAACGTATAGATGAAAAGAGAAATACCCAAGATTGTGGTGTCCTTGCTCATTTCAAGGATGCCAATTGTACCATGGAAGGTTATTCTGGCTTGATCCAAGATATTATGAAGCTTGACTTCAGACGATTCTTTATATATATTGTACTGGATGTGAAGTGGTAACAAATGGTGAGAATTGCACAATCAAACGTCATATAAGTGGTTTTGTAATCATTGACTCTACAAAATTTCACCAAAACAAGAATGACACATTAGTACTACCTCAACAATGCGAGCAGGTATATATGTAAAAGCTAATTTTTTAATATGTATACATGTGATACATATACACAATATAATAAGTATTTAAGTTTCTTGCTTTTTTTCTCAAATACAGATTGTGTATCATCCAATGGTAAACAATAACCGATGGTGATATATCATCCCTATATCTAAATAAATCGTTTAAAACCAATATATGGTAATATTACCGATGTAGAGATAGCAGATGACAATCCAAAAATTAATGATGATGTACATGATGGCACCATAATGGATGATATGCGTGATATAGTACAAGATGAATCTCGCGAGAATGTTCAAGGAAACACAGAAGAGGACAATAATGTGGTTGATGATGATGAAGTTATTGAGCAATATAACAACACATCTGATAGTGGGATAGACTTTTTTGTTTCGTTACCTCTTGGTAACGTAGACCTAGAAGTAGATAGTTTAGCAAGGGTTGATCTCATTGAAGATGAGATGGATCATTCACTATAACATACTTTATTCCCTTAATGATTCAACGTGTATTCTTAATTCTATGGAAAATATCATGCTCTTTTACACGCTCTTTTACATGCACATATAGACACAATGATAGACATGCCCAACTTTGCGCATTTAACATGCGCATCTATGCCTCGTTTCTGTTGTGGTGAGAGAGTTGTCCCAACAAGTTTTTCGGCACGTCTTAGATAATTGGAAGAATATACCGGAGGGGAGCAAGGACTACATAGTAGCATCGTTACATGAGGAGTTTTTGGTTCCAGCCTCAGTAGATAGATTTTCTAAGGGCTGGATGATGGATTACATGCGTGCATATATGTCACACAGACGATCCGACGCACACAAGGCAATCAAGAGTGCAGATGTAAAGTGCGAGTGGTTAGACACGGACGATTGGCGCCGACTGAGGGAGGAGGCTACAGATTTTCTAGGACATTGGAGTCAGCAGCGCAAGGCGGCGAGGGCACGACTCAAGGCCGGAGTGGTCCATGATCTTGGGAGTAGCGGCCACAGGACATATTTGGAGGAATTTGTAAGTTTTTCTTTTTTTTTGCTTGTTTATTTTTTTGCAATATCCTTTGCACTAACAATCATATTTCTAACAATTAGCATTTTGTTTTCTTTGTAGCACTCCATTACAAATCATGATCCCGACCGGCCTTCAGACTCGATATGCAGAGAGGCACGGTCTCACTTCATTGATCGACCGATTGTATAGATGCGGCGGCCCTGTAAGTCACTCATCTTTCTTGTTCGTAGTTATCATATGTAATTAGAATGTATTATTGTATGGTGGACTGATGTGTTGTTTCTTTTTTTGTAGAGTCAGTTCGATGCTCCTTTGAGATAGGATGAGCTTTCGAATGGCGAGGATATGTAGCTCGCCCTTGGATCCCTAGAGCTCACACACCTTTATTTTTTGGTCGCTTGATCTGTGTAGACATTTTCTATGTATTAGCGCTATCTTGTCATGATTGTACCAATCACTTATTATGCGATCGTGTATTTATTTCATGTATCAGTGTTATGATTTTAGTATACTTTGTTTTTGTTTGCATGAGCATTATACACAGTGCAAAAACTATTTTGTATGGCTCAAATAAAGCAAACAGTGCTATATTGCCCTACCACAAAAAAAAAATCCATATTACCGTCGCTATTAGCGTCACAAATTTACTGCTCACGTCGTTATTTTCGTCGCAAATCATCGCTATCAGTGTCGAGAAATGCGACTCTGATATCGACGCCAATACCGATGCTGATAGCGATGCTGAGACCGACTATTCTATGGCGTTGCCAATAACGACGCTTTTTGCAACAACGGGGGTAAATTTTGTTATTTACATTTTCGTCGCTTTTAACGTCGATATAAGGCCTATATCTTCTTGTAGTGAATGGTCATCCCAAGCTTCACTTCAGTCTTCAACTGCTACTTTTTTATTTGAGCTAGCTACTTTGGGCTTATATTCTTCTCTTTCCAAGGTTGGAATTTTTTTTCCAACCTACAAGACCATCCAAAACATATATATAAACATATAAAAGCTAACAAAAGATCTATATAAACTCATTAAATACCACTAAAGATCAGCATAATTTAAAAAAACCACTTAGCTCTAAGAAAATCTGTTCCAACTCATCAAAAAACATTCAAAATATATCCACCCACACTCAAAATCAATCTTCCACAATCTCAACCTTTCATTAGAATAAAAAATAGACCCAAACAAACATATACATAACATATTAAAACCAATCAGGCCATCAACAAAATATATCAGTTCATTGCAACTCAACCAAAAACCAATATAAGCTAATCAAACATAGTATTGGTATACTTGGATACATAGATTCAAATTATATAAGACATGTTGATAATAAAAATTCAACCATAAGATAGGTTTTTACTTTGTATGTTGGTGTAATCTCATGGATGTCTCATTTGTAGCAATATGTGGTATTATCTACCATTAAAACTGAGTATATTGGAATCACAAAGGCATGCATAGAAGCCATATGGTTTACTCTTTTAGTGGGAGACTTGATTTGGATGAAGACATGCCATTGTTGCATAGCAATAGTCAAAGTGCCATGAAATGTCATGTGAAAATCAAGCTTATTCATCAGGTGCTTAAGCATGATTGAGTTAGGCTTATCAATGTTCATACTAATGATAGCCCTTCAAGAGTTGATGGGTGAGCACAACTCACAAGTGCTATACCTCACACATTCTCTCATTCTTTTGTTTCCCTTAAAGGCACATTGGCCTTTAAGTGGAAGGTTGTTGGGGTAAGGCTAATGTGGCCAGCCACCTTTCTTACTCACTAACCCTAACTATATATGTACACATTTATTCTTTATTCTTTGAGTAATAAGACAATAAGGTGCTACTCACAAACCCATCCAACCCATAGAACCAGTCATCACACAACAAATCGAAGTTGAAGTCATACCCCGTAACAACGATGGTTGGCCCATAAAGGATAATCAAGTTTGTGAATGAAAAAAATAGTTATTTCTAAATCTTTAAATTCTAACTCAAATAATTTTATAAATTATTTCATTAGCTAATATAGTTACGTATATGCACTTCTTTGGAATTAAAGAAAGAAGCTCGAGACATTAAAAAAACATGTAGGATGACTCATGAATCTTTTGCTTCATAAATTGTGTATGGTTAGAATTACTTAAAATTACTATTAGAAAATACAAAAACATACTAGCATCATGATTTTATTTTAAGAAAATAAATACGATTAATGAAGGGATAGGCTCTATGCATCCCATATTAAGAAGTGTATTATAAACAATGTTTCTATGATTATCTCTAATTTTGGATTTTAAAATGATGAGATACATATCTTATGGTTCTGTACTTGTAACAGCCAGACATGTCACTACAACAAAAAGGGTTCATAGACATGCTTGTAGACGCAATATTTGAATTGTGAAAAAAAATGTCGTGCGCGTTTATTAACACGTCTATTTGCGCATCTATAAGATCGCGTCTAAAAGCGCGCTTATGATCAGAGTTACACGTACACTTAGACGCACGTATTGACGCGCGTATAAATGCGCTACGTAAATATATAATCATATTTATGAAAAAGTGGATATATTCATATTGTGCGTCTATACATGCGTGTATCTACGCGTCTACAACCGCGTTTACTCTGAAAGTTTTGACGAGAATAGATGCACATTTATCCTGCAATTTAGATGCGCTGATAGACGCGCAAAACAGAGGTATGAAAAAAAAACCAGAGAGCATGCAAGCCACATGCTCTCTGGTTTTTTTCCCCCCATCAACATCAAATTGTATACTTAGGGAAAACAGAGAAAGATTATTTTGAAGATTGGATACTGAAAACAAAACAATGTATGTAGCACACGGAATTTCATATATATAGATGAAACGTTTTTACATTATGATTTCTAGTGCTTATGACGTCATGGTCGCAAGCACTAGCTGAAAGTAATATATATCAAAAATGAAAATTACAAGCCAAGGGGAGGCATGCATACATGGGGCTCCTCTATATCTCCTCAGAAGAGGCATCATCATCGCTACCACCACCGCTACCTGTGCCACTGCCATTGCCACCACCGCTACTGCTAGTCCCCCCTTCGCTATCCTCAACTACATCAGGGTTCACCTACACAAAGGATTAAGGTATATAAATACCATTACAAACAATAAATTAGAGTTATCTATACTTTTCATGTAAAAAATAAAACATACCTCTTCTGATGGTGGAATCCTCATGGCGCGATTATATTTCTCCTCCCTGATGAGTCCCTCCTCGTAGAAATACTGCCAAGTGGACGCTCGGTTATGACCTCGATGGTAGCCTACCTCTCTAGGAGTAGGCATCCTACCAACGATATGATACTACAAAACAATTTCAACATACAACGTATTAAAACACACTACATAATGAAGTGAAACAAATTACAAAATTTAATTTTAAAAAAGAAATCAAATAATACTTAAAAACTCAGCCTCCCATGACTCCCTGCCACCTAATCCATAATGCGACGATCCCATGGTTGCCATCTGGATACATCGCGCCTCTGCATGCTGGCGACTTGTCATTTTCTCCGCTGCTCTCTTCTTGGCCTCTTTCCACTCCCTGCGGTGGCAATTGGTTGGTTGGCCATATCTAGAGTGCCCCTGCTCTTGTCTCCGCAATGACTCCTTGGCGCGCGTCATCAGGTGAAACCTCTTGTTATGAAGCGTGTCTCTCACCTTTGACCATCCCCAATCATATGAGAATCGTGAATTCTCGAGATTAGGGTACCTTTTATGTATTGCTCACAGTACCTTTTGCCACAAACCATTTTTTGGTGCTTGAAGGGAATCATGCAATCTTTGTATGTGGCATGCACGACACTCCTCAAGTAGGCTATTACTTCCCTCCCCTCAAAGTCATGCAAGATACCACCAACATCAGTGATAGAGTAGTACATTTGTGGAGCCTCACCTCTCTCATTTTCCGGTGAGGGTGATCGAGAGCCTCCACATCACACAAAGATGAGCACAATGGAAAATAAACTGTAGCCTACCTTGATGAGCATAACGTAAGAGAAACTTCAACATCCCTGCCTTGTCAACTCTATATTCAACCTTACCTGCTTTGAACTCAGAAATCGTGTGTTCATTGATCGCAAGTTTCACACATTAATCAAAGTCAGAAACACTAGCCACGTCAAGCATAAGCCCTTATGATAAGCCTTGCATCATCAAGAAATGAGCAAAGTCCACACTCAATACATTGTATATAACTCTGCTCTAGCTCCAAAACATGGAGGAAGAAGGTAGGCACCAACATACAAACTTCAACACTTACTCCCAAATATATATCCCATAAAGAATCAAAACTGAATCTTCAAGTATGAGAGATCAAAGGAAACACACTTTTTTAAGAAGAAACAAATCTTCCAAGGCTCTTCAACCTCTAGCACCACTAGTCCATCGTGCTCTCACTACACAAAAGATGCTTTTATAAGCACCAGAATACACGTTAATGACTACTCTCTTTGATATCTTAGATCCTCTCAAAATAGAAGCAATCTCCTAACCATAGCTCCTTCTATCAACAATCCAAAACATGATGAGAAATTGCACACTAGAATATTGTATTAACCTATGAAAACAACATGTGTATGACAGAGACTCACCAATAAATTTCATCCACCTATTTTTCTACCAGTACAAAATTGAACCATTGCAAAGATATTTACCTTGCCCTATCTTGAATGCACAAGATCCATTCAAACAATAACTCCAATAGTCCTTTATAAAGATAAGAAATACATAAGAGCCCTTATGATCAGCCTTGCATGATCGAGAAATCAACAAAATTCACACTCAATACACTATATATAACTCTACCTTAGCTCCAAAATAAAGAGGGAGATGGTAGGCACCAACATAAAATCCTGAATGCTTACTCCAAAGTATGCATCGCTTAAAGCATAAAAATTGAACCTTTAAGTACCTGATATCTTTCTTGCAATTGCATATTACCTCATATATTTGTCACATTATGGAAAAGATAAGAAAATAAGCAAGACCTACAGTAGCCTAATGCAAATTGCACTCCTTGCTTCTTCTTGTCACATGCATGCCCTACCCTCTTTTTCATGTGTACCCCAACACTCTTTGTAGGTGAATCACCATCTCTTATAGAAGATAAGCGTATGCCTTTTTATTGCAATCCCAACCACCTCCAACTAGGCTACAGAACTAGACAGCTGGATATATTTCAAAACAGAATACTAGCTTTCTTTGGTGATGAAGGAGATTCACAATCTGCCCCTAAAAGGTTTTGTCGATAGTTGTGTTGCATCATGCACATTGTTTCTTATCGGTTTCACCTGAGTAAGGAAATAATATGAAATTATATATTAATAGATAAAGCATTTCTTTCAAGAATGCCACAAAAAGCGTCAAAAGCAAATCATAGAATGGTAAAGCACAAACCTTGTTAAACCAACAAGATTCAAGGGCACTCAAGGTGGTTGACTTGAAAGACACTAATATAGGACCAAGATATATCTAAGAGCAACTGCACTTCCTCTGCAACACAATCTTGCCTCTATGACATCGATAGCTAACTTCCCCTTAAGATGTTAGTCAATTGTGTTGAAGCTTCTAGCTTCATCACTTTATCTATCTCAGTATGCTCCTTTTGACTATTTTGTGGCATTGGTGTGAATCCAATAAATACCTCGAGAATCTAAATGACACATGTACCCCTTCGGATCATGCACACAACCCCTTTATAGCAGATATAATGACTATTTCAATACATATCCCTTCTTCATTGTATTCTCTATTTTCAACTCTGATTCTACTCTCTGTTATGCTTTCTCTATTTCACTCTGATAGTGGGAGGCTTCTTGTGACCATGGCCTTCCACATGGTATTAGTCACTTGGTAATGGCCTAGGGCCTAATGCCCATCCAATGAGAGGAAGAAGAACAATCTTCTAATGGTCATGGTGCACTTGATTTTGGAGATCACTACCCTCCCATGCCCACCTTACCCTCAATGGAAGCCAATCTAGCACTGGTCAATGATGATGCTGGCATATCCGATACCACAGATGATCCAAAAGATACCATTGTAGCCTTCCTTGTTGCCCTGAATCCTACTACCTTTCGTGCAAAATCCCTATCCTAGGAGAACGTTTATCCCATGCCCACCATGGCTATATTGGATGTTGACCTTGCTCCAATGATCAAAGATCATGAACATGAATTTGACCACCTCTGATTTGTGCCTAGCCAATCTCTTTGCTCCATCAAAGGGAGCCAACAATGAAATAGATCTCTATATAGATGAAGATGCACTTGATGCTACAGCCAATCTTGCTACCCTAATGCATGGCAGAGAAGAAGAAGATGCCTTAGCAGATGTGTATGTATTCAAAACATCACTACCACGGTACCATCTGCATAAAATATTTAACAATGATACAACAAGAGTATTACAATGACATGAAGAAATATGTATCCAAAATGAGAATGCTCACCACTTATACCTACAAATTTGAAGACAAAATTTGTGACACGTCGGTGCAGGTAATGTTGGAGTAGGAACTTGTATCCTCCTCCATACCATCAGCCTTATTGCCAGATCAACTCTGACTACCTCAGAAAAGTAGCAGGTTATCATAATCAGTTTAAATAGAGTATGAAGTAGCAGGATGTCATAACCAATAGCAACTTTAAGAATATAGTCTAATCCATTCTAGTAGGAGAAAAGTGTGACTTGAAAATGCACTATACCCCTAATAAAGTCAAATATCTACCTCTTCTATAAGGCTTCCAAAAAAATTTGGCATGACGGTCATAACAAGGTAGAATCTGCCCCTGGAAAGTCTTTTAGATGCAACCTGCAACTTGCTCATTACTTTCTAATCAACTGGCTATCAAACTGTCAACTTCAACATCACACAAAGATGAGCACAATGGAAAATAAACTGTAGCCTACCTTGATGAGCATAATGTAAGAGAAACTTCAACATCCCCGCCTTGTCAACTCTGTATTCAACCTTACCTGCTTTGAACTTAGAAATCGTGTGTTCATTTATCACAAGTTTCACACATTAATCAAAGTCAGAAACACTAGCCACGTCAAGCATAAGCCCTTATGATAAGCCTTGCATCATCAAGAAATGAGCAAAGTTCACACTCAATACATTGTATATAACTCTGCTCTAGCTCCAAAACATGGAGGAAGAGGTAGGCACCAACATACAAACTTCAACACTTACTCCCAAATATGTATCCCATAAAGCATCAAAACAGAATCTTCAAGTATGAGAGATCAAAGGAAACACACTTTTTTGAGAAGAAACAAACCTTTCAAGGCTCTTCAACCTCTAGCACCACCAGTCCATGGTGCTCTCACTACACAAAAGATGCTTTTATAAGCACCAGAATACACGTTAATGACGTCTCTTTGATATCTTAGATCCCCTCAAAATAGAAGCAATCTCCTACCTATAGCTCCTTCTATCAACAATCGAAAACATGATGAGAAATTGCACACTAGAACATTGTATTAACCTACGAAAACAACATGTGTATGATAGATACTCGCCAATAAATTTTGTCCACCTATTTTTCTACCAGTACAAAATTGAACCATTGCAAAGATATCTACCTTGCCCTATCTTGAATGCACAAGATCCATTCAAACAATAACTCCAATAGTCCTACATAAAGATAAGAAATACATAAGATCCCTTATGGCTAGCCTTGCATGATCAAGAAATCAACAAAATTCACACTCAATACACTATATATAACTCTACTTTAGCTCCAAAATACAGAGGGAGATGGTAGGCACCAACATAAAAACCTGAATGCTTACTCCAAAGTATGCATCCCTTAAAGCATCAAAATTGAACCTTTAAACCCCATATCTTTGTTTCAATTGCATATTACCTCATATATTTGTCACATTATGGAAAAGATAAGAAAATAAGCAAGACCTGCAGTAGCCTAATGCAAATTGCAGCCCTTGCTTCTTCTTGTCACATGCATGCCCCACCCCCTTTTTCATGTGTACCCCAACACTCTTTGCAGGTGAATCGCCATCTCTTATAGAAGATAAGCGTATGCCTTTTTATTGCAATCCCAACCTCCTCCAACTAGGCTGCAGAACTAGACAACTGGATATATTTCAAAACAGAATACCAACTTTCTTTGGTGATGAAGGAGATTCACAATCTGCCCCTAAAAGGTTTTTCCATAGTTGTGTTCCATCATGCACATTGTCTCTTATTGGTTTCACCTGAGCAAGGAAATAATACGAAATTATATATTGATAGATAAAGCATTTCTTTCAAGAATGCGACAAAAAGCATCAAAAGCAAATCATAGAATGGTAAAGCACAAACCTTGTTAAACTAACAAGATTCAAGGGCACTCAAGGTGCTTGACTTGAAATATACTAATATAGGACCAATATATATCTAAGAGCAACTGCACTTCCTCTGCAACACAATCTTGCCTCTATGACATCAATAGCTGACTTACCCTTAAGATGTTAGTCAATTGTGTTGAAGCTTCTAGCTTCACCACTTTCTCTATCTCAGTATGCTCCTTTGGACTATTTTGTGGCATTGGTGTGAATCCAATAAATACCTCGAGAATCTAAATGACACATGTACCCCTTCGGATCATGCACACAACCCCTTTATAGCAGATGTAATGCCTATTTCAATACATATCGCTTCTTCATGGTATTCTCTATTTTCAAATCTGATTCTACTCTCTATTATGCTTTCTTTGCTTCACTTTGATAGTGGGAGGCCTCTTGTGGCCATGGCCTTTCACATGGTATTAGTCACTTGATGATGGCCTGGGGCGTAATGCCCATCCAATGAGAGGAAGAAGAACAATCTTCTGATGGTCATGGTGCACTTGATTTTGGAGATCACTGCCCTTTGATGCCCACCTTACCCTCAGTGGAAGCCAATCTAGCGCTGGTCAATGATGATGCTGACATGTCCAATACCACAGATGATCCAAAAGATATCAATGTAGCCTTCCTTGTTGCCCTGAATCCTACTACCTTTCGTGCAAAATCCCTATCCTAGGAGAACCTTTGTCCCATGCCCACCATGGCTATATTGGATGTTGACCTTGCTCCAATGATCAAAGATCATGAACATGAATTTGACCACCTCTGATTTGTGCCTGGCCAATCTCTTTGCTCCATCAAAGGGAGCCAACAATGAAACAGATCTCTATATAGATGAAGATGCAGCTGATGCTACAACCAATCTTGCTACCCTAATGCATGGCAGAGAAGAAGAAGATGCCTTAGCGGATGTGTATGTATTCAAAACATCACTACCATGGCACCATCTGCATAAAATATTTAACAATGATACAACAAGAGTATTACAATGACATGAAGAAATATGTATCCAAAATGAGAATGCTCACCACTTATACCTACAGATTTGAAGACAAAATTTGTGAGACGTCGGTGTAGGTAATGTTGGAGTAGGAACTTGCATCCTCCTCCATACCAGCAACCTTATTGCTAGATCAACTCTAACTACCTCAGAAAAGTAGTAGGTTATCATAATCAGTTTAAGTAGAGTATGAAGTAGCAGGATATCATAACTAGTAGCAACTTTAGGAATATAGTATAATCCATTCTAGTAGGAGAAAAGTGTGACTTGAAAATGCACTATACCCCTAATAAAGTCAAATATCTAGCTCTTCTATAAGACTTCCACAAAAATTTGGTGTGAGGGTCATAACAAGGTAGAATCTGCCCCTGGAAAGTCTTTTAGATGAGACCTGCAACTTGCTCATTACTTTCTAATCAACTAGCTATCAAACTATCAACTTCAACATCACACAAAGATGAGCACAATGGAAAATCAACTGTAGCCTACCTTGATGAGCATAATGTAAGAGAAACTTCAACATCCCCGCCTTGTCAACTCTGTATTCAACCTTACCTGCTTTGAACTTAGAAATCGTGTGTTCATTGATCACAAGTGTCACACATTAATCAAAGTCAGAAACACTAGCCATGTCACGCATAAGCCCTTATGATAAGCCTTGCATAATCAAGAAATGAGTAAAGTCCACACTCAATACATTGTATATAACTCTGCTCTAGCTCCAAAACATGGAGGAAGAAGGTAGGCACCAACATACAAATTTCAACACTTACTCCCAAATATGTATCCCATAAAGCATAAAAAATGAATCTTCAAGTATGAGAGATCAAAGGAAACACACTTTTTTGAGAAGAAACAAACCTTCCAAGGCTCTTCAACCTCTAGCACCACCAGTCCATGGTGCTCTCACTACACAAAAGATGCTTTTATAAGCACCAGAATACACGTTAATGACTAGTCTCTTTGATATCTTAGATCCCCTCAAAATAGAAGCAATCTCCTACCCATAGCTCCTTCTATCAACAATCCAAAACATGATGAGAAATTGCACACTAGAACATTGTATTAACCTACGAAAACAACATGTGTATGATAGAGACTCACCAATAAATTTTGTCCACCTATTTTTCTACCAGTACAAAATTGAACCATTGCAAAGATATCTACCTTGCCCTATCTTGAATGCACAAGATCCATTCAAACAATAGCTCCAATAGTCCTACATAAAGATAAGAAATACATAAGAGCCCTTATGGCCAGCCTTGAATGATCAAGAAATCAACAAAATTCACACTCAATACACTATATATAACTCTACTTTAGCTCCAAAATACAGAGGGAGATGGTAGGCACCAACATAAAAACCTGAATGCTTACTCCAAAGTATTCATCCCTTAAAGCATCAAAATTGAACCTTTAAGAACCCCATATCTTTGTTTCAATTGCATATTACCTCATATATTTGTCACATTATGGAAAAGATAAGAAAATAAGCAAGACCTGCAGTAGCCTAGTGCAAATTGCAGCCCTTGCTTCTTCTTGTCACATGCATGCCCTACCCCCTTTTTCATGTGTACCCCAACACTCTTTGCAGGTGAATCACCATCTCTTATAGAAGATAAGCGTATGCCTTTTTATTGCAATCCCAACCTCCTCCAACTAGGCTGCAGAACTAGACAACTGGATATATTTCAAAACAGAATACCAGCTTTCTTTGGTGATGAAGGAGATTCACAATCTGCCCCTAAAAGGTTTTTCCATAGTTGTGTTCCATCATGCACATTGTCTCTTATTGGTTTCACCTGAGCAAGGAAATAATACGAAATTATATATTGATAGATAAAGCATTTCTTTCAAGAATGCGACAAAAAGCATCAAAAGCAAATCATAGAATGGTAAAGCACAAACCTTGTTAAACTAACAAGATTCAAGGGCACTCAAGATGCTTGACTTGAAATACACTAATATAGGACCAATATATATCTAAGAGCAACTGCACTTCCTCTGCAACACAATCTTGCCTCTATGACATCAATAGCTGACTTCCCCTTAAGATGTTAGTCAATTGTGTTGAAGCTTCTAGCTTCATCACTTTCTCTATCTCAGTATGCTCCTTTGACTATTTTGTGGCATTAGTGTGAATCCAATAAATACCTCGAGAATCTAAATGACACATGTACCCCTTCAGATCATGCACACAACCCCTTTATAGCAGATGTAATGCCTATTTCAATACATATCCCTTCTTCATGGTATTCTCTATTTTCAACTCTGATTCTACTCTCTGTTATGATTTCTTTGCTTCACTTTGATAGTGGGAGGCCTCTTGTGGCCATGGCCTTCCACATGGTTTTAGTCGCTTGATAATGGCTTGGGGCCTAATGCCCATCCAATGAGAGGAAGAAGAACAATCTTCTGATGGTCATGGTGCACTTGATTTTGGAGATCATTGCCCTCTGATGCCCACCTTACCCTCAGTAGAAGCCAATCTAGTGCTGTTCAATGATGATGCTGACATGTCCAATACCACAGATGATCCAAAAGATATCAATGTAGCCTTCCTCGTTGCCCTGAATCCTACTACCTTTCATGCAAAATCCCTATCCTAGGAGAACCTTTGTCCTGTGGCCACCATGGCTATATTGGATGTTGACCTTGCTCCAATGATCGAAGATCATGAGCATGAATTTGATCACCTCTAATTTGTGCCTGGCCAATCTCTTTGCTCCATCAAAGGGAGCCAACAATGAAACAGATCTCTATATAGATGAAGATGCAGCTAATGCTATAGCCAATCTTGCTACCCTAATGCATGGCAGAGAAGAAGAAGATGCCTTAGCGAATGTGTATGTATTCAAAACATCATTACCACAGTACCATCTGCATAAAATATTTAACAATGATACAACAAGAGTATTACAATGACATGAAGAAATATGTATCCAAAATGAGAATGCTCACCACTTATACCTACAGATTTGAAGACAAAATTTGTGAGACATCGGTGTAGGTAATGTTGGAGTAGGAACTTGCATCCTCCTCCATACCAGTATCCTTATTGCCAGATCAACTTTGACTACTTCAGAAAAGTAGCAGGTTATCATAATCAGTTTAAATAGAGTATGAAGTAGCAGGACATCATAACTAATAGCAACTTTAAGCATATAGTCTAATCCGTTCTAGTAGGAGAAGATTGTGACTTGAAAATGCACTATACCCCTAATAAAGTCAAATATCTAGCTCTTCTATAAGGCTTCCACATAAATTTGGTGTGAGGGTCATAACGAGGTAGAATCTGCCCCTGGAAAGTCTTTTAGATGCAACCTGCAACTTGGTCATTACTTTCTGATCAACTAGCTATCAAACTATCAACTTCAACATCACACAACGATGAGCACAATGGAAAATAAACTGTAGCCTACGTTGATGAGCATAATGTAAGAGAAACTTCAACATCCCCGCCTTGTCAACTCTGTATTCAACCTTACCTGCTTTGAACTCAGAAATCGTGTGTTCATTGATCACAAGTTTCACACATCAATCAAAGTCAGAAACACTAGCCACGTCAAGCATAAGCCCTTATGATAAGCCTTGCATCATCAAGAAATGAGCAAAGTTCACACTCAATACATTGTATATAACTCTGCTCTAGCTCCAAAACATGGAGGAAGAAGGTAGGCACCAACATACAAACTTCAACACTTACTCCCAAATATGTATCCCATAAAGCATCAAAACTAAATCTTCCAAGGCTCTTCAACCTCTAGCACCACCAGTCCATGGTGCTCTCACTACACAAAAGATGCTTTTATAAGCACCAGAATACACGTTAATGACTAGTCTCTTTGATATCTTGGATCCTCTCAAAATAGGAGCAATCTCCTACCCATAGCTCCTTCTATCAACAATCCAAAACATGATGAGAAATTGCACACTAGAACATTGTATTAACCTATGAAAACAACATGTGTATGATAGAGACTCACCAATAAATTTCATCCACCTATTTTTCTACCAGTACAAAATTGTACCATTGCAAATATATTTACCTTTAAGTACCTCATATATTTGTTGCAATTGCATATTACCTCATATATTTGTCACATTATGGAAAATATATGAATACATTATCCTTTTCTTTGTCCCAACTGCATATTGCCTCATATCTGTAATTTATTATCTACCTTAGATGGCTTTTTTTCTCATCCTTATTCATGATACTAGCTTCTAGGACCTCTCTTTTCTGGTGGTAGTACATCCTGATTTTTAGATCGTACATTTAGACCTACAATTTCTCTACTTCTTCATAGAGCATATTTGCTGGTTATTATTACACTTGCTTGCTATTACTTAGAGATTTCTGCTTTAGTGAACATGATCATTTTTGTTTTCAATGAGTTTAGAATTCTAACTTCAAAAAACTCATTGCTCCCTCATGGAATGATAATCGCTAATTGACCATTTGCATCTTGAGACTCGCAATTTGTACTTTATTTACCACACGTTTCACACAAAGTGGGATCCACAATTAGATCCAGCAATGTATGGCAACAAGGTTCATCTAAAAACCTTGAAGGGTAGTTTAGAAAGCCATCCTTCATACTGCAAACAAGTGAATTATCTAATGGTCCTCCTGTAACCATTATTTAATGATCATCCTTTAACTAAGTGATCTACCTAAGACTATCCAATTTTTTTAAATATGCAAATATATGAGCAGATGCAACCTGGAAGTGGTAGCTCTCATCTTCCCACATGATGAGCTAGTCCAAGATAGCACACTATTGCCTTTCTGTTGAGAATCATGGACCTAGAACTAGATGAGCTATGGTGGATGCAAATCAAACACACGATACATGATAAAGAGAAGAGATTGTAACTCAAGTGAATTAGGTTCCAAGATAGATTAGCTTGGACTCATAAACACAATCTTGAGTGACTCAAATTAAAAGTTCCATTCCATTATGAATGAGTGTCAAGTACATGGTTATATAGATTTTTGGATAGCACCACTTTCTTCTCTGTGCTTATGGGATTCTAGATATCTTTTCCTAGAGCTTTTGGAGCATACAAATTTTGTCATCTCTCTTATACAAAGCCTCTTCTAGGCATACATCATTTGATTTCTCAACACCCCCCCCTCAAATGATGAGTCTCTACCCTTGTTGGCTTTTGCCCCCCCTACATGATGACTTGGCTCGGGAAACTAGCTCTCTAGCAGCCTAGTCAAGTTAAGGCTTGAAACTTTACATTTTGGGTAGGGTTTGTTACATCCACTGTGGGAAGAAAAACCACTAAGGGAATACAAGATCCACATGATCCATGATGGGAAAATTTTCAAGACACATTTTTTTTGTTGTAGCAGCAGAGTATTTTATCTTCTTCATTTCCTTATGCTTCTTTGGCATTGTTTGATCTTCTTCTTGGTCTTTTGCTCCAATGTTTGATCTTCTGGCATTTTGCTCTTCATGGTGTAAGATTTCTTTGTCTTGAGTTGTGCTCTTTATCCCTTTTGTTGATGCGTAGTACATGCTTTTTGCTCCAGACTTCTTGACATGATCTTTGTGCTTTATAGGTACATCACTTGATATAAGCAAATCATTTCGATTTTGGGATATGGGAGGGTCTTACCACGAGTATACTCAGGCAGTGTTTAATCCCAATTTACAAGATTCTTTAGAGTTATTGATAAAGCACACAATGCTAATAAATGTTGAAACATATAATGTATGTGTGCTATCTTTAATTTGAGAAGCACTTTAAATAAGCAATGACCTTTTTATTAAGGCGAGGTGTGAACATGGGTGATAAGGAACCGAGTTTGAGCAAAAGCTCAAGTGTGAATGAGCCTTCAAAGGTAGTAAGGTTCAACCCTTAGGTTTTCTTTTCGTTTGAAAGCTTGGATTAGGAAATGAATCTAATGTCGACCTGCTACCATGAATCGTACTGGAAGGTTGAATCTGATTTCAACCGCGTTGACTTGTGTCAAATCTTCTGTAGGTTCCTTTCCTACTTTGCCTCTGCTAAAAGAGAATCTCTTCTTATGCTTGAGAGGAGGGCGCCATGAAAGCAAAGATGGGTCTGCTTTGCTCTCTGCTTCTTCCTCTTCTTGTTGGCAATCACTGGGGGGCACCATACAATTGATCCAAATCCCTCCCCCTTTCTCTGTTCAATCATATGTGCCATTTGTTGTTGGTAGGGCATTTTTCACTGCAAATTCGTAGCTGAAAGATATAGTCGGATGCAATCTTGTGCCAGCATCGAAAGCTCCAGATGTTATGCTTTTCAAGCAGTGAAGATTTTTTCTTCAAGAGCTGCTTTTTCCCTAGCCATTGGGCTATCTCAGGCTTTCTTTTCTCCTGTTTCCTCTCCAGTTTCCTGAAGTAATTTCTTTTTCTCCTCCTTAGTAGCGTGTGCTTTGGCTATATGCTCTGCCTAAAGCCGCTTCATCTCTGCTTCCTGCTACTGCCGTTCAAACCAAGTATCTGCATCTGCCCAAATTGGCTGAGATGCCCATCCTTGCTCACCACCCTTTCTTCTTATGGGTTGGGCATAGTTTAGTGTCAAAAACTCTCCCATAGAGTTCATCGTTGTGCATATTGTCCATGGCTGCAGCAGCAGGATCTTCTTTCTCCAAGTATGTAGCATATCCAAAGCCTCTATACTTTTGTGTAGATTGATCCAAGGGGATTGTAAGGTCCTTGATGTCACCAAAAGGAATGAATGCAGCATGCAAAATAGATTTTGTGACATTTTCTTCTAAGCCACCAATACGGATAGTTGTTTTGGGGTTTGTTCCCATATTGACAGCCAACCAGCTGTTTGCCCTAGCTCGTTAGAATCATCACCTGGGTCCTATATTGGACTACATGATAGAAGTTTAGGACGAGAGTAGTTGAGCTAAGAGGAACTTGAGAAGTAACAAGACCTATGATCCATTCATGAAGAAACCACACCACTAGCTACCTAGCTCAGCCATGGCTCTGATACCATGTTGAGAATCATGGACCTAGAACTAGATGAGCTATGGTGGACGTAAATCAAACACATGATACATTATAAAGAGAAGAGATTGTAACTCAAGTGAATTAGGTTCCAAGATAGATTAGCTTGGACTCATAAACACAATCTTGAGTGCCTCAAATTGAAAGTTCCATTCCATTATGAATGAGTGTCAAGTACATGGTTATATAGATTTTTGGATAGCACCACTTTCTTCTCTATGCTTATGGGATTCTAGATATATTTTCTTAGAGCTTTTGGAGCATAAAACTTTTGTCATCTCTCTTATACAAAGCCTCTTCTAGGCATACATCATTTGATTTCTCAATCCACATCCAAACATCACCACAATCTAGCCCACAACCTGTAGTTTTCAGCATGCAACCCCTGTTGTGGCCATGATTATGTCTCTATGGCACATGTAGCACTTGCATCTATAGAGAGTAGATTCCAGTCCTCTTCTTATTTATGGTAGTTGTTCCTCCTATATTAGGTGTGCATCTTTGATTGTGGCACACAAGCCTCTTATTGCAACAACCACATCCCATTTTTTGATAGATATGATCGGGGAAGTTACTATATGTATATCCTCTACATCACGTGCGTTTACGGCCTATTTATAAATATCCTTATTTGTGAATGTTTCCTATATAAAATATAATCCTTTTCTATTCAATATGTAAATAACCTCTTTATATTACACCCTTTTGTATGTAAAAAGTGTATAAAATGGTATTTTAAAAATCCCTTATTTTGAACCCACGTGATGTACACATATATTCATGAGTAACTTACCCGAGTAGATATGCCTGTCAAGGTTCTCACAGCTCTTTGCTATAAATTTTTCAATGTGCTGACAACTCCCAAGTATGTGTACAGCCTCTCTGTGAGTTAGAATTGCATATTTTTCAGTGGTATTCATAGAATACTTACCTATTTGGTAATATCTAACTCTGTTAGTCACAATCGCCTCAATCCAACTCCCCCGAGGATGAATGTGAAAGTATTCTTGAATTTCCTCATAGTTTGCGTATTTCATCAACATACATCTAGGTTGCAAAACCAAAAGATAAGACCATATGGTTTCAATCGCTACATAGACATGTTTCTGTTGATTGATCCCCTCCAACAGAGTGCAGCGACTGGTCCACCAACAACTTTGCTTAGATGTCGTGCAATAACCTCCCATTGGTGGAGGTAGAGGAGAGCATGGGGATGATAGCCACATGTAGCAACCAGCAGGGCAGCCCCAACTAGGGTGTGTCAGAGCAGCCATCCACCTGAGCAAGAGGTTGGACAATGTGAATGGCATGCTACAGTGTGCAGCCTTTGCAAGACCAAGCGGGGATTCTTTGGGGCACACAACTTACAAGCACACCGCTTTCATCTTCTACAAGGTGTGTCGTGACATCAAATTGTCCTATAATGGCACCCTCTCAGCCATGTGCGGCCCTGGGCTCCCCTCGCATGCTGATGACTTCAAGCCCTCCTCCATTGACCTCAATCCTTGCATCTGCAATCTCAAAGGCATCCTCTAGTGAAATGACTATCTTCCCCGCCATTGTCCTTGGCATGGCACCCTATTCAACTAATTGTTGTTGGGGGTTATCAAGAAGAGAGCATTTCATTTGATGTTGGAATTCTTTTGTATGTTGGAGGAAAATACACACAATTGTGAGTTTGAATGTCTTGAGTTTGAGTCAAAACATGATAAGCACAATCATGACATAGTAAGGTGAGAGTAAAGACTAGTGTTGGGTGATGAAGAGAAGTATGATTATCTAAATCTATTAATGAGACTAAACCAATTGTGTAGAACAATAAAAAACTGGTAGCTTTAAGAAAAAAGCTAGGTTTAGAAACCTATCTTAAGGAAAAAAAGGCCTTTACAAATGTGAATCTTTAATGAATTTCTCAAATCCTAATTGAGAGGTTGTTCTTAAAGTTAAAGGGAAAACATTATTCCAATCATGACATAGTAAGGTGAGAGTAAAGACTAGTTTTTTCTATTTTATATAAAAAAATATGACGTTTAAAAAAAATGGTGGGGTTTATTCATTTTAGGGTCGGTCCACACACGCTAGATGGATGGCTTATCTAAACTACAGTAGTAAGAATACTTTGATGGATAGATCTTCTTTGCATCCACTTCTTATCGAGTACTTCGATTATGTAGAAAGTCAAGAATTACTATTGTTTGTGTTGAGTTCAAATCCCATTGTTGATATTCTAATTGAAGATGCTACCATCTCTTGTATGTCATGTCAAGGTCAGTGTTCAAATCATGTGATGGACACACTTGTAGTCAATCAAGCACCTCTATGCCATTTTCTTTTTCCATGATTCCATGATTATCTGTGTAGTTTTGAGTCCACCCTTACATTAGACCTAGATCACCAGTCGAGATTTCTAGTTCATTATCTAGCAACATGCAAGAGAATTCAAGGTTAAGGAGTGATGCCTACCACACCCACACACTTGATCAAACTTTCAAGAGTCTAGCAAGTAGAGGCAATAAGAAAGTAGAAAAACCATGACACACATGTTCAATGTACTTTTGATAAACTTGAAAAGTGATAGAGATACCACAAGCAAAGCTTGAGTACAAAAAACCTAGTGCAAAAAGCACAAGAACCACATCACGGCCAACCAATGCAAAGTCTACCAAGGTTGGCAAGTACACTAATCTTAAGCAATAGCTTAAAATGATCAAGAAATTCAATGACTAGTTTAGGAAACTAGAGAGCAGTGAAAAGAAGATGTTGAGGAGATATGATAGTGTTGATGGCCGTTTGAGCACAAGATTGCCTTTGAACTCCATACAAGTAGAATCCCTTGGAGAACCAACACGCAAACCTCAAGAGTCGGAGAGCCCATAACACCTCAAGGAAGACACCATCACATATCTTCGAGGCCTTCTTGTGAGCAACAATTTAGGGGGGAAGATGTAAATGTTGTGGAAGAATTCCTTGAGTATGATACATGTCAAGAACAAAGCAATGAGTATGAGGAAGCACACATAACCTTTTTCTCTACTTTTAATGATTATTCTACTTCTTGATTCATATATATTGTAGGAATCTCATATGGATGCAAATACCAATGATAATGTGAATCAAGAGCTAGACACACATATCTCTTATGATGGCACCCATCTGGATCTAGAAGATGATGTTCGTAGCATCAATGTCCTTGGAGCGAAAAGCCAATTCGCATTGGTAGATCTTCTATTAGATATACTACCAACCCAATTTGCATCTATATAACCCAAACACCTGTATATTCTTACTTGCCTCATACAAAAGTCTAGCCAAAGGCCAAAGATGGTCATGATGTGCTTTCCATGGAGCTAGTTCATGACAAGCATTCGGGTTCAAGTATGCCTACTTTTTGCGGTCAGGGATTTTGGTACACTCAACATTGACATCAGTGTCTAGGCATGCTTGTGGTGGCTTGATCACCCACTACTTGGGTATCCATGGTCTTATCCAGTGGTCATTGTTGTATGTACTATGATGTGTCATTATCATTATATACTTTATTTTATTGATCACTCATGATTTAACGAGGATTCATCATAGGAGGTAATCAATTGTAGTTTGTAGGAGAACTGAGTCCCGTCTCCCCAAAGTGATTAGTTAAAGTTGATTGGCTTATAAGTCATGACTTATGACCTGGTTGCAAAGGTTTAATGCAGAAAGTATAGAAATCAAGGACTAGGATTGTTCATGGTGTTGCTCGTCACATGTATGAGGAAATTTAGACGCACCAATAGATGCGCTTGAGACGCGCAAATACATGCATGAATACAAGCGTGACTACATGGTAAATTAGACGAGCATATAGACACGTTCATAGACGCGCTTTTACATGCGGCAGTAGACACGAATGGAAAACCCAAAATCTCCTTTTAAAAAAAGATATTTATTTATTTTTATTAATTTGAATTATATAGTGCGTGTATGAGCGTGTATACTCTGCATTTTAGACGCGAGTATAGACGCGCATTTTCTGCAATCTAGATGCACAAATAGACACGAAGCACAGAATTGGCTAAAAAAAACCAGAGAGCATGTGGTTGCAAAGCAATCACATGCTCTTTGGTTTGCAACCACATGCTCTCTGGTCTTTTTTCCCCCCTTCCATACATCAGATTGTGCATTTGGAAAAAACACAATGGATCTGAAGGCACAAGAATTGAAAACAAAAATCCATGCATTCATTATATATAAAATGCATTTACATGGGGAGTTCAAGTGCTTGTGACCTAAAGCGTGGCCATAAGCAGTAGGCTCAAAGATGGATAATAGATATACAAGAAAACAAGGCCATAGAGGAGGTATGGTGCTCTTCTATGAATCTGAAGAAGAAACATCTTCGCTAGCACCACCATGGCTACTAGCGTCTCTATCCCCCTCCTTGCTATGCTCCACATCGGGGTTCGCCTACACACATAAAAGATCAAGGTTGCTTACGTATAATTGCAAAGAAAAAGTTATAATTAGCTATACTTTTAATAAAAAGTAAGAAAAACATACCTCCTCTGGCTGTCGAATCCTCATAGCCCGATTGTATTGCTCCTCAGTGATGAGACCCTCCTCATAGAAGTGAAGCCATGTGGTTGCGCGGTTATGGCCTCAATGATAACCTACCTCTCTAGGAGTAGGTATCCTACCAACGATAGTAGTCTGCAAAACAATTATGATATATACAAACAATTATGAGACAGAATGTATTAGAACAAATTATATAAAGAATTGAAAGAAATATAAGTTTTAAAAAACTAGAAATCAAAATATACTTACAAAATCTGCCTCCTACGACTCTCTGCCGCCCGATCCGTAATGCGATGATCCCATGGTTTCCATTTGGATGCGTTGCGCCTCTACGTGCTGGCAACTCTTCACTTTCTTTACTGCTTTCTTCCACTCTATGCGGTGGCACATAGGTGGTTGGCTATAGGCTCCACACCCCTCCTCCTGTATCCATAGTGACTCCCTGGCACGTGTCATGAGGTGGGATCTTTTGTTGTGATGCAAATCCCTCACTTTTGTGCATCCTCAATCATCCGAGAATCGTTGACCCTCAGGATTTGGGTACCTCCTATGGACTGCCCTCAACACCTCCCGCCACAAGCCGCTTTTCTGATTCTTGAAGTAAACAAAACAATCTGCAAACAAAACACCTCCTATGGTCATTGCTAGATAAACTAGGATGCGATATCTGCAAACAAAACACATGAATAAGACAAATTTGCTAAACTGTAATATTGTGTAAATTGTATCATTGTGTAACATATTCGTACAATTTCAGAAATAAAAATTTATTTTTTTATCAGAGCTGGCACGCATATAATCGCGTTTGAGATGAGAATAGACGTATTCTCAGACGCTTCCCTGAAGTCAAACCTTCTGGTCAGAGCACGTATATAATCGCGTCTAAGATGCAGAATAGACGCGCTCTCAGACGCGTCTCTCAAGTCAAAGCTTCTGGGCAGAGCACGTGTATTTTCGCGTTTGAGATGCAGAATACACGCGCCTGGAGACCCGACTTTGAAGTCAAAGCTTCTGGGAAAAGCACGTGTATTCTCGCGTGTGAGATGCAGAATACACGCGCTTGGATACGCGATAACAGCAAACATAGCTGCCCGTCTATGTCTGCGTCTGCTCTAAAATCTACACATCAAACGCGCTCAGTCAGCTGCTTTCAATCCGACAACCACCATCCACGATTTATTTGTGATATAAGAAGTTCAATCATAGATCCTAATACAGAGAGAGAGAGAGAGAGAGAGAGAGAGAGAGAGAGAGAGAGAGAAAGAGAGAGAGAGAGAGAGAGAGAGGACTCACCTTGGGTCTTTGGTGTGGACGGGTGGTGGCGCTGCTTCCTTCCCCTTCTTTCTCTCCTTGGTGAGTTACTCTCCCTTGATGCCTGCTTGTTGTCTCCTCTCTTTGCTTCTTCTTCCTCTTGTTTTCCTCTCTTTTGTTCTCTCTTTCTTCCTCTCCTTGTCTTTTTTCTTTCCCCTCTTGTCTCTTTGAAGTGAAAGAAGAGGTGAGTCATGAGGAGGTGAGGCATAAAGAGACTAGTGGAGGTAGACTACATGTCGACTGAACTCAAGCTTCAAAACGCACAAAAAACACAAGAAAGGAAAGGTGCAGTTCGAAAAGAAATGATTCAAGTATCTTTTGAATTTTAACTTTTGCGTCTATTTTTGCGTGTGTATGCACGTCTACGTTTACGTAAATGCGCTTATAGACGCGAATTTAGACGCGCAGATAGACGCAGATTTAGATACGTAGTTAAACACATGTATAGACACGCATTTAGTGCGCTTACATTTTTATCATAAGTTTTTGTATTTAAGTTAATTTTTTATAGTAAAATCTTATCATAAGTTTTTATGTATTTATGAGAAGTTTGTGTATTTCAAATTGAGATCTTAGAATAATTAATACACCTTGAAGTTTTTATGTAAACATATGAATAACAAATTTGATGTTGTCATGAATTAGGTTTAATCATGTCATCGTCATCACCTAGTGCGGTGCATGCTGATGAGTCAACGAGCACATCCTCAAGTGAGGATGAAAAATTACGTCTTCATAGTTGAGATACATGGCTACGATGAAAAATCAAATGCATGTGTGATCGTTGTCGAGGGTGTATTTTTCGAGCACGTCGAGTTGCAATGTCACACCTCAACATGTATGGAGAATGGGACGAAGAAAAATCACCGGTATTCATTGGTTTTAACACTAAGATTGCTAGTCTATGTTACTCAATATATATCAACGTACATGTAACTCCCTTTTGTGGATGAGCAGGATGCGGTGTCACATCCTCAGCTACTCCCTATGCGAAGCCAAATGACCCACTATATGTAGCGTCATCTACTCCGTTGTATGAAGGTTGTACGTACTCCGTTCTTCGCGTGTCCCTCGAGATACTTAACTTGCAAACAATTTATGGATGGAGTAATGTCAATTTGAATGCATTATTGAAGTAGGTATCAATTCAGTTTGGCTTATGAATCATAATACTAATTGTTTTATTTTGAAATCAGACACAAATATATGTTAGTGGTTTTTTAACTCACTTAAAATATATGTAGGTTATTATCACAAATGCTTCCGAAAGGAAACAAATTTCCAACTAAGAGAGAGCAAGCAAGACATTACTTGACATCTCTAGGAGGCCTCGATTATGTCAAGATCCATGCATGTGTCAATGATTGTGTCTTATTTTGTGGGATTCATGAGTTCACACGACAGTGTCCTATTTGTGGTGAATCAAGATATGAAGTGGAGATGAAGTCAATGGATGTGCCTCGTAAGGTTTTGCGACATTTTCAGATTGTTCCACGTATTCAACTTATGTTCAAGTGTAAGTCTATTGGAAAGCTCATGTCATGGCATGCTAGTCATCAATCAAGTGATGAAGAATGAAGGATCCTTGCAAACACACCGGCATGACAACATATAGATAATTTGTGGTCCATTTTCAAAGAAGAGCCAAGAAATTTGAGATTTGGTTTAGATATGGATGAAATCAATCCATTTGGCATCAAAAGCACATCATACAGTGTATGGCCAATGGTATTGGTGAACTATAATATTCCTCCATCCATGGCAATTAAAAAGGGACATGTAATGTTGTCCCTTCTGATTCTTGAAAAGCATAAGGTAAAAAACATGGACATTTACTTAGAGGCTTTGATTGAAGAGTTAGAAATGTTGTGGGAAGGTATTGAGGTGCAATCCTCTAGAGATTTCACATTGAAGGCCATGTTGTTGTGGACCACACATGACTTTCCAGGATATGGAGAGTGTTCATGTACATGTATATAACTCTATATTTGAAATTCAAGACTTGAATCAATTTCATGTTATTAATTCACTTGTTTGTTCAGGTTTAACCACATCAGGATATCATGTATGTCCTATTTGCAGTCCCTCTCTAGTTTCCTCTAGGCCGGCACGTTTAAAGAAGGTTATCTATGACAATCATAATCGATTTCTTCCTATTGACCATCCCAAATATGTTCTCCCTATTTACGTAACATTGGTCGCATGAGACGACCTGGCCACTCATTGGACCCATAGGAAAGATTGAGCTACCCCATGCACCTTGGATGTTGTCAAAGAACGAGGAAAAAATAGTGAAGGAACAAATATGTAGCTTTCGAACACCCACAGGATGTATGAGATATCTCAAGGGAGCCTTCATAAAGAAAAAGAAAAGAGGTGTGGAGCAACTATTTGGTTTGAAGTCCCACGATTGGCGCAAAATGATTCAAGTAAGGGTATCTCTAACCATGAATATAGTAATTAGTGGAGTAACTATGTGTAAACCATGAATATAGTAATTAGTGGAGTAACTATGTGTAAACTTTAGGATGTGATGACTTTTTCCTCAACTAATCGTTTGATCTATGAATATTATTTACATTCAGTTCGTACTTCCTACTAGCATATCCCATTGTGTATCCAAAGATGTACGTGATATCATTTACAAGATGGGAGAGCTTGTGAGGTGTGTATACATTGTATTTTTTCATTATATATTACATATATCATGTAGTGAATCTCTTTGAATTTCTACACAAAAATAAACAATTATGAAATACATCCTGACAGATACGTGAGCTTGAAGGAAATTGATCCAAACACATTGCAAGATGCTCGAGTATTATCTGTTGAGGTGGTCTGTTTGGTGAAGGAAATTTTTCCTCGGGCCATTTTGACTACTCAATTATATTTACTTGTACATTTGATTAATGAGATCGCACTTTGTAGGAGAGTTCATGTAAGGTGGATGTTTTTTTTTTAGCACCATGAAAACCTTGAAAGATTTTGTGAGGGAAAAAAGCACGGCCTGAGGGAAGCATGGCTGAGGGTTGGTTAGTGCAATCATCCCTTATTTATATATCTGAATATCTTGCTGAAGTGGACCCCCACTACAATATATAGACCTTATACCGACGTTTAAAGTGACAAAAATACAAACAACAAAATTTTCCCCCGTCGTCGCAAAAAGCGTCGTTATTGACGACGGCATAGAAACGTCGCAATATGTCACTATAGACGCATATAGCGACGCTACCACTAAAGTTGCGACGCTCATAGCGAGGCCAATAGCGACGCGAGCAGTAAATTTGCGACGCAAATAGCGACGGTAACAATGAAAAAAAAAAATTGTGGCAGGGCAGCTTGCATACAAAGCGCTTGCAATAAAAAAGAATGTATACTGAAATCATAAATTTAATACATGAAATAAATACATGATCGCATAAAATGCGATTGGTACAATCATGAAAGGATATCACTAATGCATAGAAAATGTCTACATAGATCAGGTGACTAAAAACTAAAGGTGTGTGAGCTCCATGGATCCAAGGGCGAGCTACAAATCCTCATCCCCCGAAAGCTCGTCCCGTCGCAAAGGAGCATCGAACGGATTCTGCAGAAAAAGAAACAACATATCAATCCACCATACAATAATGCATTCAAATATCTCATGGTAACTACGAACAAGAAAGATGAGTGACTTATGGGGCTGCTGCGTCTATACAATCGGTCGATCAATGCATTGAGACCGTGCCTCTCTGCA